>NW_025335684.1:12642206-12932525 GCF_004798865.1 Varanus komodoensis
CGTAGAGCGCGTTACAGAAGTCAAGACGGGAAGTCACCAGCGCATGACATTAAGTACATTAAGTACATTAAGTACATTAAGTTGTACAGTGTTTGAGTACAGGAATTAAGTCCACCATAGTGCAAGAAAGTAAAGCTGACAGTGAAATAACCAGGGCCTGAAGGCCACGAGTCAGGAAGACTGCACAGATTAAGGCAAACAGAAACATATATGCAAAAAGGGGAAGGAAAAGGTAAACAAAGCAAAGGGTTGGCTTGCACGTCAACTGCAGCCCCATTGTAAAAACTACGTGGTGGCTGGGTTCACACATCACAACAAGCCACTCTCAGTCGCTTACCACCTGACAGACAATCAGGCTCATGGTGGTGATTCTCCTCCCTCTCTCCATCACGTTCCCTCTTAGTCTTCCAGGCTGCAACTCAGGAAACAGTGCAGAGAGGAAAGAGGCTCCTTTCTTTGACAGCTGCAATCGCAAGTGGAGTTCAGCTCACTGCCGCTGTCAATGAGGCACAGCAGAGAGGATGTCGATGCCGATGCCGATGAGGCACCCTCGCCTACTCCAGAGAAAGCTGCAGGAGCAGGATGGGGGTTGGGTGACCGATCCACACTCGGGTGAAAGCGCATGGCAGAAAGGCGCAGGGCCACCCAGCCGAGTGCCCGACTGCCACCTGCACACTGCAGGCGTGTGAGTGGGAGGAGTGAGAATCCCCTGGCAGTGGTGCCCAGCTGGAGACAGTGCCACTCACCCCCCTTTCACACTCCTGCCTCTGCGAGAGGCATCCTGCATCCCACGCCCACCCACACACCCTCCTTGCGAGTGGCAGCAATGAGGAGGAGGAGGCAGGGCTTTGCAGGAGCCACGTGGGACATTCATCTGGGTACAGAGGACATGAAACCTCACCACGGCTAGTTACCCAGGAAGGGTTGTTGGGTCAGGTGGACAAGGGCAACGTAGTTATCAGCACTGCCACCATGAGTTACATGGCTTTGCGTAGGTGAAAACAGTAAGGGTGTTCAACCGAATTTCAAGTGAACTTTGCTTGGTATCTTGTCTTTTGAAAGACACAGTATTTCATGCAGTGGTTCCCTGACTGCTTCAGAGAAAAGCAACACATTAATCTGATCTTTTCTCCAGAGAAATTTCCTTGTAAACTGTAATACCAAGAGCTCAACTTGCATTATGGCAATAGCTTATTTTTCCATCCAAGCAACCTCTTCCTTCACTTGCCAGCTATTTAATCATTCAGTACAATTGCCCAAGATATATTAAACAGGCGTATACATACATGCTCAACCCAATCCTGAGTTCTAGGAAGCTTTTAGGCTCCGTAGCAAATGATAGCTAAAGACGCCACACTCTAATTGCATACCGAGAACAAACTATTTCCTTTCTAGCACATAGAAGTCACATTTCAGCTGCATCTACCAATGTCCAAGAACCAAATATATTCTGCTATGTCACTTAGGGGCTACTCTTTAGGAATTATATAAAGAACACAGAGGAAACTATTTTAGTGGTTGCGTAAAATACTAATTGTGGTAAGAACTGTGTGTGTGTGTTTACACAGAACCAGCATCTGACAACAAATATACCACCATGTTGAATAAATATGTCAATCCTATTTAAATTCCTTTGTATTTTTAAAACAATAGCATGTCCGAGATGAGATCATTTATCCTACATGATATTTAGTAAGGCTTGAATGTATGCGTATGGCACTAGATCTGGACAATTCTGGAAATAATACCAGATATATTCATACTGGCTCATTCACGTTTGCTAGTATTTGCAAGAACTAGACTAGATCTCCATGTGCAGCAGAATGAAACAGAAAGTAAATGGTAGAGTCCTGAGCTTGCACACTGGAATGAACTACTTCAGATTGCAGGCTGAAAACTCATGTTTTAAATGTCCTCTTGTGTAAAAGAAACACCCCTTCTTCCCAAAGACAAGCAGATAAGTAGTACTATTCACATCAAGAGAAGTAGTAGCTCCTTGTTGAAGTTATTTCACCCACTGATGTAAATAGCTTCTACTCACAGGGGAATTCTTAATGGAGAAACTTTAAAATGCCATTTTTAGCATGTAGAATCTGGAGCAGTATAGCTCAATTTTCCAGCTCAAGACTCTTATCACCAAATATCCTACTCATTCTGCTATGTAAGTAAATCTGGTTTAGAGCACATACTTTGGAAGGTCAAACGTTCCAGCCAATGGAAGATGCTTGCTTTAAAGCATAGTACACAAAATGGTGTGGTTTACTGAGTGTAAACTGAGTGAAAGAGTTGTGGCATGTATCGGGAAGGAATCCCTGCACCATGAAAGGGGGGATCACACTGAAAGTTCTGCAAAATTCTTTTCTTCTCACTTACAGCAAGCATAGGTCAGTCAAAGAAATACAGAAAAGAAGCAGAGAAGGGCATTTGGTGTATAAATTTCCCTCTCAGTAAATTTTCATAATTAACACGGCTATTTTGTGTAGAGCAATATTCTGTCATTGAGGCCCATTTCTCAACACAGAGAGTAACAAGAGGAACAGTGAGCTTGTTAGCCGCTGTAGCAGAAAACCTGGAATCAAGCAAATAACTGGCAGCTCCAAAGAGCCCTAATGATTTAGCTTCTTTCTCCATCTCCCCGGAATGCGCAATGTATGCTGCTTCCATTGTGTATTCTAGAGTTCATGCAAATGTGAGCCAGGAATGACTGGTCTGGACATAATAAACAGAACTTTAGAAAAGGAGTAATTGTAGTTCAGACTTCTGGCCTTGTTAGACACGTTCCTGGAGATCTCGTTCTCTGTCCTACCCCCAGCACCATTTATAGAAAAATTTATCCCTCCAAACAACTGCCAGAAAGAGAATGAACAAAATACCACAAATATTAAATATTCTGTCAGCTAATGTGGCCCTAATCCCTTGTGAAATCAATAATAAAGTCCATAAAAGTGTAAGAACAACTGGATGATGAACTGTTCCCTATTTTAGAGGATACCATCTCTTACACATAATTTCACAAAGGTGGAATTCAAACTCCAAAATCATCAACAGCAATTTAAGTTCTGCCACAGTTGTCGCTTACTTTTAAGGCAGCCACCCCACAACATAGTGTTCCCCAGCTGTGTGGTACTACAGTTCCCATAATCCCTAGCCAGCATGGGGACAGTTATGACCAATTATATGGCACTCTACTCAGTAACCTACCAAGGCTATATCCCAAACAGTCATATAACAGCAATTTAAGTGTTTTAAAGTATCAGTACCATTTTTCAAAGTAAAAAGACAACTTCCTTTCTAGTGCCAAAGGCAATATGCCTTGGAATACTGGTAGCTGGAGAAAATGAGCATGGTGGTGTTCTCATCCTGCTTACACACTTCTCATGTGTATTTGGTTGGGCACTGAGGGTCTGATCCAGCAGGGCCCTTCTTATAATCAATAAAACCAACCCCACAGAACTGGTAACCAGCCAAGGGTATATCCAAATCACCCATTAAATCATAAAATTAAACTATTTTATTATTTACCTTATGTTAGTTGACTAAAATATACACAAATGTGCACGGAGAAGATTCAAAACAAGGGATGCTTCATTTTAAATTTGCATAACAGGGCTTCTGTTGCAGATAACATCCTACTGCAAAACCATGACACTATAGCATTATTCTTGTAGGCAGGTAAACTGATGAGAACAAGGATTTGGTAGTATCATTGTTATAGATAACATAGTAATGACATCAGAAAAGAGTTAACTTTCCAGCTGACAAATACCTACATGTACTAGAGAACACACGCTTGCATAGTGAATGTCGTCTGAGCTCATTTTGTTGATTATTTTATGGACTATTTGTGTTTTTTAAGTACCACATTTAAACTCCAATTTATGTATGTATCAACGTTCTGCCCAGCCATTCAAGGTGGCTTACAATGTTTAATTCTTACATTAAAAAAATGAAAAAGTCACAAAAGACAAAACAATTATGCAGAGCTGTTCCAGGATGTTGGGTATCTCTTTTGCATGGGTTCCCAAGGCCCAAGTATCTCTTTTGTTTGCCCTGAAGCACACAGATCTCTATGTCTTTTTTCAGAGTTTGCCTTCACCTAATAATAGTGCTAATAACACAGAGATTTCCTGAGATCCCCACCACCACCACACAAAATCTAGTCTCCATGTGGCCCTGGGAACATTAATTTTGCTGATTTCATACAATCACAGAATTGCAGAGGCAGAAGGGGCCAAGAAGGCCATTGGGTCTGAGCCCTGCTGGTGCGGGATGCCTCCATCTCGCTCAGATTTGGCCCACATCTTAGAGAAACATTCTGTTCTAATTAGAAGATATCAGCACCACAAAAGAGATTAAAACTGCCATCTAAAAGGTGTAGCATTATTCTAGAACAAGGATCTGACCAGTAACATTAGCATTACATGAGACCTGCTTGCTTCCATCCTTTCCATGCAATACATAAAGTAGGAAAATTTTGGTATGCAACTGGAAAGGTCTGGAGACTTAAAACTCTTGTAAAACCAGTCAGCCATTAAAAATTAGCTTGTGCACTTAGAGCTCCTCTGTAGCAAGCTTCCTCTCATAGCCCAGAGCCCACAAACAGCTCCCCTGATTCATCCTGGTCCCTGACTTGCAATGTAGCTTCCCTCTGGCTTCATCCGTTATACTGAGAGAGGTTGTGGAGTTGTCAAGCTGAATATGGAATTCTAGTGGCATGCCTTAAAATGCTTCCAGCCTTTTAGGGGAATTAAGCTATTGTTTAGTCTGAAGAACCCAGTACTAGCACTGGAGCCTATTCTTGTTTTTCAGAAGCCAAGAATCCAAAGATCCTGTCAGGAATGGAAACTTTGTTATTCTGGGCTGCCACTCAGCCAGAGTTTTCCAAGTTCAGGAAAGCAGTGATGTGGTTACATTGACTTAGCCACAGAGTCTCAATGGTTTTCCTTTTTGGATGGATATCAAGATAGTGGACCACACTGCCTGATATAATCAGTCACTATCTGGAATTCCAGGCAGGTGCCAGGAAACATGTGTTTGCTTGTGCGTATGAAGAAAGTGAAATGCTTAACAAGAAAGTTGGAAACTTGATAACTTGGGGAAAAGACTACAGGCTAAAATTCAAAGTGAAACATGAAAAACAAAAAGGTAGTCGGAATAATTTGAAGGGCCTCTTAACACAGACAAAGGTGAAGTACAGGAAGTATTTTGGTAAAATAGAGAAAGGTCTACCAAACGAAAATTTACAATTACAGAGACAAATGGTACATGTTAAAAAGTGTTACTCTTGTTCAAGGTGCCTAATTTCCTACAGTTCTTTGAATTATAGTGCCATGGAAAAGTAATGACCGAACTGGATGCTACTAGTGTGTGTGTGTTTGTTTTGGAATAGAATCCACAAATCAGTCCTATGATGAAAGAAGAATGGGCCTAGAACGGCTTGACTGTGTCTGACTCAAAAATAGTCATAGGTATACTGCTGTATTGCTTTGTTTTAACTCATCATCAATAGTTACCAAAGAGAATAAAGCACATGGATTTACACCTTCATTGAACTTATCATTCCCAAACTCTGGTCCAGTACAAATGGTCCTTATTTACACTGGTGTTGGACTCCCTCCTACACAGCTTGTTGTGCTATTTTATTAAGGCAAACTATGGTAGTCCAAGTCTATGCCCCAACCACTGGTGCTGAAGAGGCTGAAGTTGACCAGTTCTATGAAGGTCTACAACACATGCTGGAAATAACACCAAAAATGATGTCCTTATCATCATGGGGAACTGGAATGCTAAAGTAGGAAGCCAAAAGATAACTGAAATAACATGCAATTTTGGCCTTGGAGTACAAAATGAAGTAGGGCAAAGGCTGGCAGAATTTTGTCAAAAGAACACGCTGGTCAGAGCAAGCACTCTTTTCCAACGACCCAAGAGATGACTCTACACATGGACCTCACCAGATGGTCAACACAGAAATCAGATTGACTGATCCAACTATTTACTGTGGTTCTCTCTGGAGTGCACCCAATCCCAAGTCTTTTTGGTTTTGTTTTTAAACCCAGATGACAGCAGCATTTGGCAGGATGGTATGGAGACCCAGGAGCAATTGTAAGAAGTAGGAAGCCTTAGGACTAGTGGAAGTGTGAGTGCATAGAAGATTGGAGGCTCAGCAGAGTAATTTTGAGCAGAGCAAGGGCCCAGGGCTTAACGGGAGGGGGCAGTGAGGTGTAAAAGAGATGCGTATGTACTTGGGAGGGGGAGGGAAAACTGGCTGTCATAAAGGGACATAAGAAAAAAGTACTGAAGGAGAAGTTGGCTGCCAGAAAGTAGAGAAGCAGGAAGTTTGCATGAAACAGTTGTCTGTTGGAGAAGAAAACTGGCTGGTTAAAACAGTGGTTTTCAGTGCCGGAACACAGACCAAACCACGGTCGTGTACTTACATTTGTGCCAAGTTACTTGTCTTTTAGCATCACCAGTTTGCTTCCTCTGAAATGGGCACTTTACTCATACACCATTTTATAAATTAGAATGATCTCCAATGACGGTCCTTTCTGATTGTGCCCATTGTGTTTACTCTTCAACTGTGAAAGGGCCACCCAGCCCTAGCCCCAAATTGGGTTACAAATCCTTTCAACAAGCAGATGAAACTAACATACCACACATCAAGATATATCCTATTAACTTACCTGACTCATAGATTTGAACTCAGTCTTCCACTTGTTTTCCTAGTATTATATTTAGCAACATATGGATATGTGAAGAGGTGTCACATGGTAGAGGGTCGTGACCTGTGTTCCCCTGCGGTGGAGGAACGGATGCAGTCCAATTGGGTAAAGTTCAAGGAACTGGATTTCAGGTTGGATGTCAGGAAGAACTTCCTGACAGTTAGGACCCCTAGGATATGGAATGGGCTTCCACAGGAGGTGATGGGGACCCCATTAGTGAGGATGTTCAAGGAAAGATTGGACAACTACATGTTGGGTATTACATGAGCGGACCTGGCTGGTGCTGGAGATCAGACTAGATGGCTGGAGAGGCCCCTTCTGACTTGCTACGTCTCTTTGTTTCTATATTGCTGACTCTAAAACAGCACCCCTTACTCTTTTATTTCAAACAAACAAGACACTGTTGGTTAAATCCATGTAATGATTACTATTCTTTTAGTTTTATAACTTCAAATATTTTTCCTCCAAAACCAAATAATAGAAAATAGAAAACAGTCCATGTTCACAGCAATGAGTTGGCACATACCAGGAATATAAGAGGAAAGTTCACTTAAGTGAACTTAAATGGGATTACATCAGGAAAGTGACCATATAAAAATGCTGTCTTGTTGTTAAACATATTTCCTCCCAGAGGGACTAGTGAATCACAGGGTATGGCAAAAATAAGCCGCTCACAAATATTTCCTTGAAGGGTAACACTCCTAGTTCTATTCTGCTTCATGTATTTGACGAATTTGATGGCTAAGCCTCAGTGCTTTGCCCTTGGGTCATTCTTTATCACAATATAAACAGTTAAGCTTGAGTATTTTAAGGATATACCAATGCAGAAACAACAAGCTAGAACCCTCCACTTAGTTCTCCCCCCATATTGTAATACCATTTATGGTTTTTATAACCTTCAGTGAATCAAAATCAGTAACCATGGGTAGGAAACAATTACTATGCTGCCATATTAATTGAATTCACTGTTACAAATGGTATAAGGAAGAATGTCTGCAAGGAGTAAATCAACTGAAACAAAGGTAGCCAGTGTAAGAACTAAAGAGTAGGCAAAACCATTCACAGTACCTGAGGTATCCCTGATCTCTTTCACTTGGCTTTCAGGAAACACTGGCAGCTGGAGTAAATTCATTCATGCTGGCAGTTTACCACTGGCTTATGCTGAAACGTGTGGTGGATGTGTCCTACTAATGTAAGGTTTTCTCCTGATGAGCAGTATTTTAGTATTAAATTATTACTGGGAGATCCAGGAGCACTTTATTGAAGTTTACTCTGGAATGCTTGAATGGACCATGTGGACAGTTTGGAAGTGGAACATAATTGCTTCTTTTGGTCAGAAACAGTTGGGTGCTCTTTTCCTAATATTCCTCATAGACTCTTAGTATTCATTGAAGAATATGGGACAGGAACAGAAGCTTAATCCCCACCAAAGAGTCTGCATGACCACAGAAACAAAATATTTAATTAATGAAGTTAGCATAGAAGTAGACTAGTACTCTTTGAAATAGTAGGCAGAAATGCATATATGGCCCTATTATACAAACTTTTCTAAATTGTATTGCGTTTTTGAGAATCCTGGGAGCCACGTGGAGGGTCCAGGAGACGATAGATGGCTTGAGAGAAGGAATGGTGTGAACATCTATAAAGGAAGCAGGGATTTGCTAGCTACTTTGCTAGCTATGTGCTATCTGAATCATCAGAGGCAGCATGCCTGCATACACCAGGTACTGAGGAGCTTGAACAGATGGCTATCTTGAACCCATCCTGCTCGAGGGATCCTGCTGGACCTAATGGACCTTTGGTCTAAAAAGCATGGCTTTTCTTCTGTAATTCTGAAAAAGTCTAACCTAGATCCAGATGATCTTAATAACTATAGGTCAGTAACTAACATTTGCTTCCTGTGCAAGCTGCTTGAAAAGTGCCTTGAGTTGTCACAGCAAGTCACTCACTCCCTCTTTTCCTCTCTAGCAGACTCAGATGAGACTTTAGAAGCACAACCGTTTACAAAATAGCATAAATCAAAGTAGAGTTCACTTTGAGATGTGTGAAACCATCTGCCCATGTGAAGAGTTGAATCCAAAGTGCAACATCACTTCCCTCTCTTTGAGAAGATTCTGACTCTACCCACAGTGTGGCTCCTGCTGCTTTAGAGTTAGATGGCAGGAACACTGGTCGCTTGTTAACTGGTCTGCTTCATCTCCATACAAAGTAAAAAAAAAAAAAAAAACCCTCCTCATTAGCCCCCCTCCCCCAGTTCTGAAATGTCTCCCTTCTTTTCCAAGGTAGGCTAGTTCTCATTTTCTGTCAGGGAATCTTCACTTAAAATAAACTTAACACTGCACAGTCATCTGCCTTACTCTATCTCTCCACTTTCATCTCAGGATCAGACAAATCTGTCTGAACAAATTGCAACTTACAAGAGCTAAGCCTTTTCTCTACAAATACCATCAACCATAGTATCTTTCTTGATAGCTTTTCAGTGCACTGCAGTTATCCCATTCCCACTTGGATGGTCAATTCCAGAAGGTGGAGTTGGGAGATTATTGCTCTATTCCTTGGTAGCTATGCTATGGAGTTCGACCAGGCTCCATTCTAACCCCCATGCTGTTTAATGTCTACACAAAACCACTGAAGGTTATCCAGTGGTGTGGACTGAGGTGTCATTATTATGTGGGTCTTTTCCATTTCTTCTTTTCATCAGATCTAGGTGAGGCAGTGGCTCTTTCCAGGCCCCGTTCAAAGTTCTGAATGGCTACAGGCCAAGCTACCAATAGGATTGTCTCTTCCCATATTTAACTGCTTAAGACCCTAAGATGACCCTCAGCTACCTTTCTTCAGGAGCCCACAGACTCTACTAAGGTGAAAGGAATTTGTTGCTTTGGCACTCTGGTTGTGGAATGAGCTTCTCAGCAAAGCTCACCTGGTGCCTACACTGTGGTCTTTTTGATACCAAGTGACATCCTCCTTATTTCCCCAGTCATCTTAGTCTTTCAGATTGTTCTTTTAAATCTGTTACTTTATTTTAAATCTTAGACAACTGATAGCTTTAAAACTTTAATATTGTACTTCATCATGTAGTATTTTATGGTTTTAACATAATCACTGAGAACTGCCCAGAGAGCTCCTGTTGTTGGGTAGCACAGTAGTATAGAAATGTAATAAATAAATAGTTTACAGATTCAAACATATACCAAAAGGTCTGCCAATAATTTTAGTAGGTATCCCTTCCTGGGATTCAACATGAATGAAGGACTCCCTTCAGTTCAAGCTCTTTCCATCTGCCACCTTGCTGTTTCTTGCTGTATTTTTTTAACTGCATAGTTTATGTTTGTGATATTAGAAAATCTCTAAAGTCTACAAAAAAGGGTTAGCCAAAAGGAAAAAAGCGTTTTATTAATATACGGCCAATGCTGCAGTGAGTCTCAGTAGCAAGAGAAATGTTCAGTTTATGATCCAGTGTCCTGCCAAAAGTGAAAGCCCTCTTTTGAAAGGCAGTAGGCATTCTTAGAGTGGGTGTGTGTGTGGGAGGGGAGCATCTTCTGCCATAGAGAACAACTTTCTGTGTGTGGCATTCATAAGGCATCCCATTCTCTTCATTATGTCCATAGTTTGAACCTCTGTCTACTTTCCATGGCTAAGAAATGCCAAAGAGGTAGAGAGAGTCTAGAAGGGGATTTGTGATGCAATAAAAACATTCCTGCCTGCAAAGCATGAAACCCCAAAAGTTTATAGGAAACCACTGTCTTCGGATGTCTGCATATCTTCAGGCATCCTGGGAGCTGTAGTTGAAAGAAACCGAGAAAAGCAAGGGGCCGATAATGATAGTTTCTGGATGAATGCTGTGTGACTATTGGCTCCCACATGAAAGCTCAAAAACTGGGATGCTGAGCAAGTTTCTGCAGCCAATTGAGAGGAAAGCTCCCTGGCGTCTAGGTCATGAGAGACACAGAGACAACCACGCTCTGCCTTCTTCAGTGAGGGGTGAGGAAGGGGCAACTGCAGCCCCACGTTCTTTCCTCCATTCTCTGGAAAGCCTGAAGACTTGTATGCAGGGCTTTTCCTGCTTAAGCATGTAGAAGACACATAAACTGTGCAACTTTACTGATTTAATATTAATTGCTAACTACTGATGAAAGCTGGGTGTTCCATGTGGTGTAATGGCCAAAAGAGGAATGTAATAATGGAAAAGTCACAGAAACTTCTCTCTCAAAAGCAATGGAAATTGACACCATGGCTTCTCCTTCCCTCCCTCCATGCAAAGGAAAAGCTAAGTTTGGGCAGGTAGAATAAATATTAAAGTGATAATAACCTTAATGTTTCCATAGTAGTTACCACTTCACCCAAGTTGGTTTAGACCCTTTATTATGCTTATTGGTGCTCACTGCTATTAAATTATTGCTATTGTATTTTCCTCGAGCAATCAACTCATCCAATCTCTTCATAAACAAAAGTAATCTCATAAATGAAAAGGCAACACTGCACACAATTCAGTGCAATGCTACATATATTTTTTTAAAGGACAGATGCTGAAATTTCAGTGGATTTTGAAAGTGACATAAAGTTCTGATTCCCTGTGCTTGAGTTCTTCGTAACTCTGCTGAGATCTCGACTCAAAAGTGCCCCATAAGTCATACAAAATTTCAGTATGTGTGTAAGAACGTAATACTAGCGTAACAGAAATTGTTTAACTGAAATGGCATCCTTAATTGTGGTAATTGTTGGCAACAAAGCCAATTGTTGCCTGGACTGGAACTCGGGTGATCTGAGGTCTAGCTCTTGCTCCGCCATGGAGCCAACTTGGTGACTTTGGACTATTCAGAGTCTCTCAGCCCAACTTACCGCACAGGATTCTTGCTGTGGAGATAAGATTGAAAGCAGGAGGATAAGAATGATGTAAGCTGCTTTGAGTTTGTAAGAAAAAAAGCAGGATATAAATGAAAGAAACAAATAAATGAACTTTCTGCTTAACTCTCCACTGGTATGATAAGAATGGAATGTGGCCAACTTTCTGTAGCACACAATGTGCAGACGGTGGGATCAATGTATGGATACAGATGGGCCAAAATGAGTTTGCTCTTAAAGGGATTAAAGTTGCATTGTTAATAGCTGCTGCTGATGTGGTAGGAAGGAGAAGCCGGCTGCTCTGCATTGTTAGGTACACGCTTCAATAATGAGTTTTTGGTTTTTTAATCTTGCTGGTGGCTTTTGTCTCCTGCAGTGGGACAAATGAATTCTGAGGCCTGTTGGGGTTAGAGTCCCTGACAAAAGCAGGAGTAGTAGGTTGACCAGAGGAGAGCGATAAGGAGTTCCTAATCACACAGCAGTGACCGACCCCTCCCCAGGCACTTACTGGACCGTATCACTTGGTGGCAGAGGGGAGACGTGGCTGGGGAGGCAATGTGCAGTAACTCAGGCAAGCGACAGCCAGGGTTTCCCCTTGACTGGCCTTTAGTGGTGCCACTGCACCCTGACACATCTCGCTGGCCACCACTGATCTAAAGGCGTACTCATGCCAGTCGATTCCTGTTTCTATTTCCAAACAATGCCCCAACTCAGCTGCTGCAATTCTACACACATGGACTCCAAAAGAACAAGAGGCAAGTGATGAGTGCAGTGTGAAATGTTTCCACTGCTTTTTCTCCCCATGAAAACATTTTCATTTTTAGAAATGCATTGTTTCATAGCATTACTTAGCAACGTGAGGAATGAATAAACTATACATCAATTTGGACAACTGTGCAGACAAAATAACAGTCTAAAGTCAAAGTTGTAATTAGCTCTATTCAGGTGATTATTCATAGGAAGCACATTTACTTAAGCACCCAGCAATTCAACATCCTAATTTAGCTTGTTAACAAGTTTCAGTGCCTTCATTTCCCTCCTTAAAATTTCAGTAGTGCAAGAGAGATTTGCTATGGAGCTGCTTTAAAAGTACAATAAAATTCAATAAAATCAACAGTACATCAATAAAACAAATAATAATACAGTAAGAAACGAAACAATACAAAAATCTGGTACTTAGTGGTAAAAGAAGATAACAGCAAGACATGGAGCAAATCAGAAACAAAGGCAATGTTAAAAACAAATATTTGAACATAGAAACAGAGCGAGTCAGAAGGGGTCTCCCGGGCTATCTAGTCTGACCTCCGGCACCAGCCAGCTCCGCTCACGACAACGTAACATTTAAACTATATAAAACTGGCCACCATTTTCCCAAATTAAATATTTCAGTTATTTTCAGACTACCGGAGGAAAATCAAGATTTTTTTCCCCACAGAACAATAAATCAGTATTACAGAGGTGACCAAACCAAGGCTTGGGAGCCACACATAGCTCTTTGCATTTATTTTGCAGCCCATGGATGCTGCCTGTGGATGCCCATTGGCATGGACACCCACTGGCTGCTCACTGCCCACAGCCATCATCCACAGGCGTCCACTTCAGCTCACTATCTGTAGCCACCACTCATGGACACCTGCTTACCACTTAGCCCTGCGGGTGCCCACTTGCTGCTCTCAAACATCTGAGCTTTACCATACGTGGCTCTTCTGCAGGGCAGGTCTAGCTGCCCCTGGTATGTGATTTAGTTTTGTTTCCTAATTGTAAGTCAAACACGGCAAACTTAAAGCAGTAAAAATGTTTCCAATTCAAAATTTGCTGAAATACCCACACTATGATCTAGACAGGAAACTACCAGAGCAAGCAAAAATCTATTCTTGCCTTGCAAACAATTTCAAGGGAAGAGCTAATACAAACACAACCTACGCACCAAGAACTTAACCTCAACTATTATATTTAATTTGAGTAAATTCCAGTCCTGTGAAATGTGGATCTTTTGCCCAAAAATAATTTTACAAATGTGCAATGCAATTCCACACACGGGTGGCCAACGGGATTTGCTCCCAAGTGAGTGAGTATGGGACTGCCTCTTTGGAAACCATACCGGTAGCACACACAAGCAGGTGATAAAGGGGGAGAGATTATTACAGTGTTATAATTCAAATTCTGAAGCAGAGGAAGAGAATATAGCCAAGCTGAATTTAGTATAAGAAAAAAGCAGAACGACAAAATCGGACCAGTCAGAAGAAAAATCAGCAGGGAGACTATACATCAATGCACTTCATTGACTGGGATGAATAGCTAGCCCAATCATCTTATTGTATAAATCACTCAAAACCCACAGAGTGTCCTCCTAATCAGCCTCTTTTCATTAAGAGCCTATGGTTCAATTCACATTCCAAATATGCACTGTGGTTCTGATAGAGCCACACACTGGCCCCTCATTGGTGCCACATAGGAAAATAATTCAACTGGAAGGATACTACTTTGGGGAGAAAGGAGTGGACTTGCCAGAGCACTGCCTTGTCCTTGTGGAAGGTTAAGAATGGAGGGTCAATCCAGAGGGTGCACAGTTCGCTAGCCCTGAGTGTTGATGTAATAGCCACAAGGAAAGCTACCTTCAAGGGTAATCTGTGCTAGTCAGGAGTTCAAACAGCAGCTTTGCTACTGCCTGGAGCACCACTGAAAGGCTCCATCCTGGCATGGTGGGTCAGGATGGTGGTAAAATGTTCTGCAGTCCTTTTAAGAACCTTTTGGCTAAAGGGTGGGAAAATTTATATACCCTTCAATTGTCCCATGGACGAAGGATACAGGTGCCAAAGATATTCTGATTGAGGAGGGCTTTAAGTCCTTAGCATGAAGTCGGTATGAAAAGGTCAGAATCTGGTGAATGGAGGATATGTTAGGGCTGAATTCTTACTGTTTTGCAAAATGTTCATTTTCCCACTATTTTAGGAACGTATCACCAAGAGATCATCCTATGCCTGGCCCTGCCCTGGGGCAGTATAGGTTGCACACTGCATTGGCTGGTACTGCAAACAGATTCACAGAAGGGTTTCCCCATGTTGCAAACAGCTGTTTCAAGATCACAGGGTGTAGGTCCCACTTGCGTGCTGGATCCATCCTTCTGCTCAATCTCTCAGCTATCTTGTGGTAGACCCTCACTAGATGGACTGCTACGGGGGTTACATTGTGTTTTAAGGACCACTCCCACATCTGTATGGTCAGTCATGATAGTGGAAAGGAGTGAGTTCCGGCCTGTTTAAGTAACACATGGTGCTGTTGGAAGGGATCTGAATGTGGTGTCCATAGAGCAATTGCTGGAAAGATAATAGTGCTTTCCATACAGCACAGAGCTTCAGGAAGTTGATATACCTGGTGTGCTCTGAACCGTCCCATGGTACATGCACTTCCTTGGGAAGGTGCTCATCCCCATGAGGAAGTATCCATTGTTAAGGTCAGATGTGATGTTTTTGGATTGAAGGGGACACCAGCCAAAAGGCTGTGCATTACAGTCCACCAAGTGAGAGTGGACCATACAGAGTGTGGAAGTATGAGGTGCTTCCATCTGGAGTCTCTGTTGCGATGGAACCCAACAGAGTCTGCAAAAACCATAGCTGGAATGGCCTCTTGCAGAGGCGGTTGTGCTGCATGACTGAAACAGTAGCTGCCATCAGCCCTAGCAGGTATTTCCAGAGCAGCAGAGCTGGGCTCCATTTGGAGGCGTACAGCCAGTCCACATAAGGTTATGGCTCTGTTCTGTGGGAGACATACCTGGGAAGTCGTTGAGTTTAGCCGCACACTGATGCGCTGCATAGACTGGGTAAGAGAGAGTAGAGATTTTTCATTGTTAATGCAAAGACTCAGCTCTTCCAACAGGGTGCAAGTACTGTGAATGGAGTCCTTCAAATCTGATTTGGATGAGGCGGTTAACAGCCAATTGTCCAGGTATGGGTAAATTTTAACCCTTTGAATCGGAAGGTAAGCACAGACTATGGCCATACATTTTGTAAACACCCTCAGGGCAATGGCCAGTCCAAAGGAAAGAAGACAGAACTCATATGTCTCTGTCCTGATGTGGAACCAGAGAAAATATCTATTGTCTGGATGGATGGTAATGTGAAAATACACATCCTTTAACTCTACGGAGGCAAACCAGTCCTCTTTCCTTAGCAATGGTAGCATAATTTGTATGAAATCATGCAGAACTTCTTGTGTGTAATATAGAAATTCATGCCTATAAGGTCCAAAATGGGGTGATGGCCACTGTTGTTTTTAGAAACAATGAAATATCTTATTTATTTATTTATTATTTATTAAAACATTTTATGCCGCCCCATTCACCGAAGCCTCGGGGCGGCTTACAACAATAAGTTTAAAAAATATATAATATTAAATTAAAATATATAAACATTAGGTTAAAAATACAAAAATACCAATACAAAATAAGCCGCCCTGGCCAGATAAAATCCAATAATATTAACAGTTAAAATGCCGCTTAAATAAAAAGGTCTTCGCCTGGCGCCGAAAAACAAATAACAACAGCGCCAGGCGGACCTCTCTGGGGAGCGCATTCCATAACTTAGGCGCCACCGCAGAGAAAGCCCTCCTCCGAGTACCCACCCTCCTAATTTCTTTCACGGAGGATTCCCGGAGAAGGGCCTCTCCCGCCGATCTCAAGGGGCGGCCGGGCATATATGGATGTAAGCGCTCCTTCAGGGTATCTTGAGTAGAATTCCCTCAGTTGGATGATGGAACCAATTGAATCTCTCTCTTTGCTCAAAGTATAATTACATCCTCTTCCAAGGTGACTGATGAGGAGGTAATACATACTGTTTCTAGCAGTGGAAGGGATTCAAATTCAATGTGGTACCCAAATTCAATGATGGAGAGTGCCCATCTGTCTTTCCATTTGGGAAGTTACTCTGTTAATTTCAAACCATATTGGCCCTGATGGTGGGGAACTGGCTTGGGATGGTTGTCAGCAGTGCCATCTCTCATCATCCAGACTCTTTTTGAAGGGTTGTTGGTTGCAAGGAGGAGCATCCTGGCATTGTTGGGATGAAAGCTGCCTTGGCTGAGGCAGACTGTAAGGCTAGCTCCTTCTGGGGTAATAAGATGGGCCCCGTGGTCTGGGTGACGGGGGGAGTGAAGCCCCTCTTACGTGCTGGAGCTCTCAGTTTCTGGATGTTGTCCAACTTCTCATCCATCCAAGTGTTGGAAAGGCCCTCACTGTCAAAGGGCATGTCCTCGATGCCCTTGTATCCTGTGGGAGTATAGATGCCTCGAGCATGACAAATAACAGTCCAGATGATGCTGTGCTGAATTTAGGTGTAGCTTGGAGAGTCTCATGTCTTCTGACTGGAAGACTCTAGCAAGTTCCCATTGTTGTGCAATGCTGCGCTTAAGGGTGAGGGGGTTTGAGAGTGTCAGAAAAGCCGAGAGTAAGCCTGCCAGGAGGCTAGACTATCTCATTTGTCTTGTCTTCTACGTAGCAAGGCCACCCATGGCAGAATGCTCAAAGCTGAGACATCAGACTAAGAGGCACCCTCTGAAGGAGGAGGAGGAGGAGGAGAAGGATAGTAGAAGATGAGACTCCCAGATCAGAAGGTGCTCAAACAGATACTGAGGAAGACAAATGTATGGATAGTGCTGTTGGCTACTGAGGTGCACCAAAGAATTTGAGAAAAAGATCAGTCTATGCTTCATAGACCACAACAAAGTCTTTGTGTGAGTCATGAGAAGCCATGAATGGTCCTGAGAGAAATGGATGCTTCTCAGCACTTGACTGTCCTGACGAGGAACCTGTATCATGGACAATAAGCTACTGTTATAGCAGAACGGGGAGAAAAGAATGGTTTCCTTTAGGCAAAGATGCCAGACAAGGATGTGTTTTATCTCCCCATGTGGAATAGTGGTGAAGAGCATGGGACTGGGACTCAGTCAAAATTCTCTGGCATCATTGCAATATCTGTGAAAGATCCTCCGTCCATGCCATCTTCAACTACCACTGCTGCCCAGTAGCTGCCCTTCAGAAGTTTCTCTGCTCTCATCACCATTGAAGACCTTTCTCCTCTGCTGATGTGACTGTTAAACCTTCAAAGGATAGGTACATCCTCCGAATATACAGTAAAAAAAGACCCTGCAAACAAGAAGAATCACCTGGATAATCCCCTCAAGTTCCTGGGTAAGCAATGTGATCTCTAAAGGCCTCTGCAAAAAGGGGTGTCTGGACCTGGTGCCAAAAAAAATAGAAAGTTTGTTGCCAGGCAGACTGCAGCATGCAGGTTGTTCCAAAGATAGGGGCCACCACAGAAAAGGCCTTCCTCCTTGCTGCCCCAAGCCTCTCATAGAGTTGGCAAGTGGAGGAAGGCTTCATAGGCTGAGCACAGTGTTCAAGTAGGTCATGGTTGGGAGAGGTGTTCTGACAGTTGTTGTTGTTGTTGTTGTTGTTGTTATTATTATTATTATTATTATAACATTTCTATGCCGCCCCTTGCCGAAACCTCGGGGCGGCTTACAACATGATAAAATACATTGAAATACAATAGTACATAATAAATTACCATTAAATATAAAAATACAAAAAAAATACATTGATTTACAAATACAAAATTAAAATTATCAGTATAAAATAAAAATATAGGAGGAGAAAGAGAAGGAAGAAGAAGTTGCCCAGGCCAGATCATATGTCTTAACAGTTTTAACAGTTATTGCAGTCCCAGGCCATGTAAGCGCTTTATAGGGTAAAATCAGCACCTTGAATTGTGCCCAGAAGCATACAGGCAGCCAATGCAGGTGGGCCACAACTGGCCTTATATGTTTGTACCTACAGGTCATAGTTATTAATTTGGCTGCCACATTCAGCCTTTGAACTGTCTGCAAAAGCAGTCCCATGTAGAATGCATTGCAGAAATCTAATTTAGAGATTACCAGAGCATAGATTACTGAAATCAGGCTATCCCTGTCCAGATAGGGACATAGCTGGGCCACTAGCCAAAGCTGATAGAATGTACTCTGAGCCACTAAAGCCACCTGAGTCTTCAGTGACACAGATGGATCAAGAAGAACCCCCAAGCTACAAACCCATTCTTTCAGGGGGACCCCATGTAGAACACCTTCCATTTGGTCAAGGAAAGCACCCGCCAACAGTATCTTAGTCTTGTCAGGATTCCATCCATCAACAGTATCTCAGATGGGGGTAGAGAAGGGTGTTTCATCCTTCTCCAATTGCCCTCCTCAAAGCTCTGTTTCTTCTAAAAAGATAAAAGATGTGGATCATTGTATCTTCCCACCCCATGAGTGAGCCCTGGGGAAAGTTTTTAGAAGATGAGTACCAGGAGGGAAAGAATGAAGCATCTTACCTCCACTTTTTTTGCATTCCACAAAACTTCCACCTGACTAAACATAACAATATCTTCAGGGGAAACTGACAGAGAAGTCCATGCCGCATTTAATTGGACTTAAATATATCTTTCATGAAATGTTTGTTTAGAGCCTACATTTCCCCACAATTAACTGAAATGTAGAGAGGGATGCTTGGAAACATTAGGTTACTATTTCTGAAAGAAGGGAGTTTATATAACTGAAGAAAGAAATTTCAAACAATGCATATTAAATCACAGCATTTCTTGGTAATCTGCTGCAGAGGATCTGAGCACCTTCCAGTCTTAGTCTGTCTCAGCAGGAGACAGGAAGGTTGGAACCTGTCAGGATGGATACTCTAAATTAGGAATCAAAACATTCTGTCCGCTCAGCAGAACTATAAATTCAAAATGAGTCCTTGTCTAAGGCAGCCAGTAGGCTAAGCAAGAGGACAAGTCCTCAGGAGTCCAAAATATACTTGAAATTTGTTTTCAGTTACTTTACATGCTGCTTTAAAATTTCCATCTGAACACTCTGCAAAGGAGCTAGGGGACTCTGGAGTGTTATTGTGAGACCAAAAAGAGCTGATGGTGATTGGCAGACATTAGAAATTCCTTCAGATAGAAATCGTAGATTGTTTAGGGAGGTTGAAGAGAAATTGTCATTACCTTTGAAAGGGGTTTATGTCGTGCTTCTATTAAACATGCTGATGATCAAACATGCTGAATGGATAGATGGATTATTATTAAGTGTCGAGTTCTATCACAGTGACTGGTGGAATTTTAATCTAGAGCAAGGAAAACTGGCATGATAAATACTAACCATCTACCTCCACCCACAAGCCATCAATCTGCTCCTCAAATGCTATCTGAAAATAGCTATTCCTCCGTGCTTCAGCTGAGGAAGAGCAGAGCCACTCCATGGGATTATCTTACAGAATAGATGCTATTAGCTCCTCCAATCCTTGAACTGCTTTCATTGCAGCTGCTTGTTATATGACATTAATTTCAAGAACTAGTACGTGAATTTGCCTCCCCACCCCTTCTCATCTCCTTTTGTCCTTCTGCATTCTGTCTTTTAGACTCTGAGGACAGGGACTTGGTTCCCTCACACCCCCACATGTCAATTAGTTCAGAAAACTTTTATTTTGTGCAAGGTTCAGATAAAAATGCTTTAAATAAATAAATCCTCACTTGCTAGAAATTCTTATTAATGGCACTGTGAAGAAGAAGGATGCTGCCAAGGTCAGGTTACATCTTACGAGGTATATTTTGTTATCTTTTTCCACCCTAAAAAGTTTATGACTCTGATATGGCAAGCCAACAGAAATGAACATTATGATATCATATTTTAATTGGGATTCCCAGAGATAGCTAAGATATCAGCTCCATATAAAATCTTCAGCCTAGGATAAGTTTTCATTAATTTTTAAAAATGAGATATGTAGGTAACAAAAAGCTTCATTCACATTTTTTAAATTTCTTCCTTTTCCTACATTTATTTACTTGAGGATTGCTTCCTGCCTAGAGCATGAAGGTATGGATTCTGTCCAATATACCTGCATTGGTATGCTATATCACCTGTCTGCATAACTGTACATCAAGTTATGCCAAGTCACCTTGCTCAGCTGGGAAGACATGGGCCAGCAGCAGGATGGGTGGTCACATGTGGAAGTAGAGCATGAGGTTGGATTCGATGACCATATAGGCCCCTTCCAACTCTTAGTTCTCTTCTCTTTCTTTCCAGCCATGAGGAAAGGTACAAAGGTGTTGTTGAATTTTACAAAGGTTTAGCCAGGATAACAAAGAGGGTTTTCCTCCCTTTGTCTGAATTTCAGTCAAATGTCAAGTATCTACTAAGGAAGAGAACGAATAACTTCTTTAATGGTTTAATTTAGGCAGTTATGAACAAAATAACCTAGACCTGACATTGGACGGGGTGAAGTACCATGAAGTAATCTATGGGAGATAGGATAAAAGAGATAAGGACAGGATAGTGCAGCAAGTCCTTTTACAATGTTGGTCCTAGGTAAGAAAGGCGTTCTATGGAAGCAGCATCAAACAACAAACTATCTTGGAGTGACACTGATGCTAAAAGAGTTAAAATGGTGGTGAGCTGACAGTTATTGCTAGTGTACTAAATGAAATGGGATTGAAACAGATCAAGTTTTAGAAGAAGCAGGAATGCCCCACAGAGCTGTCTTCCAAGGACCACATTCCTTCGGGCATAATCTGTTAGGCACCATATGCCATCAACAGCTAAAGTAGGGCCAGAACTAAAGAAGGTGGAGGACACCCCTTCTCTCTCTCCCTGCCACTTCTCTCCTCACAGGCTGTTAGTAAAGGGAAGACTGATGCTGAAGCCAGAGTTCTGAGTCAGAGGTAAAAAGCCACTCAAAGAGGGCTTTTGAAATCTGGCCAAGTGGTTTGCAAATGTGGCTAAGGACCACAGGTTGTCCATCCTTGCCCGAAAGAGTCTAGGATTACATCTCATTGACTTTATTCTGATAGCTGTCAGCCTTGAATGAACTATCTCAGC
The DNA here is from genome assembly GCF_004798865.1 of Varanus komodoensis. Lineage (NCBI taxonomy): Eukaryota > Metazoa > Chordata > Lepidosauria > Squamata > Varanidae > Varanus > Varanus komodoensis. Next base: position 12,663,668 of record NW_025335684.1, read on the forward strand.
ATGAATGTATAATTAGGTTTGAAGGAAAACAGGGAAGTTGATTTCCTCTTTAGAAACCACCTCATAGGAAGTAGAGACAGAAAGCAAATGTATGTCCCATAACCACTGCCTTGCAAACCACATCACTTGGTGTTTTCAAGTGGAATACAGCAGCAGCCTGCCCGCAACGGGTACTAAAACAATTTAGTACAGGTGGTTTCAGATGGCCTGACTTCCAGCAACAAGATAAAATTGAACAATGTAGGTATCTAGATAAAACCCCACTGGTTGATCTGTTCGGCAATCAGGATTCTGATCCATCAGATGCCAAACTGTGTGCCTACATACAGTGCTGGATTAATAGTTACTTTAGATATGTGAGGACCTTCTGCACGGGGTTGAAAACAGCAGTGTGTTCTAAGTTGGTAGTTGCTCTGTTCATGCCTAAATTTTTCTTCCCAGAACTTTTACCAAAAAGCAGCTTCTGCCAGGAACGGTTACCTTTTGTAATGTTTGGTGAAGTGATAGTGAATATCCAGAATGCCATTAAAGGGTGTGACAAGGAGCTACTTCAAGCAGAGCAAAATCATAGCTGCTGTTAGCACAACAATCGTGCATATTTGCCCCTAGTCTTTAAGCCTCCTGAATGCAGACAAACACTTGAAATGTATTTGAACGGCTTTCAGCATTCAGAGCATGGATCTCATTCCTATGTGCTCCTTTCCCCTAGCCTCTATACTTTTAATCCCTCTGCCTCTAATGCACATTAATATTCATGAATTTCCCTCGCTCCATAACTCACCAGACAGCAGCTTCCTGCACTCCTGGGCTGAGCACCGTGGCATACAGTTAAGGATGCGGGAAACGCCCCAGAGGAAAGATACATATGCCAGTGCAGCCCTGTGATGAATCAATTCTGCAGAGGGCACAGTTTGCACTGGTCCCAAATGTGACCCTGTCAGTCATGTGGACTTAAAAGACCCAGAGATGGCTGAAGCAATTTGTTCCTCTGGATTGTGAGTGTTGCGGTTACTGAAACAATAATCCTTATACCCAAAATGAAAATATTCACTAGGTCCAATTCTTCTTTTTAGTGCCATTTAATGTTCTTCCAAGGTATTGTCAGGTGCTTAAAGAGATATACATTTGATTTATTTACTTACTTACCACAGGATAAGTGGAAATCCCTAAGCAGATTCCTGAATCCAGTGTAGAGTTTAATTTAAAGAGATACCAACTTCAGACCGTTCCTAAACTACAGTTGTCAGAGGTTATACCACACTTAATCCGGCTCTGCCCAGATGCAAAGACACCTGTGTATGGTCAGTCTCATGCTGTAATGAAACACTAGTTTCATCCAAGGAGAGTTGGGTTTGGATCTCTTCCTCTTCCCCTTGGTCCTTTATCTGGCTGGCTGGGACTGTTGGGGATGGGGAAAGCATGCCAGCAGCGAAGGTGCAGGAAGAGGAGAGCAATTATGTTAGGGAGCTCTTTGTTAATAATTATTCCAGAAGTGTGAGGACTTTCTGCATGGGGTTAAAAAGAGCAGTGCATTCTTCAACAGTGTTCTTGTTAAAGTACAAGATAAATGCAAAGTACATGGCCAATAGAGAAGCTAAGGAGGAGATGGTCATACTGTTACTCACTTCTCACAGCGCCCAACCCACTGATGAAGGCGGGCGTGGGGGAGAGGGCAGATTTGTAAGGGAGATTATGGGGACTCATGAAATTATAAACGAAGACAACTCTTTAGTTATATCATCATCAGCATCACCATCATTATTTAGCTAAAACATTTATATGCCGTCCTTTACGACAATGTCTCAAGACGGCTTACAAAATTAAAACAACAATAAAACATCAGTATATAAACAATAAACAGGAATAATACATAGTAAAAAAAATACAATCAGATAAAATTAAAAAGCAACTGCTAGCTTCTAAAATCAGTAATTCTAAAACAATGTTTGAATAAAAAGGTTTTCACCTGGTGCTGAAAAGAATATAAACCTCTCTGGGAAGCACGTTCCACAGACAGGGTGCCACCGTGGAAAAGGCCCTACTCCAAGTAGACACCCTCTTTACCTCCTTCAGGGAGGGTTCCCAGAGCAGGGCCTCCCCCACAGATCTTAAGGGGAGTGAAGGCATATAAGGAAGGAGACACTCTTTCAGGTACCCTGGTCCCAAGGCGTTTAGGGCTTTATAGGTTAATACCAGCACCTTGAATTGGGCCTGGACTCCAATCAGAAGCCAGTGAAGCTGGTAGAAGACCGGCATTATATGAGAATAACATTATCAAGCACTTGCCATTATCTTTACTCCCAGAACCCAGTTTCATCAGATTTTTTTTCTGGAAATCAACCTTGTTCATCAAAGCAAAAAAGTTCCCAGTAATGCAGAGCCATATTTCAGACACAGATGACACAGTTTAACAACACCACCCCCCCCACACACAATCTTTCATAAATACATACCTGTGTTTTCAAATGATCTCTAGGGAACTAGTTTTGAAAGGGCAAAATGTGGTCTCAATTAGCATTTTAAACTTCTTAAAATATGCTCGCATTTCTGTGTTTGGTACTTAAGTTTCTCTGCTACTTGAGAAACAAGAATGATGAAATATGATAGAATATTTTCCTTGTTGAGAACTTAACTATAGCAAAAAGGCAAAATGGGTGCTACCTACAGTGCAAAGTCATCCTTCTTACACAGCGTATGCTGCCACTCTCAATATAGCTTCACATTTCCTATTCCTCTCCAAAATGCTACAGCTCAGCTAGATTAGATTGGAGACCCACTGAACCAATGCTCCAGCCCTTTATTTTATTTCTGTACCACCCAACAGCCAGCTGAAGCTCTCCGGACATGTTACAACAGTTCATTTGCAAGCAAGAATTGACTTAAAGTAAATCTTGGAGAAACTGGCTCCATTGTCCTTTACAGTCATCTCCACAAGGAAAAGCTGCATGTTAGCAGCAATGAAAGAAAAAGACTCACGTTTATGCATGTGACACAAGTAGAATTCTGGAGGACACTGTTTTTTTGACAAAATATTGGGAAGAATTGATAATAAACAAACCCTAAACAAGCAGACAATAGTCCTTTGCTGCTTGATATTAATAACAGAATGAATTAATCAGAAAGAAAGCACCAAGCATTTGCCAATGGGAAGGAGGATTGCAGAAAAGATAGAGGATAAGTGGGTAGCCAATATCATCCTTATTATCAACATTATTTTTAAAAAAAATCTTAATATTTATATACCACCCCATTCCTTAGGTTCTGGGCAGTTTAGAAACAACTGTAAGTAATATTGACTAATGCAGCATATTAAATAAAATTGACATGAGAACTAGTCTGGGAAGGCTTTTTAGAAGAGATTTGTTTTTAACTCCCTCTTAAAGGTGGCTGTTTGGGTAATCAGACCCATCTCTTCTGGCAGGTCATTCCACAGTTTAGGGGCAAACACTGAAAAAGCCCTCTGGGCAGTTGACATTAATCTTACAGAAACAGACTTCAGAAGATTATCCCCAGAGGAGCTTGGCTGGCCAGGTGGAACACATGGACAGAGGTGCTCCTGGAGGTATTTTGGACCCAAGTCATGAAGGGCTTTAAATGTAATTACCTTGTACTGTATCCAGAAACTTACTGGCAACCAGACTACAAAATCGGTGATATGTGGTCTCTCCATGATGTCCCAGAGACCAGCCTGGCTGCCATAGTTTGTTCTAGTTACAGTTTTTGGAACAGGCACAAGGTTAGCCTTAGGTAGAGTGCACTGCAGAAATCGAGCCTAGAAGTTACCAGCAAGTGCACTACTGTTTTCAAGTCAGTCTCCTCCAGGAAGGGACAAAGCATACACTCTTGACCATGGCTTTTATCTGAGCTGACATCAGAAGGGCTGGATTATTATCACCTCCAAACTGCAAACTTTCAGGGGGAGTGTGACCCCATCTAGAACTGGCTGACATACCTCTAATCCTGGATCTGGACCTTTAACAGCAAGCACCTCTGTTTTATCTGGATTCAACTGTTTTTCCTCCTCTAAATCATTACCAACTTCAAGCATTCATTCACCGAGCAGCTGCTATCTTTAGAAGAAGAAGCAGATGATGGTAAGGAGAAGTAGATCTGGGTGTCATCAGCATAATGATCACATCCAGTGCCATTCCTCCAATCTTTCCCAGTGGCTTCATGTAGATGTTTAACGGCACTGGAGACAGAACGGCACACAGGAGCCCTGTGTGACTCCGCAAGCCAGCTCCTTTTTAGACAAGCAACTGTCTCCAAGCATCACCATCTGGAACCGACCTGCAAAGCAGTGCCTGCAATTCCCAACTCCCTCAGCCAATCCAGAAGAGTACTATGGTTGATAGTACTATGGACCACTGAGACCTCCAACAGAACCAACAGGGGCACACTCTTTCTGTCAATTCTGAGTCATAGATCATCCTCTGGAGTGACCAAAGCAGTCTCACAACTCCATGCCCCACTCCGAAGCCAGTTTGAAATGGGCCCAGAAAATCAGTATCGTTCAGAACTGTCTGGCGCTTTCCCCCATAAGCATTCCAGTCATTCTCCATCCTGCCTCATACAGTAGAGTTCCTCTGCATTCTGGGAGCTCTTTTGGAAAAAGAAAGGAGAGGATGCTAAGGAGCAATTATGTCTAAGGCCCTAGCCAATGCCTGATTCCATTTTGTGATTAGAGACACAACAGTTTCACTGGATAACTGGTCAAAGAACCCCCTAGACTGACTGGAAAACTTTTGGATTCATAAGTCTTTGAAGGTGGCTCATTCTAATAGGTCCATCATTTCTACAAGGACCCAAAAAAGGGTCTGTGATCTTATAGCCTTGACTAAGGTAATGATCTGACCAAGCCAAGACTTAATGTGCAGAAACCCCAGTCTTCAAAACCAGCTCTTCAGATAGCCTTTACTTATTCTATAGTGCTTTCACTGATCAACCTATGTTCAATTTTTGCCATATGTATCTAAGTGAAGACTTGAATCTTCAGTCCCCAGACTTCTCTGTCTCTGGTTTCTGTTTACATGGCAAAACCTGCATGTGAGCAAAACAGGCACAATGCAGGCCCACACATTTCTAGATGAAGCTAATTGCTACTCGCAAGGTGCAGGAATAGCGGCTTAGTTGCAAAGCACATGTTTCGTATGCAAAAGGTCTGGAGCATAATCTCCTGCATCTTCAGGTATGGTTAGGAAAATCCCTACCTGGAACCCTGGGGAACTGTTTTTTATCGGTATCAACAATGCTGGGCTAGATGATCTGACTCAGTACAAGGCTGTCAAAGCTGACAGCTGAACGCATAAACTGACTCTACTGAAATCTGATGCAGGGAGTTAGATTCAGGGGCCTTATAGGCCCCTTCCAATTCCGGGATTCTATTATTCTAAGACAGCATGAACGTGCTGTCTACAGTCTTGGTATCAGTCCTGGCTCATTCACACATACTAGCTAGCACCTGATTCGCTAATTAAATTATGAACATGCACGTGCGGACTACGGCACCTAGCCTCAAAAAACCCCTTCTGGAGAACCAATAATATGATGCCGGTGAGAGACTATCCTACAAGAACTCAGATACTGAGCCTTCTAATAGCCAATGCTTATAGCTTGGGGAAGACCAAATAAATATATTAAAAGGACATAAATAAAGTTGCTAAAGATGGTTGTTTGCCTCCTCTCAATATGGGACCCCCTCCCCCCCGCACACACTCACACCCATACTGTTTAACTTGGCATAGGACAGCTGGATAATTTGTTTCCATTGCAATGAAGTCCTAATTAACTGGAATAAACTTTTTACACTAAGTGTGTTTGTTTAATAAACTGGCCCTTTCAGAGCCTTACCGAGAGCTGATTGATGAATTTGAGGGGAGTGGAAACACGCCGAGCGCTTGGACATTAAAGCTGCAGTGTCTGAGCAGACTAGCCCTGAAAAAGCTCCCTCTGTGTTTGTGAAATCCAAAATGACACATCAGATGTCTGGCTGGGGATGTGGACTTCAACTTCACTGTTATGTACAAATATTTAGCATTTTATTTTTTCTCTCTCTCCCTCCCACTGCTTACTGCCTACCCTCAAGGCCTTTTGGATTTATTTAGTACAATTCAACACTGGTACGGCCATGTGGTCCTCTTGACTTCCTGCAGCCTTCTTTGCTGGAGCATTATATCATGCAGAGTAGATATTTGCTTACAGATAGAAGAAAGGCCTCAGACAACGCAGCCTTCTCACAGCTTGATTTAGCTTTTCCAGGAAGGAGGATAAGCATGGCCAGATCTATGCTGCACCTAAAATATCACATTTCTATAGTTTAAATTATCATATTTCTACTGCTATTTCACATAACAGGAAAAAAGGATTGTAAGCCTGAGACTAGAATATTTTAACCACAGAAACAGTTAAAATTAACAGAATGTGTTCTGGTTCCAACAGCTGGGGTTTCAAAGAATTTGCAACTCTTTTAAAAATATGAAAATAGTAGCAGTGAAAAAGAAGAGGAAAATAGCAATCTGTGGAGTAGGACAGAGGGCTGTGAGGAAGAACCAGGAGCTATAGAGGTCAGCAGTTGCAAATGCACAAAAATTAAACTTCGGGCCTGAAATGCTAATGTTCTACCGTACATTTCTTAGTTTTTGTTAGATACTAAGGAGCAACATGTTAGATACTAAGGAGCAACATATTCCCAGAAAGGTTAGGTTTCCTAGCTGATCCGCACCTCCAGGAGCTGTGCCACTGTGAATGTCAATTACATTAGAGTGATAAACAGAATTCTCCTAACATTCTCATAATGGTTATATAAAGCAAGTGGTATAATTTTGACAAAAGCAAGTAACATTTAACTAATATCTTCAGCACAAAAATGAACTTATTCTATTCTATGACTAAGTTGTGAAAAATGGGTAATATGTGCAGATACCAAGGTATTTTGATGCACATTATTTTAAGCTTAGAACTTAACAACCACAATGATAATGATAATAACTACAAGCACCACTACCATATATGTTAGGATTGTGACAAACGTTTACCAAAACTGTTTGCAGTCAGATTGTACTCTTCTTTGCTGTAGTGCTATTTTTGAGGTTTTCCTGCTTATTAGATAATCAAAACCATTCAAGGCCAGGCCCACTCAATGGGTTGCATTCCAATTTTGTAATCCTTAGAATAGATCCATTGAAATAAATGAAGCTTAAGTTAGTTGCGGCTAATAGAAGAGCAAAACGGTTGGTGGCTGCCTAACATTAATGTGGCAGGAAATCCATTCAGCAGAAGTGTGAACACACAAGAGCTCCAGTTATGTCTCCAGGGACCTTATCTTGGTTCCTGATTGTATGGAGTTCTACACACATTCCGGCTGATACAAGCAGAGCTTCCTCTCAGGCTGCAGCCATTTAACATGGCAAGGTCTGAACTGAGCTGGGCGGAGCTGGCATGCACACAGGTACAGACCACAGCAACTCACTACCTATTTTAAGCTCCCGCATATTCAGGTGAATGCTTAAACAGGGCTACAGAAAGCAGACCTGGCTCTCGGGCAGTCGCTCTGCCTCAGCAGGTGCTTCTACCCTACCCTATTTAGCTGGCAGTGTTCTGCCAGCCTTCCCAGAAACCTCCTCCTGCATTCTTGCGCCCTGGAAAATATCCCAGGTCAAGAAGCAGCAGTCAGTATCCAGGCCAGGTCTCCCAGCTGTGGAAGACAGGCCACAGCCTCTTGCCTCTCACCCCACCCCAGCTTGCTGGCCAGTGGGAAGCCCAACAGAACACACTTCTCACGCATCTGGCTTCCCACAACCAGACCTGATGTACAGCTTCCCCTCGTCCGAGCATTTATGTCACAAGCTGTAGTTCCCCCCAGCCTGTGGCAAGGTCCCACAGGCTCTCTCATTTGTGGTACTCCAATTACAAAACTCCATCTTCTTGGAAGACGCCTTGTACCTACTGTACTGTCTTTCAGGCATCATGCAAAAATGCTTTGATTCTTTCAGGCATTTTAAGAGTTTCTATTTTAAATAAGGGAGAAACACTATATTTTAAATTCTGCTATTTTATGGATATTGGTTTTATTGAATCTTGATTGGTTTTAAAGTATTGTATATTTGTTTTAATAGCATTATTAACTATCTAGATTAGGCAATATTAAAGGCAGTATATAAATATATTAAATATATATAATACTTTATTTTTATTTATTATTATTATTACATTTTTATCCTGCCCCATTAGCCATAAGACTCCCTAATAAAAATATCCACAATGTTGGATTCCAGTTATAAACATACATCTTTCCCATTCCTTGCTAACACTGGAGAAGGAGGCAGCGCAGTTATGCTCCCTCCACTGCATCCCCACCTATCAAAAACATCCTTGCTCTAATTTGTTAATACCTAAGAAACCTAGGGAATAGGGTGAGTTTTCCAGCATTGTTCATTTTCTTATTTGACATATACATTAATGGTGTGTTATGTGACTTAAGGAAATGATTATCAGTTGATATTCTCTTATCTCTAGTGAAAAGCAGGGTGGGTCGGGGAGCGGGGAGAGATCAAAGATGCTAATGGTGCCTAATTCAAGACAGACAGAATTTCACAAGTAGATTTCAGGCTATGCAAAGGGCATTCATGGTAGCTTCTTATTCAATTGTTTTACTCTACTATAGACAACCAAGTATACATACATACATACATACATACATACATACTGTATCGATTTCAAATGGCATATGCATTCATGGTTTATCAGTTGTCCCTCTGAACAAAGGCAACAATCAGCAAAGGACTGGGCATCTACCACCTGCATGTATTTGAACAGTCAAATGAAGAAAAACAACCCTCATGTATACACTTTTATAATGTATATGACATTTACTCTGGAACTGGTACAATGTTTCAGGATAAGCCCCAGGATCAACAACAGGCGCAGGTGTAGTCTGCACAATCAGTAATTAGTAGCAAGATAGGAAGAAGATAAAGTCCAGGAAAGACAAGGTCAGGAGCTAGACATAATAAGGAATATGAAAGCCAAGTATCTCACAAGACCAACTTAGTTTTTAATAAACTAATCTGTCAGAGATTCGGTGCAAATTTGGTACCAGAGATTTGGTACAGAATAGGCTTGAGGGAGGGAGGGTGGAGTGCAGTAAGGTAAAGTAGCAGGGATATGGTGGAAACAAGGAGTTATTTATGTATTCATTTGTTTCAATTACTTGGTATCCTGCTGTTGGAGCTAAAGATTTTCAGAGCAGCTTACACTTAAACACAATACAAACATATTTAAGAAATATTAGGAACAGCAGTCATGGAAAACAAAAAAGAAACCTCTGCATTAAAATTAGGTTAAAACTAACACTAAAGAACTGATTGAATAGAAATATTTTCAGCAGGTATCAAAAGACCTAAAAGTGCCATCAGGAGAGACTCGCTGGGGAGGGCCCCGCACAGTTGGGATGCCAAAGACAAGTACGCCCTTCTTCAGTCATTGCCCAACTGTGCATCAGCTTCCTGCCTAGAAGCGCCATGGTTCCTTTAAATCGTTGTTCCTTAAAACTCGTTGTCCTTAAAATTGCAGGTGCTACTGTAACACAGTCAATTAGTTGCATGTGACCAGGCCTTTGCATGCCAAATGTAGGGTGGGTTTGTATACAACAACAACAACTCAGTGTTGCTGTTAAGTGCTGAATACCCACAATAAGCCCATGAAGGATCAGGCCCACCCTGAGGAAGAATGCGGATTCTCTCTGACAGCTGAAATCACAAGGCAATTTTGGCTAAGGACAGCTGCCAGAATCCCCATTGCACCGGGGGGGGGGGGGGGGGTTATACCATTAAATGGAATGGGCACAAAACTTCCAGCCTCAGCAGGGATTATTGTCGGGGGCCGTCCGCTGCCTGCTTGCAGTGGTAGCCCCCTGCCTGTTGCCCAGTCATGGCTGGGAGGCAACCCCCCTTTGCACAACAGGGAGAAAAGGGAAACTTTCTTTGTCCCCATTGTGCAAACAGGGCATTTACCCCGAAGTGCCACAGAGGAGGTTCCCTCCTTGTGCTAGGGAGGTCTCCCCTGGAGCATGTGGCGGAGGGGGGGAGGCGAGCAGAGAAGCAGATTTGCTCTGTATTAATACCTCAAAAACAGCGAGCAGGAGCAGAAGGATATGCTCAAGCAGGAAGTGGGGGGGGGGGGCTGCATCCATTTTGTTTCATTAGCCCAAGCACAAGGCAGCAGCATGGAACACATCCTCAACTACACGGAAGCAGGGGTGCCAGCTCTGCTCTCTGGCCAGGCATGGGATGGAGACATGAAGCAGTGAGGTTACTCCTGCCTTCTGCAGCAGAATAGATTGCTCAACACAGAGACAAGGGTGCAGCACTGCCCTCCGAGACATCTACTCTCAAGCAGGAGCAAGGAGTGGTAGGGGGCGGTGAGGATTGCAACCCACTTGGTACCCGTCTTGAGCAATTGGCAGAAGTGCTGAGAGGACCGTCACCTGCTCAAGAGTCAGGCAGGAGGTGGCTCTGCCTGATCCATGCAGAGCCACTGCACCAAGCATGGGGCAGCAGCATTGAGTGGATCACTGCCTCCTGCCCCCTTCTCAAGAGGCCAGTCCTCTTCAGCAGGAAGCAGGAATGTCTGATCCACACAGCAGTATGTTGGTATGTCCTTCTTGTCCACATTGGAAGCATATAAGAAGTCTGGGTCATGAGGTCCTCCCCTCTGGCCATAGGGTTCCATGTCCAGCAGACCAGACTGTCACTCTGCATGATCCAGACTGTGGCTGGCCCCAACCCCAACCTTGGGCTCCTCCCCTACAGGGGCCTTTGTTCAAAGCAGTTGTCCTAAGTTCCTTTTGGGTTGTGCTTCTATATTCAACTCTTGCCCCATGGAACTGAGGTTTCTGGTTCTCCTGATGCAACAAAGTTCTCCATAAACTGGAACTGGGTCTCTTCAGCCTGGAGGAGACTCAGAGGGGATCTGTTGGCGACATACATGTATGTGAGGGGATGTCACATGGAGGTGGGTAGAGACCTGTTCTCCCCTGCAGAGGAAGGCAGGAGGCGCTCCAATGGAGCAAAGCTCAGGGAGCCAAGGTTCAGTTTGGAGGCCAGGAAGCACTTCCTGACAGTCAGGACCCCAAGGGTGTGGAATGGGCTTCCATGGGAGGTGGCTGAGGCCCCATCGGTGCAGGTGTTCAAGGATAGGCTGGACGTCCACATGGTGGGCATGTCGTGAGCGGAGCCGGCTGGTGCCGGAGGTCAGACTAGATGGCCTGGGAGGCCCCTTCTGACTCGCTCTGTTTCTATGTTTCTAACTTCGCTTCCAGGGTCCTGGGCTTCTAGCATCTTACCCAACTCCTGGCTGCTGGGGGTAAGGCATTCACAAAATGTTCTAGCATTACAAGCTCTGTCACTTGTTCAGCTATTCAGTGCCAGCTTTAGTCACGTAAGACAGAGTCCATATCTGCTGGCCCAGAGCTCATGGATGGGTATTTGGGCCATATATTACTCCTCTCAGTCTCTTTCTATAAGCCTCATCAGATACATTCAAGATACCCAGAATAGCAGCTCTTACTTTCTGGTACTGCCCTGCCTCTTCCACTATCAGTGTGTCTACTCCAGCCTGAGCAGGATCAGTTAAACAGGGAGTAAAAAAAATTGCTCAAGGAGCTTCTGGCCATCCTGTTGTGATGGTCACATCTCAGGATCATCATCTGGACCCAGCTTGGAAATTTTCACTGAGGTTATAGCACAAGCTTGTTCACCCATCTCACTACCAGTCTGTTCTGCCACCCGAGGTGATTGTAGCCTTTTCCATACTTGCTCCAGAACTCTACTCTGGTTCTGCTGCTGGGCTGAAAATAATTGTTCGACAAGCTGAGACTGTTGCAGAACCTGTTGTAACAGCCTCTGCTGGTCTTGTACTTTCTGTTGATGGGCCAATAAATCCAGCCAGCCTTTGAGTGGAGGTTTGTGACACCCCCTTGGGCTTGTGTCCGCATTCTCCACCAGGGTGAACCCTTAGGGGATTTCTCAGGGAGGGGTACATAGAATCCACACTTTTCCATAGCCTCCACATCCACAAGACTCTTAAGGTAAATGCAAACAGCCTTTATTTGTAAGGCTTTGCCTCTAGTTACCTATGCTGGGTATTTGGTCCGGGTTTGGTTGTGCCAGCAGCAACTTCATCTCTCCCTGCTGGGTTCCTCCAGACTCCTTGCCAAAAGAAGCCAAGGCCAGAGACTGCAGGAGGGATCGTCCACCTTATTCTGGTGTGGCATATAGCAATTCCCTCTCGTCTTTGTCCCTGCTACATCTCAGCACTTAATAGTCTGCTCAGGACAAGCCCCAGCTGTTGCTGATGCAGTTCCACTCCACCACAACTGGGCTACCGCAACCTCACTGACCAGAAGCCCGCTCAGGCAGCCTTGCATTTCACCTTTGTCCTCATACTTAGCTGCTTGGGAACCCTTCAGACAGAGCAGGAGCATGAATTGACCCAATGAATCCGGGCAGTCTCTTACAGAAGCTACTAGAGTTTTCTTTTGAACTAGATTTAGAAACCAAAGATAAGAGGAAGGGAGATTCTGTCATCTTTTAAACAATTATATACTTGATTTCCTATCATGTTATACTTATTTTCCATCACTTTAAGCTACAAAATTGACAGTCTGAAAACAGAAATAAAGGTTTCTCAAATCAGACATCTAGTAAATGTCTATTGTTTGAACTACAGATGCAGAAATGCAAAAGGCTATTTAAGCATAGCTTGTGAAAAGAGACTGATTGCAAATGAACAGCAACGATAGTAACAATAGTAACTATCGTAGTAGTTACTTGAACGTGACACATATTTTCAAGGTGGCGCAGTGGCAGGGCCACAAATGCCAGGGATCTCCATTAATGATGGATTGCGTCCAGCAGAGTTGGGAGCAGCGGGATGGTGGCAGACTCTGCATAACCAGCCTCAAAGACTGGGTTCTTGTCTAGGATTAAGCCATAGACTATGGGCCACTCGGAGAACCTGGGATGCAAAGAATCCAGTGTCCTCAGGTGGTCGAGATAGTTCTGAGAAGGTTGTCATGAGACCTGGGGGAACATCAGATTGCCGGTCCGGAGAAGATGCCATGGAGACCGAGGTATAGATTTGACTAGGTTTTTGCAACATTCAGCACTAAGCCTGCCATTTTAAAGTTTTGGCCAGAGAAGTTATTGTTGGGAACAAGGGGGATAACAGGCCTGTGCAAGCATTCCTACAGCAACATCAAGAATCCTGATTTAGATCTGGAATATGAGGGATGTCTCAGCGAGATTGGGTTAACTCAAGAGCCTGGGATGTGTCAGCAGGTGGAGGGGGTGGGGAGAATGATCTCAAGGCCAGCCATGCCAGACAATTCCTGGGGATGGCTTATGCGCACAGCCAGTAGGAGGAGCCACTGGGGATGAGGAACATAGAAAAAACACAGAAACAGAGCGAGTCAGAAGGGGCCTCCCAGGCCATCTAGTCTGACCTCTGGCACCAGCCAGCTCCGCTCACGACATGCCCACCATGTGCACGTCCAGCCTATCCTTGAACACCCGCACCGATGGGGCCTCAACGACCTCTCGTGGAAGCCCCTTCCACACCTTCGGGGTCCTGACTGTCAGGAAGTCAGGGAACCTTGGCTCCCTGAGTTTTGCTCCGTTGGAGCGCGTCCTGCCTTCCTCTGCAGGGGAGAACAGGTCTCTACCCACCTCCGTGTGACACCCCCTCACATACCTGTATGTCGCCAACATATCCCCTCTGAGTCTCCTCTTCTCCAGGCTGAAGAGACCCAGTTCCCTCAGTCTCACCTCATACGGCATCCCCTGCAAACCGGCCACCAACCTTGTGGCCCTACGCTGCACTGACTCCAACCTGGCTATATCCTTTCTGGTATGAGGGGACCAAAACTGAGCACAATGCTCCAGTTGCGGGCGCACCAGAGTCGTATAGAATGGTAGTAATACCTCTCTTGATCTAGAAGCCACACTTCTGGCTATGCAACCAAGGGTGGCGTTCGCCCTCTGGACCACCGCATCACACTGCTGACTCATGTTTAGCCTGCAGTCAACCAGCACCCCGAGGTCCCTTTCACAAGTGCTGCTCTCCAGCCACTTGTCACCTAACGTGTACTTATGACAGCTATTCCTATGCCCCAAGTGCAAGACCTTGCACTTATCCACACTGAACGCCATCCTATTGTCTCCTGCCCGCTTCCATAGTCTGTCCAGATCCTTCTGGATCTGGAGTACCTGCTCCTCAGTTGTGGCCACTGCTCCAGTTTCAGTGTCATCTGCGAATTTGATCAGCAGACTGTTCACCCCTTCTTCCATGTCGTTAATGAAAAGATTAAACAGGATCGGCCCCAGGACAGAGCCCTGGGGGACCCCGCTTGTTACTGGCCGCCATCCCGATGATTCCCCGCTAATGGTTACCTTCTGCTTTTGGTCAGTCAACCATGCCCTAATCCACCGGACAGTGCTTTGGTGTATCCCAAAACTCCTCAGTTTCTCCAGCAGGAGAACAGTTTGGGGCACTCTGTCAAACTCCCAGACATGGACCACCCCCTCCCCTGCGCTGGACCCTGTGGCAAGGGGCAGCAGAGGCAAGAACTCAGACTGAAGGCGCAGTGAGCAGAGACGAGGATGCTCACTTCCAGAGAGCCCCTCCTAAAGGGCTGGGGTCTAGTCATGTTCATAAGGAAAGTTTCAGAAGGTAGTCAGCAGACTGGGTTCAACAAACCACTTTGTGCATGCTCAGATGCCTGTGCGGGTGATTTGCATTTAGAAGCAATAAAGAATTATTTATATGGAAATAGTTTGAGGCTGGTATTTGTTCAAAATAGGAACCTCAGTTCACAGCAGTTACCGCTTGGTGCAGTATAAGTGAATGCAAATCACTAAGAAATTTGCTGTAAGGAAAGATCCCAACTGGTAAGTGAGGACAGCAAAACTGGAAGAAACTGGACAGATTCATAGTGCTTTACTCCGTTTATTTTTTTAATGGTGATAATTCAAAAATCTATTTTCTCTGGTGTTACTGGTTGAATGAAGTGCGGGTGTTACTCTCAGTGGGGTATGCACCTCTCCAAAGAAATATCTATGTTGAATCGTTTCAGATTATAAATTTTAAAAAAGAATGTAGCCTGGTTATTCTGTTTCAAAAATGTCCATCTTCCTATGCTCATCCTTGGTGAAGTAAATTTGAAATTTTGCAATGCAGAATTGCTGCAAGTGGTCAGTAGGTGGCTTAACTGACCACTGTTGCTGAGCTACAGGGGAAATTTATTCAAAATTTAGAGTCTCCTCCTCTCCCAGATGAGCTGCCTTCTCCAAAGCTTCCCTAGGAGGGTAGATGCCATGATGATATTTCCTCCCCATACTTCTCCGTGATTTTAGAGAATGAAGGCCTGTTCTGGGAGCTGTAAGAATACAATAGTGTATCTTCTATTTTGCAGGATTATGGAAATAATTACTTCTAGTTAACGTGATATAATGCAAGAGAAATAGATTAGGAATTCTTTGGGTTCAGATTCACACTTTGGACATTCACATACATGGATTCACACACAAACTGCTAGAACTTGGCTTTCATTTTAACAATCCAAATATTATAAAATCGTTTTCTATAAAACTACACATGTATTTGAATGGGATTATATTGCTATTTAAAGCCCGCCTTGTAATTAGGATACCAAAATTTACTAGTTCATTAAAAAAAATCTACCACGTAGCATTAATTAACTTCTAATATTCCCATTACTGCCATGCATAGTCATCCAATCTGGCTGCTGCGCCATTCTAATTACATAGTTTACAGTCTCCTATGTTCCACTTCAGTTTTTACTGCTCATTGTCCACTCCCTGTGTGTTATATAGCCTACTTAATTCCTCTTAGATCCTCCTTTAGCCATATAATTTTACAGCTTTATACCCTCATCCCACCTCAAGCCTGTAAGAAAATAGAACTCCAGTTTGGCACCCATAAACTTACAGTCTCTGTCTCTACCGATTTCGCTTCCTTTTCCTATTCATACATAATTATGTGCCATCATTGTCATAGCCATGTGGCTAAACTAGTTCAAATACTAGACTTCAGAAACTCCAAGGTATAATGCTATTAGAAAATGCCTATTCTTAAACATAAAGCAGAATCTCAAATAGTTCTGGTCAATTCTGAACACTAAACTTAATATTTGCTGTTGTCTTAGTATGGACTGAAAACCATAAATAAAATTAAATGCCTATTATTCAGTTAAAATGAGAATATCATAGCCATTACATGCATTGGCTTATAACTTTATGAATAAAAAGATGGATACTGAAGAAATGGCAGTTATATGTGATGCACAGATGCATATTTTCCTTTCTAGTTTCTTTTATAAGCTTTAATACAGTTAATAATCACACAACCCTTGACCTCTTTTCAATTCTGATTCTTTGGGTTTGTCTCTCATATTGTTTTCAATTAATTCAGCTTGAAGATACATTGAACAAAATCTGCCAGAAGATAGCAAGGCCTTTTTGCTAGCCATGAATTCTTTTGTTTTCTTTTGTTTTGCTTTGTTCATCTTCAACCACTCATTAAACTGGCAGTGACCAATCATTCACCAGCACCACCACTGACCCCTGACTCAAAGAAAGGCCAGTACCTGAATGGCCATGGAGAATGACTTCTCTGTTGCTGTTCTTCTTCAGGGTGGTCCCTTTAGGATGGGGAGAGGACAGCATGGCAGGGCAAAGTCAGCTTTATGGTCTGCTAAGCATCCCCTCCCGCATTCAATCCTCTCTTTATGTGTATATAATTTTTTAAGTGTGGGATGTTTTTTAAAACATCACACCTACTTTTGAAAATGGAGAGCTTCAGCCAAGAAGGTTTTAAATTGGACTGAAAGTAAAATACAGAAGATTCACATTTGGTACAAAGTGGGGGATAGACTGGTGTTTCTATAGTAACCACCAAAGTTTAAAAAAAAAATCTCCCAGTGCGATCTCAACATGTTAAAAGGTATAGAAAATAAAAGAAAATATCAGCTTTCACAAAGCTAAACATTTTCTAGGTAGGAACACAAAAAACAAAGGCCACCGTGTAGGCCATAAGAACAATTCTCAAATCCATGTAGCATGATACCTTTATTAGGTCAGCTCATAGATCGTTTAGAATGTGGACACTGTTGACACGTATTCATAAGGCAAGATGTTATGAAAAGTAGGTTTGCATGAAGAGGACAAAAGGGGTGATAGCAGAGGGAAAAGGACAAAAAAAGGCAAACAGGATGCTGTTGTTAGGATTTCTGTACAGTTAAAACTAAATTCTAGGCTGACTGCTTGAGGATACAGTAAGATGTCACAATAACAATTAAATTATTTAGTCTAATACTCACATATCTCTAGGGCTCAGGGGCTGAAGAGGGCATAAATTAATGTAGCATATTCTGTTGGCATCACACAAAGAGGGCAGTGCTGTGAACAAATTAATTAAACTGCAAATTTTCAGATCAGAGTTTAATGGAGTAAGTCTACCTTCCCTTCTAGATACATGATTCTGCTGATGCTTAAGAGCTGGAGTTCATACTGCATATGGTAGACATGCAAAACTTCAGGCGAGTTTAACTCAGCAGTCATTAATAAAAACCTAGGCTCAGGCACCCCTGCTTCAAAGCTGTTTCTCAAAACACGGTATGGTGCAGGAATACGTCATTATTTGAACTGTTTGTTGAATGAGTGACACCTTGCCATGTGCCCCATTAGGAGATGAATGTCAAGAAAAGGCAGCAGAAACTGCCAGCCGCTTTTCTAAAGAAACAGTCACTGTCAACATCCAAAGCTAGTTGTGCTCCTCTAAGAAGCTGAATCACCTGCTTTTGCCACTGCCCACATCCTAACTAAGAATGTCAAATTTCTTGAACCTTCCCAGGCATCACTACTTGCTTAACCAATGACTTGACAACCCATTTATTAAAACATACATCAGCTCTCGGCTGCCTGATGTTTAATTTGGAGAAAATGAAGCAAGGATGAAGGATGAGGGGGAGACTGGTTAAGATGGGCTTTAAACCAGACAGGCGACAGTGCTGTCCCGCCTCTAACCGTTGTATCCATCAAAGAACAGTACAAGCTACATCAAAATTCACCTTCCCTTCGGATGTTCACTTCAAGGGACAAGCTGTTTTCATATAGCCTTACTGTAAGCACAAGAGTCTAGTTCATGTTGAGAGGGGCACATGTGAGGAAAGAGAAAATGAAGGAAGGCATGGACAGGTACAAGGAAAAGGGAGACAAATTTATATAGAAACTGGCACATATAGTTCAATAGAAGCAAAAAAGAAGAAGGTGCGATCTAGCAGGCTGGGCTTAAAAGTGAACCTAAGAACTGAAAAGGTTGGAGATTAATGCCTTTTACAACAATCTTTACAGAGGTCAGATGAGAAATTTTGTATAAAGTGATCTGATGATCATACAGTTTACTAGGTTTTAAAAATGTTTCATTATACTTTTATGTAAAGTATGTTATTATTTTCTAGACTTAAGGTTCCTAAACCACAACAGTTGGCTTCAGAAAGATGGGATGGAGATATAACAGTATTGGTAGGAATGTCTTGATAAGTGTATGCATACATAGCTTGAGTCATTGGGATGTACATTTTTAGACCAAGCTGAAAAGTCCCACTTCTGCAAGCTGAGCCATTCTTAACTTTTTTAACTTACAGTGATTCATTAGGGCCAGACACTGTTGCTCACCTTTGCAGTCCTACTGCCATAGAGACAATGCACGACACAGCAAAAATGCTAGGGCTGACTGAAGTTGTTATATATCATTTAGGACAACCTCCTATGAAATCATGCTGCCAGGAGGCATAGAGAAGAAGTGGTTTTACTGGCAGCCCTAATTCCTTTTCTGCAAACTAGCAATTACAAAGTGCCCTGAAGCAAGCAGACTAATAGTTCTAAATATTTTCATAAAATCCAAATGCTGATTTAGAAGCTTAATGTTAAATATGAAGCATTTCAGAGCATCATGACGGAACCTAGTTAGCAAGATCATTTGGGAAAGCAAACACACTGGGTGTACCTGCACTGTTTACCCCACAGCCCTATGCTGTGGCAGCAATTACAGCCTGTAACTGTCTCCAGCTAGGAGAGTCTGTGTGGCATTGCCAGAAGACAATATGCCCTCCATCAGTCACATCTCCCTCCTTTTGCCACAGATTTACATTTCACATGTGGCAAAGGAAAACCCAGAACAAAGTGTACTGAACAAAAAAGTAAACGAAAATATTGATAAATGGAAATTTATACTCTCCTCATTCTGCAATGTATATGTAACCTTTTGAGTATAAAACAGTATATGTGCCAGTACAACGCACAGAAAAGATGTTTCAGTTGTTTAAAGATTACCCAAAAAAATCTATCATATTCTCCAAAATAATTCTTCATGTGCTTACTGGCAGCAATTAAGTAGACATGTACCTAACAAATTGTATTCAACAATTTGAAAATACAAAAAAAGTCTGATTTTCCAATATATATCCACTATGATATATAGAAAGAGGAAAAGATGTCCATAGCTGTGGGTCAGTCCCAAGAATTTATGCGCTTATTTCTGGCCAATCAGCTGGATTCAGTCATGGTAAAAAAATGGGACAAGTAATGATTAACTCAAGTTTCATGGATTCCAAAGAGCCGACTCTGATGAAGTCTGGATCCAACCCACGGAATTGTACTATAGAGCAGGGACGCAGCGCCTGGTATCTGGCAAAGTAACTAGGAGTTGCCATTTAAGATTCATGACGTCTTCGCCAACCAAAACAACCTCACTGGAACTCAGCATGTGAATATTAGAAGACTGTTCAGCAGAACCCGTCTCTGCAAAGATGCAGTAAAGAAATCCACAGCACTTGTTCTGTTTTAATACTACAGCAGCTCAATTGGACCATTAAACAATTCTGCTGGGAAAGCAGATACCTGAGAATATCATCCTTGTGCTACCTATGGTAACACTGTCATGTACTAACTTCTAGAAATGATGGTTTGATTATTTATGGAAGCCACATATATTTCACCAAGAAAAGCCTGCTTTTGTTTGTTTTGCCTAATGCATCAGAGATGGAACTATTTCCTGTTATAAAGTAATAGAGGTTGCTGATACTCTTAGAATGCAAGCATCAATACATTTTTATCTCTGTAAATCACACTAAAATCTCATAGAGAAGAACAAAAAACTTACTTTGATGGGTACAAGTCCTTCTTGTCTGCTGATCCAAGGCTCTGAAAGACAGAAAAAATATGTCATTAAATGCCAGCTTTTCCCTAGATACATGCAACACCCATGCAAAAACACAAAACATTACACAGTGCAGATGGGTAGCTGGTAGCATTTAAGCATCAACCTTTGATTCTTGGTCCAAACCCCTCATATATAAATAAATGAGAGCCTCTTTCACCCTAACAATAAGAGTGGAACAGAAAGGCCATCAAAGCATAAATTTATCAAGAACAAGTCTTGCCAGACTAATCTGATCTCATTTTTTTATGAGATAACCTCTCTTGTGGACTGTAAGAATGCTGTGGATATAATATATCTTGTTTTTGGCAAAGTTTTTGACAAAGTGTCCCATGACAGTCTGATCAGCAAACTGGCTAAAAGTTTGATGGAACAATGGAACAATGATCAGGTGGATCCACAGTTGGTTAAAGAATTGGACTTAGAGAGCGCTCCTCAATGAAACCTTCACTGACTGGGATGAGGTAATAAATGGGGTACCACAGGGCTTAGACTTCGGCCCAGTGCTCTTCAATGCTTTGGATAAAAGGTGCAATGTCATCTGGTCATTTTGGAGATGACACAAAATCTGGTGGGGTAGCTATACCCTGGAAAACAGAAGCAAAATTCAAATTGATCTTGATAGGCTGGAACACTGCACTGAAAGCAACAGAATGAAGTCCAATAGGGACAAATGCCTAGTTCTAAAGGTAGGGCAAGGGAACCAAATGCACAGCTACAAGATGAGATATACTTGGCTCAACAATACTGCAAGTGAGAAGGATCTTGGATTTGTTATAGATCACCACTGAAAATGAATCAACCATGTGATGTGGCTACAAAAATGCTAATGTTCTATTAGGCTGCATTAATACAAGTATAGCTTCCAAATCACATCAGGTACTGGTTCCCCTCTACTTGGCACTAGTTAGGCCCCATCTCAAGTACTGTATCCAGTTCTGGGCACCACATTTCAAGCGAGATGCAGACAAACTCAAAAAAGTTGAGAAGAGGGCAACGAAGATGATGTGGGGACTGGAAACAAAGCCCTTTGAGGGAAGACTGATAGAGCTGGGCATGCTTAGCCTTAAGAAGAGAAGATTGAGGGGAGGTATGATAGCACTTTTCAAATACTTGAAAGGCTGCCACACCGAGGAGGGCCAGGAGGAATTCTCATTCATCCCAGAACTTATAGGAAGCCGGATTCCAGCAGGATACCAGGAAAAACTTCCCGACTGTTACAGCAGTACAACAATGGAACCAATGGCCTGGGGAGGTTGTGGGCTCTCCCACACTAGAGGCATACAAGAGGCAGTTGGACAGCCATCTACCAAGCATGCTTTAACTTGCATCCCTGCACTGAGCAGGGAGTTGGACTCCATGGCTTTATAGGCCCCTTTCAACTCTTTTCTATGACTCTTTTCAAGGGCCTGCAGTGCCCAGGGGAATCTGCCAGTCCTCCTTGTAACCCTACTCATCAGTGGGTTGCCTAGCTGCAGCTGGGCTTGCTGGGATGAGAAACACTCATGTTGTTTTTGTAGAGCTAGATTGCTAGGCTTCATGGCATTTGCAGCAATATAACTAGGTGCTTGGCCCAACCCCTCTTTGTTCAGACCTCTTGCTTAGACCAGCAAACTTTGCCGACCGTTCATCCCAGCCGATAGGAGCTTGCTGATTAATCTGCTGTTTGCAAATGTTCTAGCATTGCAAGTTGATTCAATTAATCAATAAAGAATCTCCTTGTAGGCAAACCTGCAGCTGACATATTGTTTTCTAGGGATTTCAAAAACCTTTCCACCCATCGCAAGGGAGAACACAGGCCAAACCATATACTGAATCATTAGCACATTCTTCAAGCCCCAAACCTGTCAGAGACTAGATAAGAGCAATCCAGTCTGCCTGTGGGGTTCCTTGAAATTCCCACGAGTTAAACAACCCAAACAGCAACTCATCCACCTCTTTTATATATTTTTGGCTGACAGATATCATAACTCCTAAAGAACTAAAGTCTTTGACATAATCCTTAACTACCAGTCAAGAAATATAGCATTTTCAAATGCAAACCTCAGTCAGAATCCAGTAAAAACCTGAATTTATCAGTTGGCATAAACATTAATCCTTCATTTGGAAAAACATAACGCTTCACTGTGGACTGTTAATCTCAGTTAAAAGTATGAGGATATACTGGATGGGAATGGGTATCTGTGCACTTTTCTAGGAGAATCAGAGTGTGCTAGTGTGGAATTACAATACTATGAACCCATGCACAGGCACCAGTGAGGAGTGTAGACAGACAAAAATGCACATTCTGTATCTGTAACAACCTGTGGTATCCACCAGAGGCAGCTGAATGCAGGAGGAGAAAGTCAACTGCAGGCACCTTATATTACCACCAGAACTGAATGGAGGGAACAACTACTGCCCACCATGGCTTATTTCATCTGATAAGGACCTGATTCACCAACTCACTTCTGCCAAATATGCTTGTTCTCGAATTAAGAACCAAACCTGAGAAGAGGTATTTCCTGAGAAACAGGCATACCTGCATGCAGCTCACCACTGCAAAAAGTACCCTGGCACAGCAATTTACTGTTGTTTGACCCGATATAGAATAAAGAGGGGGAAACCAGGTAAAGGAAAACAAATGTATGCCTGGCAAGTTCATGTCCAGAAGCTTATCAACGGTACCAGGTAGGAAGAGCAAAGGGCAGCAGGGGTAGGGTGTCTGGGGAAAATATCAAACAGACAGACCAAACCTTAGTTCAGGAAGCCCAAGGGTTCCAAACAACCTAAAGGACCTTCTTGTGCATTCAACATGAAGGTTTTTTCCCCCTCCTTGGTTACATCTCCAAGCTACTTCTTCTAACCCTCCTTTTCCTTGCAGAAGAAAGAAAAAGCTGGTAGTCGCTTGCTAGCAGCAACCCGTACTCCAGACCTGGTGTTGTACTTTCACATTATGGTTGCCAAGCAATGGCAACAAGCTGACTCCAAAGCAGTGGGAAGCAACCAGGCAGAATACTAATCAGTGGTGTAATAAACTTACCATCTACAGTGTTCACTGAAAGAAACTCGCCCCTAAAAACAGCAGCAACCAGATCTTAGATTATTAGGGTACAAAGTAAATTGAACAGTAAAATCTCAAGCTCCCATGTTTTGGAAGCATTATTAGATTTTAACTTGTAGGCAGGACTGCAGGATTTTTAATCATCCATTTGACAGCACTGCATTTTTCTTATATGTAAAGAAATATGATCATAACTATTGCAACTTCACACTATGAATCACTCACCTCCTTATTTGTGAACTAAGCAATGGAGAGCGGCAACCTGATGACAAAGTCAGTCAACTGGCTCATTAAGCCATTATTCCGGAAGCACTTGGCATAGCCAGCAGGTGCAATACAATTTCATAGCAAGCAGCAATGCTTTCCTCAGAAACAGGTTAGCAATGCCTTTACTAGGGAGGGGGTCATTCTGCCAAAGGAATGGAGGTTGGTAGGCCAGCATCCCACAAGGTGAACGCCAAGCAAAGTCTACAGTGTGCAGTTAGTAGTTCTGTAAAGTGCTCTTGCTCCTGGACTGACTAGTGTGGTGGCCAGATGGTATGGTAAGGGTCTGGATTTGGTCCAAGGCCTCCCATTGCTGATCTCTCCCTTATGCTGAAAACAGAACTTTTATGATCCCCAGATTTGTTGTACTTAAAACAGCTCACTATCCTGACCCAAGACTGCTGTGCTAAATTTACTAATTCTTTATTGCATCTCCTAGCATCAGGCCCTTTGGCCATACTCGGTGTATTTGGATTTCATTCTACATTACAATTGGGTTTTCAATTACAGAGGCAATTTTGTTCAGGGCATTTAACATATGCTTCCTGAAGAAAAGTAAACTGGGTAAACTTTGGGATCCCAAATAGTGTTATAATTTTTCAGGACTGTTGCCTTATGAATGCATGTTAGGTTCACACTCATTACAGTCATATTCCTGATTTACCCAGTAACCCGGTTTGTACAACACAACTCACCACAATGTGTTGTCAAGTTGTACCAATCCAGGCAATATGTAGAGTACTGCCTGGTAAATTATAGCTGTCAAGGGGGAAAATGAGGGTGAGGGGAAGCTGAGGGAGGGAGGGAGTATATCAAAGGGGTGGAGGAATGATGTGAACTGAATTCTCTTGGTATTAAGTGTTGAACTGGAACTTTTCAGTGTCCTCCACCTTTTCAACACTTCCCTACCTCTACAGCTACTCTGGAAAGGGGTACTCTTTCTGCATCCTTCCACAGCTCCTCTTCAGAGTTTCTTAGTGCTGCAGTTACTGCAGTTCCCTGTCAGTTCTCTTTCTTTTTAAGCTTTAGAAGGCTACTGGAACAGAATGAACGAAGCCCCGTGGAGGCGCATGCAAGTACCTTGGTGCTTCACCTGCCACTGTACATGCCCGCCCACCCGCCTCCATCCTTCCCCTTCCCCACTTTACTATTGGGAATATTTGCACTTTCTGGACCATGGAGTAAAAAGAAGGGAGAAACAGAAACACTAATGTATGTAAAGTGGGAAGTGAATGGAAGGGATATGTTTGCACCTACAGTATGGAAAAATTAAGGTACACCAAATTCTCTCATGCTCATTTTCCATTTCATTGAGGGATTTTGTCACAAGCCACACTCCCCTCACCCATTCCAGGAAGAGGGCAGGGTTTGCAAAGGAGAAGGGGATTCGCCCCACATGGGAAGTGTGGTAGCTTTCCCTGGCACGGAAGAGTCCCAGAACCCGCCACCCTCGTTCATCCACTGCTGACAATGAATGGATGAATCCTCATTGACATATCCAGTCTCACGCCAGAGACAGCAGCAGATGAATGCCCTCGGCGGGAACGTCCTCTAAGGAACAGGGCTTGGAGTCTCACCCCCTTTCCCCTAAAGGGACCTGGCTATTAATTCCAGAGTGTTTAATGAGTACTGGCTTTCTCGCCTACTATAGCACAGTGACAAACAAATTCTATAAAAATATTTAATATTTAAATACCATTTGTAGAAAGATGAGCAGAAGTTAAATTATTTCCAGGCAGGGTGTTAATGGTCATAAATGGAAACACAAAAAACACAGAGCTACATGTCATATAACAGGGATGGCCAAACCAAGGCGTGCAAATTTTGCAGTCTGCTGTCTGCCACCATGGGCACCCACTCGCTCCTCACTGCCTGCCCCTGCCACCGCCTGCGGGCGCCTGCTTGTAGAGTTCAAACAACTGGCATTTACTGTATATGGCTCTTCCATTGAGCAAGTCTGGCCACTCCTGTCATGCAACCTGAATCCAGAGGCTCTTTCAAAGCAGGTATTTTCTGGAAGGGAAGAAATGAATTCCATCCCACCCCACCCCACCAGGGAACCTCAATAATATTGTACAACACATGGGACTAAAAGGCGGTTATTACTTTGTGAATATAGTCTATCAATCAAGAGAGCCTAGGGTATCCAAGAAATTCAGGAATATACCTAAGTTGACCTGCACGCGTTCAAGAATGGCAGTAATTGGCCCAGCCTTCCCAGGTTAGGCACTGCCCATTTGAATGCTATGCCTTATCAACTCTTCCACCCAAATGTAAAACATAACAATGAGAGGGGGAAGGGTTTATTTATTTATTTATTATTTATTAAAACATTTTTATGCCGCCCCATTCGCCGAAGCCTCGGGGCGGCTTACAACATAGATAAAACAAGTTAAAATCCAGTTCTGGTTCTGGGTTTTTTTTTTTTTTTGCTTGATACACCATTTTTATGAAGTATTAAAATGAGGGCACACTAAACAATATCCCCATGGGGAAAAAAACCCTATTCTGGAGTGGAAACATCCCAGGAGAGCTTTATCAGACCCTTGCTCTGAGCATGGAAATCAGCTCCTAGGTTCTGGTATAGTTTTGTAACTCCTGAGAAGTCGAAAATATATGAAATATGGAAGGACTCTCCACTGACACAGGAAAACATGGAGATTAGGTCCTGGACTTCCTTTTCAACCACCCCTCCCCCATGAAAATCCAAGCTTCACCTCTGGATTCCTTGTGCCTCCACATGAGTCACTACTGTGCTGGGCCTTTTATATTCCTTTTTGATTACTTACTTCACTGATGACTCAGACTATAGGAACTACATATTAAATCCCTTAACAAAATAATGGGAGAAGGAGTCATTTTTATTGTGCTCTGGGTATTTTTACTGAACTGTATTTTTGGAAGAGGCATTTGTCTGTCTGCATAAAATGAATTATATCGACTTGAAAGAAAAGACCAATTTTTCACCTATAGCTGTATTTTCAGCAGACACAAAATTTATTTTGGAAGAACACCCTTGGCAAGATGTGTCATACAGGTGGAAATTAAATGTCAAGTCCTGGTTGAGACAATAGGTACAATCCAGTGGCGTTGCAAATGCTAAGAAATGTGACAGTAACTTTCAGTGGGAACTTGAATAAACTTCTATTTATTGTAACTTGGGTATACAGCATCTAACACTTCTGTACATGATGCTGGGAAAACTGTGTTGCTGGAGGGTCTAGAGCTGTCCATCACAAAAGGCATTTCTTTTTCCTACATATACACACTGGTACCTGGACATTACATTACAACTCAAATGTCATCTGAATTTGCTCCTTTCCACCCCAGCAAAGCCAAAACACAAACAAAAAGCAGGCATCTTGCATGGCAGATATCTGACACACATTACCCTGTGAAAGGATAAGATGACAGGCAGAAGAAGAAACCAATCAAAGCTGTTTTTCTTAAGCATATATACCCCAGAAGGATTGTGATTTTAAAACTAACTTTTATGCACCCTGTACTTGCAAGTTTTAATGATACTTTCTTTGAAGCAGTTCAAGTCAGATGGAATAAAAAGTTCATTTTAACCTTTTGACCTAGAGCACCAAAAAGCCACCAGCAAGAGCCATATGGTTTTTTTGAGCTGGAGCACAAACACCATCATCAGTAAACAAATGCCCCCACGTGGTATATGAACCACTCACATTTTAATTCATGATACAATATATTTCAGGACAGTCATTTTAGCTTGCTGCAGAAAAACCAACAGAACATCTTCTGGCAGTTTGTGTGTTTAAGACATTCCTAACCCATCCTTTACCCAAGCCTCAGGACGGCTTACACAAAATCAGTCAATAATATAAAACACAATTAAAATATCCAATAAAAACAATTTTACAAATAACAATAACATTTCAAAAAATAAAGAGATAAGGGAAGAATAAGAAAGAAAAAGAAGGAGAGACTGTATAAAATATAATTGATTTGTTAAAATTATTGATTTAGTTATTAAAATAATGGGTAAATAAAAGGGTCTTCACCTGGTGCCGAAAAGAATAAAGAGTTAACTAGAATAACTAACTAACAATGTTATTATGGAATGAACTTTTGTGGGTCAGTGCCCACTTTATCAAATGCATGAAGCTATTATTAATAATGATATTTTAATGATATTTTATTATTATTTTCATTTTTATACCACCCCATGCCCGAAGCTCTCTGGGCAGTTTACAACAATGTATAAAACAAAACAATAACCTAGAATACAAATACAAAGCAGCATTTAAAATGAATGTAAAATAGCATTACAGTTAAAAATACAGTGAAAAAGACCCAGCAAAGAAGAGGAATCACTTGCATAATCCCCTCAGGGCCTTGGATAACTCAGGGGATGTTAAAGCTGTCTTGATCTGGTGCCAAAAAGATAGCAAATTAGGCACCAGGCAGGCTGCAGCAGGGAGGCTGCTTCAAAGATGGGGCAACACAACCGAAAAGCTCCCGCTCTTGTTGCCACCCTCCAAACTTCCCATGGGGTTGGCGCTTGGAAGAAGGCCCCAGAGGGTAGTTGAGTAGTGTCTGGATAGCTCACAGCTGGGAGAGGCTCCCCAACATATATTGTGGTCTTATTTATGGGTTAAAAACAGCACCTTGAATTGGGCCTCGAAGCATACAGGCAGCCAATGCAGGTGGCCCAGAATCAGTCTTATATGTTTGGATCTATGGGTCCTAGTTATTCTGCACAAGCTGCAACTTCTGAACCATCTTCAAGTTCAGCCCCTTGTAGAATGCATTGCAGTAATCTAATTCAGAGATCACCAGGATGAATCCAGGCTTATACCTCTCCAGAAAGGAGTTTAGCTAGAGCTCCCGTCAAAGCTGGCAGAAAGTACTCCAAGCCAACAAGGCCACCTGAACCTCAACTGAAAAAGATGGACCAAGGGGCACCCCAAGCTATGAACCTAGGAAGCTGCCAAAAGCTTTCCTGAGCAACCCGCCCCCCCAAAAAATGGATCCAGAAAAATCAGTCTCATCTAAGAGTGCCTGGAGTTGACTGGTAACCCACCTCTTAAGAACCTTGCCTAGGAAAGAGATGTTTGCTACAGGTCAGAAGTTATTAAGGTCTTCCAGGTCAAGGAAGGACATTTTCAGGAGGTATATCCCCAATTGGCACATTGCCCAAAGAACCAGCAATGCAAGAGACATATGACTACATTCTTTTCCTGCAAGTTTCCATGCTCAGGCATTTTTAGGTAGGGCTGGGAAAGACCCATATCTGAAAGCATGTACAACCCTCTGCCTGAGCTATGACCGACTCAACAAGGGCAGCTTTCTGTGTTCATATGGGACATTAGTATTTACAGCATAAGGGATGACAATATTTAGTCACAAGAATGGAAGAGGGGAGTTCCTAATGGAGAAGATTCTAAAGGCTCTAACAGAAATAGTACCAGTAAAGGGGGAAATGGAAAATAACAGAACAATAATCTGGGTACACAAAAAGCTTAGTATTGATCTAAAAATAAGAAAGACATTTATAGAAAGTGGAAGGAGGGAAGGGTCATTAAGGAGGTATACAGGCAGATAGCTGGAATTGCAGAGATGGTGTCAGGAAGGTTAAAGCCCAGAATACACAATAAAAAGGACTTCTTCAGATATTTTCAGAGTAAAAGAAGGGCAAAAGTAATGAACTCCAACTACTCTGTGAAGATGGCAAAATGCTGACAGGTGACAAAGAAAAGGTAAAATTGCTCTACTCCTATTCTGGCTCAATCTTTCCCCATTTGGCATGTGTAATAAGCATCTTGAGGTTAATAATGAGATTGGCAGAGAATATCTGAGCACCCAAAATGAATTTAAGTCCCCAGGTTCAAATGAAATGCATCCTAGGTGTTGAAGAAGCTAGTGCTGAGACCCCCAAAACAGTACTTGAGGGGGTTTCCAACAATATCTGCAAAGCCCTCTGTTCTCTATCCCCTTCAAAACCATATTTCTAATTTTAAAAAATTACTTGAACAAAGTTAAGACACCAGGTTCTCCCTCCACCAGGTTCTCCCTCCTGTTGCCAAATCTGCTACTGATCAGTAGACAGTTCAGTGCTATTTAGCGGACAGAAAGAAAAGTAAAAGATGCTTTCTGGCTCCACCCATTCTTTTACATGCACACAGACCTTTCTCCTTTGCTTTCCCATATTATTATTAGCAAACTAATTAAGTATGGGGTAGATGATACTACTACAACTTGGATCACAGCTTGCTGAAGAACCATACTCAAAGTGTACTCATCAATGGCTCCTTATCAAATTGGAGGAAGCTATTGAGGTGCTGCAGGAAAAGGTAGGGTGAATGATTCTCATATGTGCAGATGATGCCAAACTGAATGGGATGACTAATAATTTGGAAGACAGAAACAACATTCAAAATGATCTTGATTGGTTAGAAAACTTGGCAGAAACTAACAGAGTGAATTTTAATGGCGACAAGTGCAAAGATCTCATTTTAGGAAAGATAAATGAAATGCAGGAGTATAGGACAGAAGATACCTGCCTTGACAACAGTACATGTGAAAAAGATCTTGGAGTTTTATCAATCACAAGTTGCATATGAGTCAGCAGTGTGATGTACACAAAGGGAAATGCAATTATAGGGTGCTTAAATAGCATAGTTTCCAAATCACTGAAAGTAATAGTTGCGCTCTGCTTTGCACTGCACTGCTCAAATCTTGTGTCTGTTTGTGTATATCACACTTTAAGAAGGATTCAGATAGAAAAAATGTGAATGAGTTCAGAAAAGGGCTACAGAAATGAACAACAGACTGGAAGCAAAGTCTTAAGATGGCTGATCAAAAGAACTGGGTATATTTAGGCTTGATAAATGACAACGTGGGGAGGGGGGATGATAGCACTTTTCCTGTATTTAAAGGGCTTCCACAAAGAAGCAGTCCATAACCCTGCTCTACAAATTTTGAGAAATTATCGACCTCCAAGATAAAATGTGCTAATTCTTACATATTTTGATTGGATGAATTAGAAAACAGGTGATAACGGTGCTGGTTGGCTAAAGTTTTCAAGATATTTCACAATAAAGATTTATACACAGGGGAGTATATTTGTCTACATGAGAGGGAAGTGTCTGATGATCATGATGCCTCATAGCTTCTCGACAAAGTACGGTAGAACAACGAAAATGGTACCACGTGGAAGTTGTAAATTTATCTTCACTTTGAGGCTAAAGATAATTACCTAACTGTAATTTACTGTTCTTTTATTGCAAGGTACATTTGTCTTGGTCATATCTATGCATCGCACAGTTACATCTGGTGCCTTGTGAAAGTGTCATTGCCTAACATTTCCAAGGAACAGTGGTGTGATATTTTCCCTCAGAAGCCAAGAAACCTCCAAACTGTGTAAACAATGCAGATAACCTGCTACACACGTGGCAAGGATACATTTGCATCTCCGAAGTGGCGTATGATGGCAGTGGTAAAAAAGGCATCCCACCTACATTTTGGGTGCAGGACAAGAGTTGGGCCCCTCATTATTGTTGCATTACATGTGCAACTTATCTGCATCATTGGATAAACAAGAAGAAAAAGTCCATGCCTTTCACAGTCACAATGGTGTGGAGGGGACCCACCAAGCATAGAAGCGACTGCTATTTTTGCATGGTTCCCCCAATTAAAAACCAATAAATGAATGGAAAGCTATGTTATTGGTATCAATAAAAAGATAAATTTATAATGATTGGTGTGGCATCATTCTCACTGCTATATCACATTTTGCAGAAAAGTTATGGAGCATAATCGCACATCCCCCTTGTAATTTTGCATTATTTTGAAATAATTTTGACCTGAAGCTGTATCTTGGAAACTGGAGACAATTAATAGTCAGGACTTAATTTTCCTTTATTAGTGACCCAATTCTGGTAAAATTTAGCTACTTTCATTTCCAAGGCTTTCTCCTTGTAGACCAGTATAATGTGTTCTCTGTCCTCTCAAGACTGTACAACAAAAAGCGATAGCCTTAACTTATGGAAAGCCAGATTGTAACCAAACATCAGGAAAGATTTTCTAACAGTCAGGGCAGTCAGACAGTGGAACCAACAACCTACAAAGGTGTTGGATCACTGGAGCTATTCAGGCAAATACTGGAGGGCATCTCTCAGTGATGCTTTTAGATGAACCTGGATTCCTGCCCTGAGCAGAGGGTTGGATTTGATGGCCTAAATGGGCCTGTTCGACTGTATGATTCTATGATTGTAAGAGCTAGTCAGAATGGGTGTGAAAACAAGATGAAAGCAAGACAATGCATCCAAAGAAGGTCAATTGCTCCCTGCAAGGACTGGGCTAGCCCCAGTCCCACTTGAACACAGCAGACCCCGATTCTATTTGTGCAAAGTAATTTCATACACTGATCTCACGGACTATTGGGTCTTTTGTGGTTGTTTTGTAACAACATTACTACATTGTTCACCATTCTTCTGTTAGTACTCAGGTACATTTATGTATGTGCATATGATGCATTGTGCGTGGGAGAGAGGGGGCGACCAATACTAATTGAGGACAGCAAACCATGCACCAGAAGAAATCTTATGCTAAAACACAGCTTCAGCTCAGCCATCCTTCTGAGAGAGAGAGAGAGAGACCAGATCATTAAGTTCATGTTAACTGTATCAGAAAGCCTTGGCCCAAACATAGATGCTCCTGCTTCAGTTTGCTTCATTAAAAATAATACAAGCAACACTACTGTAATAAATCAGAAATATGTATTCGTTTTTAGTATATGCATTTTTCCATTACTGAGGCAGCCCTCAGAGTTCAGACAGCAGACTGGACTCTGTAAAAGCAGAACATCCCTAACACTGAGAGAAGTACTTTTGGTTCAGCTGGTACATACTGGCTGGAAGATATGGGCAGCAAATTTGCCTTGTTATAACCAATTTCTGCAGAGTGATGCAGTATGTTGAGCAGATGAAGAGCAGAACTGTAATGATAGCAGCTTAAAAATTAAGTACATCTGGAATGACATTTCTACCAGTATACTTTAAAGATGTGCATTTTGGAAAATGTTTGCTTTGTTTTCTTGCGTTCTTTCTTTAATAGAGGTGCTGGTGCCAAAACCCACATGCATTTTAGATACTTCAAAAGATGCATAGTGTAATCTCATTTGGAAGGGGTGGAGGAGGAATGACATTCAGTTGAGGAACACACTCACACACTCTTTTAATGACCCTAAACCCTAGAGCAATTATGTAGAAGTTCCAGCAAATACGTCCTTGAACAGTCAACTGCAACTGGCAAATTTTCCAAATCATTTCAAAAGGATTCAACCAAGAAGTAATTCATAGCATAGTTCCTGCCTGCACAAATAGAAGAAAAGACAGAAAGAAAGATGAGCTATCTTCCTGCCAGCCAATATTCTGTGCCAATCTCAACAGAAGACAAAACAGAATCAAACAGGGCCAAGTAAAGGGCCATTGCATTTTCCATATGCAGCCCATGGTCTTTGTATGAAGTCATTTTTAAGCAGAGATGGGTGAAAATTTTATTTCAGTTTGGTTTAGAGAAGAACTTAGCAATATTCACAAAATTTTGAGATTTGGGACAAAAGGACTTGAAATTTAATAAAATTGAATGTGGGAATAACCAAAACTGATAGATTCATCTATTACTATGATTATTATTTTGCATTTATATTTCACCTTTTTTCTCTTGTGGGGCTTAGGTGCTTCCATAGTTCCATTTTATTTGCATAACAACCCTATAAGGCTGAGAGTCTATGACTGGCCCAAAGTCACCCAGAGAGCTTCATGGCTGAGTGGAAACTAGAACCCAGATCTCCCAGATCTCCAGCCCAACACTCTGAGGCCACGTGTCTGTTGCGATGGGATACAAAAGTGTTAAAACACTCTAACCGCCAAAGTACATTAGTGCTCTGGGGCCACATCTAAGTGCAGGGCTCTAAGACTGGGTCTGAATCCCTGTGCTTTTAGCCATGTTAACACTCAGGTAGGGTTGCCTGCTGCCTCTTTTTCCCCCTGACAGCTCCTTATCTTTACTAGTTGCCTGGCAGGCAGTTGCAATGCAGCCCTCTCCATGCTGGGAATGTGTGTGCCTACTGAATTTGACCGGGGCAGATGGATGAGGATTTCTTTTTGGTTTCTATTTGATAAGAATTTACAAAAAGATCATATTCTGGAACAAAAGACTTGTAAAGCTATTTGTAAAACATTCAAATGTGGGAGCAAGCAAAAGTGACAGTTGAATGCATCCTTAGTTATGCCCAGGGAAGAAAAAGACCATCAGTTACTGTTCTGAGGCCGGACCTACTGCAACGATTGCATGGCACACTCAGTAATCCTTATAGTAATTTGGGCATTCTACAGACAGAAGCAGTCAATAGGCTGTCTGGTGGAACTATTTCCCATAGAATAACTCAGTTGTTCCACCCACTTGAACTCATTTGTTCAAGTCATTATAGGAATGTGGATGTGATTGCTAGGGATGATATGAAGAGCACGATGTGTGGGTCTTCTCATATATATATATATGGGGCAACTGAAATTACCGAACAAAAATACAGTAAGCAAGTGGGCAAAGAAGAATCGAGCACTATTTGGAACTGAACTCATTTACTGAATTCAACTTGCTTAGCAACTCAGGACAAAACTCACGCAACTTTTATTTCAATATCTTCAAACACTAGATTAATCACAAGGACTTTGGATTGTTTGTGGATGTTTCTTATTTTGCCAGAATGGATGGCTAAACTTTGAAAAATCGTTTTCTAAGTTGAAGTGCTGGAGACCATCTAAAGAGCACAAATGAATGGTCAGAGAGAAGCTGCTATGCATGAATTAAGATGCAATCAGAGAGAAAAATGAAAAGCTGAAAGGTTCAGGGGCTCAAGAAACATGTTTGTAGGAACCATTTTAAGAAAACAAACAAACAAAAAGAAAATGTTTGGTTCACAACTCTGAAGGACATAAAGAAGGTATATCTGATTGGAATGGCTAGAGCTAACAGTGAAAAAGCTTCCATTCTCCATTAGAAGAGTTTATGCAAATAAGCAGTATGAGGTATTTGAGATACCAATAAGGTTGCTAGCAATGTAGCCAGCACACAAAGGCTCCATTTAAACAAAATTAATACTGCTGATATCCTTAGAATGGGAGGCTTTCTCCAAGGTGGTCTTCTAATGAAACAACATTACACAGAAAGTCCTAGTACTAACTCAGAGTGGGCCATGACTCAGAAGGGAGACTGCGAAAAACAAAACAAAACCCAAAACCAAAACCAAACCAAAACAAACAAACAAAAAAGAGCACCCTGGTTTGAGCTTCACAATTCTCTCAATTTCCACATTACATTCACTCCATTAACAACTCTTGTTACAATTTTTCTAGTTGCTTGACACTCAGTTTGGCAGCATGAAAAATTAAACTTTGGGAGGAGGGGTTTTTGCCACTTTTAGTACAGCCAGAAATAAAGATTATGTAATATGAATTCGGCTGACTCTGCTGTCAAAGGCGCGTGAGGAAAAGCACTGTATTGGCCTTGTAGAAATCAGAGGGGGAGAAAAACGAGTTTGTTTTGGTCAGTAAAGTGAGTAGATGTGACTCAGCCTCAGAGGGAGGAGCAGAAACACTGAGTAAGAAGGCACTATTTATACCAAAGCCCCTTTATGGATCTTAACCACCAAATTATACAAAGAAATCTGGTCATGACGCCACAGGAAAGACTGAAACTTAAGGACTATTTTTCTCACACATGCCACACATACACACACATGCCTAATAAAGTAACTCCTTTTAGGATGAAATATTGGTGAGCTTTTAGAAACAGGACCTGAAATACAGCCCAACATTTTGGAATCAGTGGGCTTTTTAGGAACAGGATCTATGATTTTTAAAGCTGCTCCAACCATTTCAAGACACATTTGAACCAGGCAGGCTTGGCTAACTCTGACAAACCTATAGCTGGCATTTAAGGGACAAACTAAACATTATACAAACCTTTAGAAACCTATTTGTGTTCTTCCCAAGAAAAAGCAGCTTTGGGAGAGAAAGAGGTGAAGCAGCAGGGAAGCGAGGCTCAAACCTTTCCCTACAAACGGCTTCTTCCCAAATTACCTCCACTGCCCCTTTGTGTCTTGTACAGCTCTAAATACATGACTGAAAGGACAAATGCAGGGCTGAAAGAGAGGAGGTCTTTCTGGAACACAGGAGCTACGGGGCAGGCATGGCTGTAACATGGGCTTGGAACCTATAGAAGAAACGTTTAGAGGAAATGTAATGGTGAGCAAGAGATTAAGTTCTTTTGCACACTTGTGAATGCATGTGCGCATACACGCACATACAGACTTTTGATGTGGAAAGTAGAAAGTTGTTGGGCTTTTCTTATATATAGAGCTGGGTGGGGCATAACAACCATACTAGCACAAGGACCCCAAAAGGTGCTTACCAACAAGGCATTTGCTGTATCACAGCAACGCAAGGGAAGCTAGAGAAACTCCTGGGATCAAATAGCCAAAGCAGCCAAAAGCTTTATTCATTTAATTTCTGTGCCTCCCAACAGCTGATGCTCTCTGGGATATTGACAAAGCACATTAAAAATAAAGGATGTGTTATATTAAAAACATATTAAAACCTCATTAAAAGTTTACAATACTAAATTTGGAACCACAAATTAAACAGGTTAAAATATATCTAAAACACTAACTTAAAGAAGAAGAAGAAATAGAAAGAAGAACCATTCAGAGACATTTAACAGCTAGCAAGCCCCAGAAGCTGCAGTAGGTAATGGTCCTTACCTGGCACCAAAAAGATAGTAAGGTTGGCACCAGGCACACCTCAGTGTGGAGCTTATTCCAAAACTGGGGTTCTACCACCGAAAAGGCCCTACTCATTGTTGCCACCAAGCCTCTGCGGCGGGGGGCAGAGACAGGACCCAGAACTTGATCATAGTGCCTGGGTAGAAGGTTGGGAGAGGCGTTCTGTCAGGTAGAAGCATAGAAACAGAGCGACTCAGTAGGGGCCTCCCAGCCCATCTAGTCTGACCCCTGGCTCCAGCCGGCTCCACTCATGACATGCCCACCATGTGCATGTCTAGCCTATTTTTGAACACCCTCACCGATGGGGCATCCACCACCTCCCATGGAAGTCCATTCCACACCCTCAGGGTCCTGACTGTCAGGAAGTGAGCCGCCCCGAGGCTTTGTTGCGATGGGGGCGGCACAGAAATGTTTTAAATAAATAATACATAAATAAGTACTTCGTGGCATCTACTTGAACCCTGGTTCCCTGACCTTTGCTCTGTTGGAGTGCGGCCTGCCCTCCTCTGCAGGGGAGAACAGGTCTCTACCCACCTGCATGTGAAATCCCCCTCACATACCTGTATGTTGCCAACAGATCCCCTCTGAGTCTCCTCTTCTCCAGGCTGAAGAGACCGAGTTCCCTCAGTCTTGCCTCATACGGCATCCCTTGCAAACTGGCCACCAACCTTGTGGCTCTACGCTGCACTGACTCTAGCCTGCCTATATCCTTCCTGTAATGAGGGGCCCAAGCCATGCAGGGCTTTGTAAGTTAAAACCAGCTCTTGAATTGGGCTCATAAGGATACAGGCAGCCAGTGCAAGTGAGCCAGAATTGGTGTTATATGATCAGATCATCTGATCCCTGTTATTAGTCTGGCTGCCTCATTTTGCATAAGCTGCAGTTTTCGAATTGTCTTCAAGTGCAGCCCCCCATAAAGCCTATTACAGTAATCTATCTTAGAGATTACCACAGAACACTGATAGCAGGCTATCTCTGTGCAGATAGAAGCTTAGCTGAGACACCAGCCAAGACACTCTGGAAGGCACTCTGAGTCACTGAAGCCACCTGGGCCTCGAAGATGGCTCAAGGAACACCTCCAAGCTACTTCAAGGGGAGTGCAACCCCATCTAGAACAGGCTGAATTCTCTCTATCCAGTCAGAAGAATCGCTCACTCACTAACAGCACCTCAGTCTTGTTGTTTGAATTGAGCTTCAGTTTGTTTGGCCCTCATCCAGTTCATTATCACAGCCAGGCACCAGTTCAGCACATCCACAGCCTCACCTGTTTAAGATGAAAAGGAGAAATAGAACTGTGTGTCGTCAGCATATTGATGGCAACACACTCCAAAACTCCAGATGACCTCAATCAGTTGTTTCATGTAGATGTTAAATGACATTGAAGACAAGCCTGACCCCTGAGGAACCCCATAATGCAGAATCTAATGGCAGAGCTATATCCCTTGAGTACCCTTTACTCCAAGCTCCAACCATCACCCCAGAAGGGTACCATGGTTATTGAAAGCTGCTATTGAACCAACAGGATCACACTCCTCTCTCTCTCCCAGCATAGGTCGTCATACACAGCGACTGAAGCCATTTCCATGCCAAAACCAGGCCTAAACCCTGACTGAAATGGACACAGATAAGAAGACTCATCCAAGAGTGCTTGGAGCTGGTTGGCCACTACCTGCTCAAGAACCTTGCTCAACAAGGGGTGTTATCCATAGGCATAAAATTGCTGAGTTCTTCTGGGTCCAGGGAGGGTTTCTTCTGGATTGGTCTCACCACTGCTTGTTTCAGGTAGTCTGAGACCACTCCTTTCTATAGAGAAGTATTAATCACCTCCCTGGCCCAGCCAGCAGTTCCCTCACCTACTGGCTTTCATTAGCTAGGAGGGACAAGGATCCAGTATAGTTGCATAGACCTGTCGAAGCACCTTGTCAACATCCTCAAGCTGTACTAGCTGGAACTCATCCAACATAACTAGACCAGACTGTGCTCTGGATATCTCATCAACTGCTATAGCATTGGAGTCCAAGTCCTGGTGAATACAAGAGATTTTGTCCTCACAGTATCATAGAACAGTAGAGTTGGAAGGGGCCAGTAGGGCCATCAGGTCCAATCCCCTGCAATTGCAGGTCACCAATTTGCACCATTCCTCTCAGATGACTGCCCAGTTCCTTTTTGGATGTCCCCAGTCTGGGGGAA
Source organism: Varanus komodoensis (assembly GCF_004798865.1). Classification (NCBI taxonomy): domain Eukaryota; kingdom Metazoa; phylum Chordata; class Lepidosauria; order Squamata; family Varanidae; genus Varanus; species Varanus komodoensis. Next base: position 12,702,271 of record NW_025335684.1, read on the forward strand.
CCCATGAACCCTCTAGGCAACTAGTTCCACTGTCAAATTGCTCTGACAGTGAGGAAACGTTTCCTCATATCTAATCTGAACCTGGGTTCTTGCAACCTGAGTTGATTATTCCTACTCTCTGATATCGGCAAGAAGAGATCTTGGCCTTTCTCTTTGTGACAGCCTTTGAGGTACTTATAGAGGGATATCATGTCCCCCCTCAGCGTTCTCTTCTCAAGGCTGAACATGCCCAGTTCCCTCAGTCTCTCCTCACAGGGCAGAGTTTCCAAACCATGCATCATTTGTGTTGCCCTCCTCTGAACGCTTCCTAATTTTCCTGCACCTGTCTTAAATTTTGGTGCCCAGAATTGGAGATATTACTCCAGATGAGGTCTGACAAGTGAGGAGAGCAGGAGAACTACTACGTCTCACAATACTTAAACTTGTATTAACACATCCCAAAATAAGGGCAAAAATTATTGCCCTTTTTGCAGCTGCATTGCATTGTTGGCTCATATTTAGCCTGTTGTCTGCAATAATTCCAAGGTCTTTTTCTTTTCAGTTCTCTTGAGCCACGTATTCCCCATCTTGTATCAAAGCGTTAGGGGTTTTTTCCTAGGTGGAGGACTTGGCACTTGTTTCTATTGAATCTCATTCTGTCGTTTTCAGCCCAGCTTTCAAGTTTATCAGGATCTCCCTGGATCTTCATTCTGTCTTCTAGGGTGTTTACTATTCCAGCCAGTTTAGCATTGTCTGCAGATCTGATTATCTTTCCTTGTACCTCCTCATTCAAATCATTAATAAAGAGTACTGGCCCTAGGTCTGAACCCTTTGGCACCCCGCTATTTACCTTCCTCCAGTGTGAGAAGGTACCACTGATGTATTTGATTTAGCAGCCAACTTTGGATCCACCTAATAGTTTTTCTATGGTAGTTTGCTTATCAGGATATCATGGGGCACTATGTCAAAAGCTTTGTTCAAATTGTGGTAGGTTATATCCACAGTGTTCCCATTGTCCATTTGGGAAGCTACTGAGTCAAAAAACCCTTCCCCCACACTGATAATTGCAGTACTGTTGGGGGGGGGGCTGCCCTTGCCCCTCAAAGTGTCTTCTCCCAAAGGGGTGACCTCCTTGGGCATCCCCCATCTGGGGTTGTCTCTGCCCTGTGTCAGGCCAGCAGAAAAAGTCCTGGTGTGTCTCAGGCCTGGTGTAGGCAGTTATCCATCAAATCTATAGCAGACAGTCATGCAAGCAGGCCGCAAGACTGGGGCCCCTAGAGCTACTCTCAGCAGGGCCTCAACCACCCAACCCCAACTTCAGCCAGGGGAAAAAGGCTGATGAGATTACAAGGGAGCTGGTGATGAGGCTAAGCCAGGTGGGAGAGAGGACCAGCAAGGTGGTAAAGTCAGAACTCCCAGCACTTGCTTAGAGAGTCCAGGGCCACTGTCTGAAGCTGCATTCTTCAGGTCCGACAAGGTAGTACGGGATGCTTTTATCCAGTTGGAGAACTGTCATTCACTGAATGAAGTATGATTCACTTCTCCACTGACAATTGGATTAGTTGAATAATCCAGATGCTAACATGACCTGAATCAATACTTGCAGAGCACATAAGATTTTCAGCACCCCGTCCCACCACATCTGCATCTGAACTTTGAGAAAGCGCTACACTTTGAAATATACACATGCTTCCAAGTCCAAATAGTATGTATATATGTATTTTTTGAAGTGTAGTAGTCTGTATATTAGAAGAATCAGTAAACACAGAACCCAGATAATCATATATTTTAGCTGTAAATGGGGTGCTATACTACCTTCATTAAAAGAACAAGAGAGTAAGTAGCTTGGGGCCAGACCAAAGATCAGTTTAGTTCAGCATTCTATTTCACAGAGTGGCCAACCAGGAAGTTACAAGTGAGGCATGAACCCCAACAGCTTCCCTCACCGCTGCCTCTTCAGACCGCTATCCTATGGCACAGCACATGTTCCAAGTTTCTGAGGGCCCATGAATCCTCAACATGCCCATTCCTCAAACAGTGCTCCTTCTCACCACCGTTACTATCTGCTGTTGCTGCTCATTCTCAGTTTCAACACTGCTATCAATTGCTTGCTTAGTGAGCAAAGAGCCAGGAAGAAAGCAGGTAGCATTTACTACTCGTCTTCTTCATCACCACTGTTGCTTGCGCACTGGGTCTGAGTAAGAGGTAGACAAACAAGCATGTCAGAATAGGAAAGCCTGGGGGGCACATCCAGGGGGCACTTGTAAGTGGAAATCTTCTAATATAGGCCCTTGGCAGATGCCCAGCCATGCCCACCATGGAAGCAGCTTGCTGCCCCTGAACATGGAGGTTCCATATATTCACCATGACTGACAATAGACTTATCCCACATTTATTTATCTAAACCCCTAAGCACAAATTCTGACAGCACATTCTACCAATTAACTAAGTACTCTGTGGAAAAAAATAGTCTGCCCAAAATCTGCTCTTGAGTGATTTCATTGTGGGAGAAGAGGAAAAATATTTCTATTAATATCTTTAAAAACTGTATGTACCCCATGTATGAGTTTTTGTTATATTTGTAGTGTTCCCGCTTAGCTTTTCCATGTAGTCCAATCCCTTCATCATTCCAGCTTTCGCTTTCTTGAAGCTCTAGAAAGTCCTTTTAAAATGCAGCACAGCATGATGAACCATATTCTAAGCCTGACTACATAACAGGTATATATAAAGGTTTAATACAAGGCAATCCTATGTATAGATACATGAGGGTGTGTCACGCAGAGGTGAGTAGAGACCTGTTCTCCCCTGCAGAGGAGGGCAGGACATGCTCCAATGGAGCAAAGCTCAGGGAGCCAAGGTTCAATTTAGATGCCAGGAAGCACTTCCTGCCAGTCAGGACCCCGAAGGTGTGGAATGGGCTTCCACAGGAGGTGGTTGAGGCCCCATCGGTGAGGGTGTCAAGGATCGGCTAGACATGCACATGGTGGGCATGTCGTGAGCAGAGCCGGCTGGAGCCAAGGGTCAGACTAGATGGGTCGGGAGACTCCTTCTGACTCGTTCTGTTTCTATGTCCTATGTTTCTATTACTTACTCAGTAAGTAAGACCTACTTACTCAGAAGTAAATCCTTTCCAGGTAAGGGCCTCATTGCATATTTAGCCTCCTGTGCAATCGATTCAGTCACATCCACGGTCTATGGTATAGCAGGATGTTTCACTCAGATCTCCTAAAGCTCGGTTGCAAATACATGAACTAAAGATGTAAGAAAGTCTTGGACTATGCAAATAGGTTTGATTCCAACTACTCAAATATCAAAAGGTCCACAGGATCCAATACTTTTAGGATGCATTCATATGCATGCTTACCTGAAAGTTTACATCACGGAACACAATGGGAGTTAATTCTGAGTAAACATGCATAGAATAGCACAGTTAATTTTCAGTGATCCCAAATCTTTTTCACTGTCTTCATAGTAAAAAAGAAAAAGTAAAAGTAGACATTTCACATTGACCAATGGCGCCAAGAGCAACTTATTAGATTTGCTATTTATACAGGCTCCAACTTCCATTAAATATTTAGGCATCAAACTGTATAAAGGAAGCACAAGACATACTAGTGAATAATTTGAGTGCATTATAAAGAGCCTGGAGGGGAAAAAAGATTTTTTTGGGACATGTTCCCAAACTCATTAATTGGGAAGACAGCCTTGAAAAAAAAAAAAAACTCTCTTTCTCCCTGAATCATTATCCACTCTTCAGAGTGTATCATATGAAAACAGTTATATAAAAGAATAAATTATATTTGTAATGGCAAGAACCCCAGAATAAAACTAGAAACTGTGATGTTCCCATATAAAGATAGGAGACAGCTATCTGTTCCAAATTTTAAAAGTTTACTATTGTGCCAAATCAAATTCACTACATACCAATACAGCCATATAAAAAGGGCTCCACCCAGTCAATCTTGGAACAATTAATAATCCCCCAAACTATCAGCTTAATGTATGGGGCAACTAAATGACTCATAAATGCAGAGACACTTCTAATAACTCATTAAATACATGTCAAAAATAAAATAAAATGAAGTTGCTCAATGTAAAAGCAGGTTGCTTACCTGTAACTGATGTTCTTTGAGTGGCCATCTGTGCAGTCACATATATGGGTTCTGCGCCTGCGCAGTGCCTTTGGCCGGAAGATTGCAAGCTAACGGTTTTTGGCGGGAAAGCTCCACTCCCCCTCCCCCATAGCCTATAAAGAGCGAAGTGTCCACCATTTTGTCCAGTCTTTGACGACCGAATGTACCATCCCATGTGGAAAAAATTGTCACTACTAGATAGGAAAAAGATCGGTATCATGAAAAAAAAGGGAACCTTCGGTACTGACGAACATGTCCACTCACCGACACCAAGCGGGGCTGGCGGGTGGGTTGTGTGACTGCACAGATGGCCACTCAAAGAACATCAGTTACAGGTAAGCAACCTGCTTTTCTTCGTCGTGGCCTCTGTGCATCACACATATGGATAGATTAACAAGCTTACCATAAAAGAAGGAGGGGAGGTGTCCTCAATGAAGAATAGATGAAAGAACGGCTCTGCCAAAGGAGCAATCTTGCCGAGCCCGAACATCTAGATGATAATGTCTGGTGAAAGTGCAAGGGTTCACCCAAGTAGCAGCTCAGCATACATCATCAATCGGGACCCACGATGCGAAGGCAGATGAGGTAGCAACAGTTCTAGTTGAATGGCTTCGAGGAGCTGTGGTAATTCAATCTTAGCCAGTTGATAGGATAGTATGGACTATCCACTTGGAAAGTCTGCAGAGTGACTGGAGTGCCTTGATCTCTGGTGGAATATTTAATGAATAGTCTATTTGAGCATCGAATAGATTCAGTCCTTGATCTGTAGAAGGCTAAGCAGCGCCGAATGTCAAGTGAGTGCAACGATCTTTCTAACGGAGTTGACGGCGACGGAAAAAAGGCAGGTAAGATAATATCCTATCCCATATGAAAAGATGTGGCCACCATAGGAAGAAAAGATGGATCGAGGCGCAAGACGACCTTTTCTCTGTGAAAATTCAGGTAGGGAAGGTGTATGCGGAGAGCGCAGAGCTCACTGGCCCTTCGGGCTGAAGTAACCGCAACAAGAAACGCTGTCTTCCATGAAACCAGATGTAAATCGACTGTTGCCAATGGTTCAAAAGGAGCTCTCGTAAGCACTTGCAGAACAACAGAGAGACTCCATGTAGACATTACTGGCCTGACTGATGGATTAAGATTATGAAGTCCTTTAAGAAACCTCTTAACAGTAGGTCGAGAGAAGATGGTTGATCCGTCCACCAAGCCACGATGGTAGGCTATTGCTGCCGCATACACTTTAACTGAAGACGGTTTCAATCCGGAATGGTGTAGTTCTAATAGGAACTGAAGGATTTGATGTATTGATGATGTAAATGGAGAGAACGAACGAGACTCGGCAAAGGTAGAAAATCGTCTCCATTCAGACGCGTAGGACTTCTGTGTGGACGGCTTCAAAGCAGAATCAAGGATGTGTTGGATATCTGGATGAAAGGTTGTCGGATTCGACGGATCAATCCTTGAATCCGATGGTACCGAAGGAAGAAATGAAGAGGAAACGCCGAACCAACTGGATTCGACGGCAGGATTCGAACCACTTGAAGTTGTCGTTGATACCGATGGCGCAATGGTAGCTATCGGATTCGCCACGCTGTTAAGTTCAATGACAGTAAATATGGATGGCGAAGCATACCGCCTTGTTGGGTTATGAGGTAGATGGAAGCAGTGGTAGATGGAGGCATTCCCCACGAGAGATGTTGAGCAGTGTCGCAAACCAAGCTTGGCGTGGCCACCAAGGGGTAATTAGTATCCCCGTGGCCCGATCGTATACTTTCTTCACTATCACTCTCATCATAAGAGGGATTGGAGGGAAGGCGTAAAAGTTCAGGTTGTTCCAGGGAATCATGAAGGCATCCCCTAGCGATCCCTCCCCGATTTCCACTCTTGAACAGTAAGCATCGCACACCTTTTTCTGTTGGGTGGCGAACAGGTCCATGTCAGGGAACCCCCAGCGATGAAAGAGATGGTCACGTGTCTGAGGATCTAGTTCCCATTCGTGAGAGATGAACATGTGCCTGCTGAGGAGGTCCGCTTGCACATTGTCCATACCAGCCAGATGGACTGCCATCAGCGTAATGTCTCTCGAAATGCACCAGTCCCAAACTTTCATTGAAAGTCTGGCCAAAGTCGGGGACTTTGTTCCACCTTGCTTGTTCAGATAGAAGATGGTGGCTATGTTGTCCGAAGTTATCTGAATGACCCGATGTTGGAGAACATCCTCGAAAGAACGCAGGGTCTTGAATACTGCCAGCAGCTCCAGAAAGTTGATATGATTCGTGGATTCTCGACGATTCCACGTACCTTGGATGTATAGGCCGGAGCATATTGCTCCCCATCCCAGAAGAGATGCATTGGTACCAAGGGTTATCGAAGGACATCGGGGCCTGAAGGAAACCCCAACAGTCAGATTGACTGGGACCGACCACCAGAGTAGAGAATGGAGCACCGAGGATGGGATTCGAATCAATTTTGACGGTGGGTCTCTCTGTGGGTGGAACATCTTGTTGAAGAGGAGTTCTAACTGATGGAGTCGAAGTCTGGTGTGTGGCACCACAGCAACCGAGGAAGCCATATGTCCCAGGATCCTCTGGATGGACTTTGCCAGGACCGTCCCGTCTCATCACATTCGATGGATGTGGCAAGCAAGAGTCTGTTGTCTGTCCCAAGGAAGGAAGGCTTTTCCCAACGTCGAATCCAGGCGGGCTCCAATGAAGGTAAGCGTCTGTGCCGGAAGAAGAGAAGATTTCTCGGTATTAATGCGTAGGCCCAGATCCTCTAACAAGGCACAGGTTGTACGGATGGATGCGAGGAGTCCTTCCCTAGATTGGGACACTAGCAGCCAATCATCAAGATATGGGTAAATTTGTATGCCTTGGAGGCGTAGGAAAGCGCAGACAGGGGCCATACATTTGGTGAACACTCTCGGAGCAGTGGCCAGTCCAAAAGGTAAAACTGTAAATTCGTAGAGATGGGGTACGACAGCAAAACGAAGGAAACCCCTATAACTCGGATGGATCGAAATGTGGAAATAGGCGTCCTTCAAGTCCAATGAGGCAAACCAATCCTCTTTCCTTAGCAGCGGCAAAATATTTTGAAGGGTGGTCATTTGAAACTTTTTTGTCACGATAAATCGATTCGGATTATGTAAGTCCAAAATCGGACGTAGACCACCATCCCGCTTCGGGACCATAAAATATCTGGAGCAGAATCCGTGGAGTCCGTCAGGTGGGGTTACTTGATGAATCGCTCCTTTATGAAGAAGTTGTATTTCGTCGAGCAGTACCGGCAAGCATGATGTAAACCAGATCGGACTCGATGGAGGAACAATGTCGAATTCTATCCGATAGCCATGCTGTATGATGGACAATACCCACCGATCAGATGTGATGAACTCCCAAATGGGGAGTCGGCTTCGCAGCCGGTCCCCAGATGAGAGGCGGGTGGGTATGAAAGGGATCAGAGGAATGGTTCGCCAGTCCCGTCAACGCTGTCTCCTATCGTCGAAACGGCAACGGCCCTGCTGATAGCGTTGCTGAGGCTGTGGATGGTGGCGCTGCTGTTGCTGCTGCCGGTGCTGGAGCTGCTGTCTAGGCTGGTAGGACTGCCTATAAGATGGATGAGTCCATGACCACTTACGCCTGGTCTGGGTCTGTAGCTCCATCCTGCATGCCGTCAAGCAGAATTCATGTAGTTTCTTTAACTTGTGGTCGGTGTGCGAGTGGAAAAGTCAGGACCTGTCAAAGGGCATTTCCTCAATCCGATGTTTAGTCTCCTCCGGGAAGTTAAAATTTCTTAGCCAGGTGTGTCTCCGGAGTGAAACAGCACCAACCAAGGCCCTCGAGTCTGTGTCCACATGGTGCCTGGCTGTGGTCAACTGCTGGACAGCAACCTGCATCGCCTCCTTGATGAGGACCTTGGCCAGGTCGCCCTGGTGGTCCGGGAGGGTCGAGGCAACGTTGTGGAGGCATTGCATTATGAAGTATTGATACCTTGCCAACGTCGCCTCGTAGTTGGGAGATACGCAGCCCCAGGCCTGAGGCAGCGTAGACTCGCCAGGCCAGGGAGTTGATTTTTCGTCCCTCCTTATCCCTTGGCGCAGTGTGACCTCTCGCCTCTCTGCCCTGGGAGGACTCCACCACGACCGAGTTCAGCTTGGGGTGGCAGAGGCGGAAGGGAATGTCCTCCTCCCGAACCCAGTACATGGATTCGTATCTCCGAGACGCTCCGGATCCTTCAATTTTTTTGGAGATTTAGGAGCCTTCTCCTTCCTGGCCTTCTTATGGCCTGCCAATTTGTCAGGTTCAGCATGCTTGCGCTTCTCGTGCTTTTTCTTGGGAGAAGCAGGTGGAACCACAGTGGCAGACGCACCTTCGTCCAAAGGGTGTGAGGGTGGAGTCGCTGAAGCAGAGCCAGACTTCGGAGCAGCAATGAATGGGTCAGACTGCATGAGAGCCCAGTCCCACAAGAGCCTCCGCAGGCGATTCTCACGGTTTTTCCTGGCCTGCTTAGAGAAGGCCAGGCAGTGAAAGCATTTATCAGTCCTATGCCCCTCCCCCAAGCAGAGGAGGCATAGGTCATGCGGGTCAGTCGGAGACATTTTAGACCCGCACTCCGTGCATTTGCGGAAAGCTGGTCACTGCGCCATCACAAGAAAGAGAAAAAAGGAGATAGTACAGAGGGTAAGTATATAGAAACATAGAAAACAGAGCGAGTCAGAAGGGGCCTCCCAGGCCATCTAGTCTGACCTCCGGCACCAGCCGGCTCCACTCACAACATGCCCACCATGTGGACATCCAGCCTATCCTTGAACACCAGCAACGATGGGGCCTCAACGACGATATATTTTTTTTTGCTTTTGATAGAAGATCGAAGAGAAGGTAGAACAATAGAGAACTACAAGAACTAGAAGAACTAGAAGAAATACCGGGGCTATAACAACTGGGAGAGAACAATCGAGAAGAAGAACAAGCTAGACGAGCAACAGTCAGAGCGAGAGCGGCATGAGGCACAGCGAACAGCGGTCACAAAGACTGAACAAAATGGTGGACGCTCTGCTCTTTATAGGCTACGGGGAGGGGGAGTCGAGCTTTCCTGCCAAAAACCGTTAGCTTGCAATCTTCCGGCCAAAGGCACTGCGCAGGCGCAGCACCCATATGTGTGATGCACAGAGGCCATGATGAAGAACCTCTGTTTAAAGTGATACAATTCTATTTTAAAAGAAAATCCTTCCCAACACAGAAACTATGATTTATGAAAGTATTTCCAAAATTCTACTATGCTTTTTTCTTCTTCACATAGACAACTTTTGACCTTCTCAGTTGAAACTGCAAGTTTTAGTCCATTATACACTGTGAGTCAATTTCACTTTCAAGCTCTTAAACGTCTGTCTGATCGATCTCAGGAAATGTAGAAAATAATTGTTGTTTAATTGGTTGTATATATGTAAAATTGATCCAGGGAAAGGTCTGGAAAAGAAAGCAACTGGTAATCTTCTAGAAGAACTCTGAATACCAATTGTAGGTTGAACTAAGTACCTGTTGCGACTTATATAATTAACACCTAAAAATATGAAATCAAATCACATACATTTTAAGGTTTACCTTCTTAAAGATTTTAACTTCTTTAAGGAGTAGCATTCTTCATTGGGGGTGGGAAAGGAGGGATCGCAGTTATCAAGTAATGCATGAAATTCAATAGAAAATTAGGCCCTTTCTGTATTCAGAATCAGGGCTCATGAGACAGCATAGTAAGGAAATACATTCAAAAGAAAAACAGATGCCAGGACTTTCCTAAGGAGAGGTCTATGAAGGTTACTTCCCATTACAGTCTTATAAATACTATGTGAGTTCTCACAATTCATTCCTCTGAACAAACAAAAAATGTTTTAAAGTACTGAAGGGAGATTTTTTGCATGTATATACTTCTAAGCAATCCTCTGGGTATGCAGAGCATCCAGAGTGACTTGGCAGACCACTGGTCTGTTTTGGAATTAGACATGTGAACAAGCTTTTGCCTACATTACACTTGGGAGTACTCCCCATGTGAAAACACTCCTGTGACTTAAAATGTAATATAAGCATTAACACCATGCCACATGCAAATGAAGCAACAGAATCTATTTCTGGCACTGCTTGTACTTCTAATAGTTGTCAAATCTTTGATGATTCTCTCTCTAAAATGAACAGAATGAAATGAAAGACAATTCTGACTATTACCCTTCACTGAGATCTAGCAAGCCATTATGATCATCATGATCATTGCTACTGCTATCATACTCTTGCTTCAACATTTTGAGGTGATCTCCTTTCCTGTCACTATTTCAATGCAGTCATAATACCTTCAGCAAGGTATTAGGCCCTGGGATCAAATGTTTAAAATATTTCTACCCCAGCTGTGGGATACAGCAGCCACAAGGCAGCTTGGTATTCATAATTTAAAACCACATTTTGATTTATGAGCTTCCAAGGTGTTGCTCTTTCTAGTCAATCAAGGCATTTCGAGGTGGCTTTAATTTAGAGCAAATAAGCTGGCTTTCATGTATCCAGACAACATATTGGGAAACTGCTCCGATCTGTGCTGATGACTTGTCAGTATGTCATAAGGTCAGTATGAGCTACACTCTCAGTACAAACATCTACCCACAACAAGAATGTTGGTATCCTAGAATAATATGTTCTACACCTTTCCATGAGCAGCCCTGTATTTCTGGCTCCATTCCAGTTGTAAACTGTGAGCACAGGAAACTGTGGAGTAGAAAAACCCTTACAATTACAATTACAATCTGTGTATTTACAAAGATGACAACTCCTACGGACATTTGTTCCCATCACTTTGACCCCCTGCCTAGGGAGAGGGCCCAGAGCTCAGTGCTTGTACATAGAGCTTGTTACTGGGGAAATTCTATAGCTAAGCGTGCTTTGGCAGGAACCTGCCCTGCCGGCATCCATATAAGAGGGAGGGTTTCCTTCCATTTCCTTCAGTTTCAACGAGACTGCCCCAGAGCCTCGGGATGAGGGAGGATCAGCAGTACCAACTTCACAGTCAGCAAAGCTGTATCATCTCTGCATTAGGGAACAGTTCCATAAAAAGGAAAACACAGAGGAAAAAAGCAAGGCACATACATAGAGAGATAGCTCAGCAGCTCACAGCAGACAGCAGGGCGGGTGGGTAGGTTCTGTGAACGCACAGGCAACCGCTCGAAAAACAACAGCTACAGGTAAGCGGCCTGCCTTCCTTCTTTGTGGTCTCTGTGCATCACCCATATGTGGAGATGCACATATGGGGAGGAAAGGCACTCGTAATATCGAGAAAGAAAATAGAAAAACGAGAAAAAAACACTCTGAGGAGGGAAAACAGCAGGAGAACTTTCCGAGGCACTGAAGACAGTCAAAGAAGAACCGAGGGAAATGGCGGGAGCCGTTCCCTTTCATATGGGTGCTGGGGTGGGGGAGGGGTTCCTGCCCAAACGCTCTTAGCTACTGACTTCCTAGTAACATACTCCACACGGGCTCAGGAGCCCACGCCCGCAGTGCACAGGGCATCCTAAACACCGGAAAAAAACTCTAATCCAGCCGTGTCTCTGAAAGTTCAAACCATTCATTCTCAAACAGCACCCACGATGCCATGAACAATGCCAGGGAAGCAGCTGGAGAAATATGATCAATAAATCACTGAAGAAGGGAGCAAGCAGAAGGACACATCAAGGACACATCAAGGGGACAGCAGATACCAACTGGACACGCACTCACAGAGAGAGGGAGAGAGAGAGAACAAACTTTGCCAGATCATGCCTGAAAAATGCAAGATCAAATGATAAAATGGGAGCAATTACAACATTATATGGCATCATTATTAAGAAAGATAATAGTCAGGAGAGGGACAATGATTGTCTATTTGTCTGTCTGTCTCAATGTGTTCCTGCTATTTGTAAGCTGTTTAGCCCAAAATTAAACCGTAATATTTAAAGAGTCAGTTGGTCATGCATAACACTGTTCTACAAATACTGGGAAATTATCGACCTCCAAGATAAAATGTGCTAATTCTTGCATATTTTGATTGGATGAATTAGAAAACAGGTGATAACGGTGCTGGTTGGCTAAACTTTTCAAGATATTTCACAATAAACTTCTGCTACACATGTGGCGAGGTTACATTTGCATCTCCAAAGTGCGGTATGACAGCAGTAGTAAAAAAGGCATTCCACCTATATTTTGGGTGCGAAATAGGGGATCAGGACAAGAGTTGGGCCCCTCATTATTGTTGCATTACCTGTGCAACTTATCTGTGTCATTGGCTAAACAAGAAGAAAAAGTCCATGCCTTTCGCAGTCCCAGTGGTGTGGAGGGAACCCACCAATCATAGTTGGAGTTTCTCGGGAACGGCAAGGCAAATGACTATGAAAAACATGTGGAAAATATGCTTAGGTCCTATAATGCACCTTGTGCAAACATGTCCCTGAAAATTCACTTCTTACACTCGCATTTCGCTTTGAACTGTGGGGCAGTGAGTGACGAGCACGGGGAGAGAGTCCACCAGGATATCGCAGGCATGGAGAAAAGATACCAAGGGAAATGAAGTCCAACCATGCTTGCCAATTACTGCTGGAATCTCTCCAGGGATGATCCTGGAGAGAAAAGCCAAAAAGCACAGTTTAGATACCGAATAAAGATGGATGTTTAATCTGATGTTAGAGCTTGTCAGTTTTTCATGCAAAAAGCATGAAAAGGTTACATGAAAAACCAATAAATAAATGGAAAGTTATGTTATTGATATTAAAAAAAGATAAATTTATAATGATTAGTGTGGCACCATTCTCATTGCTACATCACATTTTGCAGAAGAGTTATGGAGCATAATCACACATTCCCCTTGTAATTTTGAATTATTTTGATGCAATTTTGACCTGAAACTGTATCTTTGAAACTGGAGCCAATTAATACTCAGGTCATAATCTTCCTTTATTAGTGACCCAATTCTGGTAAAACTTAGCTACTTTTATTTCCGAGGTTTTCTCCTTGTAGACCAGTGTAATTTGCTACCATTATGTGTGAGCCAAACCAATAATTTAACAAAACTTTAAAAATAAAAATAAAAACCTAGGAACTAGACAACAGAACAACACGTTTCTGTTTCTGTTTCTGTTCTGAAAGCGTAATAGCTCATAATTTGTCTCCTTCTTTCTCTCTCACTATGTATCTCATTCCATTTTCTTATTATAATCTCAAACAGTGGTTGACTACATAGTACTTTGAAGGCCTCAAGAGCTCTGCAAGCCTTTAGAATTGTTATTGCTGCAGATCAAACACTAACACACATGCATGCACACACGCAACCCTTGCTATTTTACTGGCATTCACGGCTGGTTAAATAAAAGATGAAAGGGTCTGAATGAGGAAGCTTCTGGGTTAAACTGCAAAATGGTATGCTTTTACCAAGGAAAGTCTACAGAAAATAATAAATATGAATACATTCTTTAGGGCTTGGCAAGTTCTTCTGGATTCTTTTAATTCTGACACATTGATCAAGTACCTGAGACCTTAACACCAAGCTAATGCCAAGTTTCCACTGCCTTAGAATATTCAAAGAGATATTTGCTCCCTTCAGTGCTTCAGAAAACTGAGGGGAGAACAGCTACAAATAGCCTGTTCACAAAATATGGTCCAGAGGGCTTCCGTTAAGATCCAGGTCACTATGCAACAGTGAAGAGAGGTTTCGATTTCCCCTCAGGTGAACTGAGTTCAAATTAACAAGGCACTTTGCTTGCCACTAACCAATGAATGGGATCCTGCAACAGTAGAACCTGTGGCCCATTTAAGTGGGCACTGCACACCCATTACAAGAAATAGTACATAAAGTGTCTGTGGATCCATGAATCCTAATATAAAACAAAAGTAGTCTGTTCCTTAAGCTTGTTGAAACAGTTTTGTTTGCTACAAAGTCTGCTCTTTGTAAATAGCAAGTTTGCTGTAAAAGTGCATGATACACTCAAAGTTCTTCATGAATTACTGTTACCCAATATTCAAAAACCTTACAATTCGCAAGTCTAAATAAAGTTTGAATAAGCCCTTTCAAAGTTTTTTCTATACAATATTTAATACCATATTTATGCAGCCATTATGGTATCTTATGTTTTATTTTTCTGTCAACTGTTCTGACATTGTGACTGCTCCTTGGAATATGGCTGTACAATATTAATGAACATCTAATGGATAGTCTGGCATCACCAGTGATAAACTCCTTTAAAAACATATGCAGAGGCTAAGTTCTACTGTGCTATATAACTTAAGTACAAGAGAACTCAGTCTGGGCAGACTGTGGAAGTGGGCAGGGGGACAGCAGGATGGCATTCAATATAGGTAAGTGCAAAATCTTGCACCTGGAAATCAGGAATAAGTGCCATAGGTACAGAATCGGGGACAAATGGCTGGAGAGCAGCACTTGTGAAAGGGATCTTGGGATCTTGTTGACAACAAGTTAAACAGGAGCCAGCAGTGTGATGAAGCAGTTAAGAGGGCGAATGCCACCCTTGGATGTATAGCCAGAGGTGTGGTTTCCAGATCAAGGGAGTTGCTGGTACCACTTTCTAAGACTCTGGTGTGCCCACATCTGGAGTACTGTGTCCAATTCTGGGCTGCATATTACAAGAGGAACATAGCAAGGCTTGAAACAGTTCAGCACAGGGTCACAGATGGTAGCCAGATTGCGGGGGATGCCATATGAAATGAGATTGAGGGAACCGGGACTTTTCAGCCTTGAAAAGAGGAGACTCCTGGGGATCTTATAGTGACATACAGGTTGAAGGGGTGTCACATGTTGGAGTATCATGACCTGTTCTCCCCTGTGGTGGAGGGAAGGATGTGATGCAATGGAACAAAGCTCAAGGAACTGGGATAACCTAGGATATATCAGGAACTACTTCCTGATAGTTAGGACCCCTAGGATATGGAATGGGTTTCCATGGGAGGTAGTGGAAGCCCCATCAGTGAGGGTGTGAAGGAAAGATCACACGTTGGACATTATGTGAGAGGAACTGGCTTGTGCCAGGGGTCAGACTAGATGGCCCGGGAGGCCACATCTGACTTTCTATGATTCTAACAGCTCCTCTACATGTTGTCACTTATATACACGATATATAAACTTTTCTTGAAATTGCATAGTCTTCACAAATAATTCCAAGGAAAATGAAAAACATGAAGAGAGGATGAAGGTAGGATGCTGAATCAGTATCAAGCTTCTTGTTTTAGCATACTGAAAGTATTTTCCTGCTATTTATTTTCTTCTACTTTGTTTCTTCATCACAGCAAGTGCTAATGCCAAGTATTTTCAGCACCAAGGTTGTTTTAGTTCTGGTCTTTGCTCTTGGAGATTTCTTTGCAGACATAGCAGGAATCAGCAAATAGCTAGATTCTTGTGCCACGGGCTTCAAGTCCAGCACTGAGTCATCTTAATCAGATACAGAGCCGTTCCTTACACCACAGTCAAGTCTTAACTTCTCACAGGTGTAGACTGCCCTCTTGCAGGGTGTGAAAGCAATCCCATGGCACAACCAGCAGAACTCCATTAGCTCTACTTGTTCTGATGTGCATCTACGTGTGGGTGGTTTTCGACTGTGCCATACTGCTGTACATATCCTAGTCAAAACCAAATGTATTGCCTCGTAAGAACCTCCTTTTAAAGACAGGCAAAGTGGAGAGGATGCACTTCCGCACTTTTCCAAGCAACCAGAGGTCAGGACAAAATGTACACCAAGATAGGGAATGGGGGGTGGGGGGGACTGAGAGATGAGGACTTTGCTGCAAAGGAAGTGTAAATCCCAAAACACCTCCTTTTGGCCTGCAAAGATCCTTGTCAGGCTCATATAAGTTGTTTTTAGAATGAACAATGCACCGTGGCTTACTGCCAGATTCATTAGTGTGACAAGAAAATCTATCCATTGGGGCTGCCTTTGAGGACTGCATTTAGTATATGATACTGCTGTAAAAACAGCCAAGACTGGGCACTGGTATCACATCGCACCAAGGCAGAAACATCTGCACTGGTCCATTCCTCAATGCAAGTCAATGTGCTGATGCTTATCAATGAGCTCCAGAAGCCCTTGGACTGGTAATATGGATGCTTTAGTCGGGGTTCAAGTCAGGTTTTGGCATGGAAACAGCACTGGTTGCTCCGTATGCCAGCAGAGAGCCAGGGAGTGTGATCCTTTGGGATCCTGTTGATATATTTGGCTCTCTTGGCAGCTTTTGACACCATTGACCATGACATCCTCCTGGAGTGACAGTCTGAACTGGGGTCCTGCATTGCAGAGGTTGCACCCTTACTTTGACAGATGGTTCCAGAAGGCAGGACTTGGAGAATATGGTGCAATCCCATGGTTTCCAACGTCAGGTTGCTCAGGGCAGAATTCTGTCCTTCATGCTATTCACCATCCACAAGTAAACATGGAGTGTAGTTATTGAACTCTGGTTTCTCTTCAGATCGTATACGCTGTAATTATCTAAACATCTAGAGTGTATTATCATCGGTATGCTGCTAAGCCACAGCTCTGTTTTGCCTTTCATCTTCAGTCAATGAGGCTGTGCATGTCCTAAACCAGTCGCTGGCTGGGACAAATGGACTGAAGGAGGGCCAAAAAAATGCAGATCAGTGAAGACAAGAATGAGTGACTGCTGGTGGGCCATTCCTGACCAGATGGGGGGTGCACAACCTGTTGTGAATAGGGTTACACCCCCCTTGAAGGAGCAAGGGGGGTGCTGTAGCCTGGGGGTGCTCCTTGATTCATCTTGCGGCCTCCCAAGCAATATTACTCCAGTGACACCTTCTGGAGAAGTGCAACCACAGCAGTGCAGTACTGCCTACATCAATGGTACCAAAAGCCACCAAGAAACCCAAAAATATCACCAGGGTCACACGCCTCCTGCCAGCATAGGGCAACCAAAAATGTTTCCATGCCAAAACTCAGCCATGCACGTACCAACACATGTGATGAAAATGTAATGAGATGCAAAGTTTCTGGACTGCAGTTTTAACTAAGATTACTCAGATAGTAAGAGTAGAAGTACCTGTGTATTCAGAATTGGCCCTGTTGAACATATTTGTTGAAACGAACATAAATATGAAACATATGGAGCTAATTCTACATCTTTTATTTGCTGCTAGAAAAGTGATAGTGTCAACCTGGAAGGATTTTAAATTTACAGATCTGAATGAATGGTATAAATTGGTATGGAAGACAGCAATTATGGAACAATGTCATACCAATTACACACTATGAGAAGCCAACAAAAGTTTGACTCTTTCAAAGTTGTTTAGTTACATATATATTCTGATATTTATGTGCAAATGTTCATACCATCCACTCCTGTGGTTGGCATGAACTATTTTCTGAACTTCTGGAGATGATAGCTGTTAAGATTTCTAGGGGTTTTTTTTAATAATGTCTGAGTGTTACTGTACCCAAGCTTTCAATATTGGCCTCAGTTTTTAAAAGAAGAGCTTCTCTATGAAGAGGTATAAAAATTGACAGGGAGGGAAATATCCAACAAGTCTTTCCCAGAATGATGTGTACGCAAAATATCTTATCAAGACCCACTTGTGTACGTATGTAGCATGGGAAAGCACCAAAGCAGCACGTAGGGTGCCTTTGTTTTTCTGTGGTTGCTTCTTAATTATTGAAATTGCTTCAAAATGCCTTACTTGCAAGTACTTATGTACAGTCTCCTAACCCTAGTTAGAAGGTACAGGCCAACAAAGTTATAATACTAAGGGCAATGGGACTCTTTCCCCAGTTTGCGTGAAACTATATGCATGGGCTAGTTTAGATTAATGAATATGGAATTTAATTCAATCATCAAAAATTTGTGATGCCAATGTCAAACTGTAAGATGCCGTATGTACTTTCTTGTTTGCATGAATTTGTAACACTCACAGGAGATTTTAGTAATATATATATATATATATATATATTACCTTGTCATGCGGCTCAAGGAACATAATACTGCGATTTCATTTCTCCCCCCGCATTCTGATTTCTAACTCTGAAAGGAATGGGAGCATGGGCATTTTTGAATAGACCACACTTAAAAAAAGGAAAAAAGTGAAGCAGACAAAATAAACATATTGTATTTGGAGTCACCCTTCCAAAGTAAGTATTTCCTGTAGCAGCCATAGCCAACAGTATTTTGCAGCTCACCCTGTATTTAGTTTTACTGATTAATTTGCTACAGTTCAGGAATATTCACTACATAAGCACTGAGCCCTGCACCACATTCATCTGGTTCACGGGCAGGTTCCTTGAGCAGACTAAAGACCTCACTGAGAGTATTACTACTCTATTTATGCATGACTATTTATGCATTCTGATCTTAGAGAGATGTACACTTCCCATCCACCACTTCAAGACAAAGCTTTCCTTTAGAACAGTCATGCAGTTGGTATGAGGATATACACATTATCCAATAACTGTGGGATATATATTTACCAGGCTTTCCATATTTTGGATTGAACAGTGGGTGTTGGGAGGATTCCATTATGGTTGAGTGCTTTCACATTAGCCCTAATCTTTTTATACTATAATTATGTAATCTTTATATGAATGGCAAGTTTATTTTGCCATTATCTTGCCACAAATAAAACTATCAATAGCTGCCCATATACAAATCTATAGTGCAACCACATTTAGAATATTCTATACATTTCTGGTCACCGCATCCAAAAAGCATATTGTAGAACTGGAAAAAGTGCAGGAAAGGATTGGAGCAATTCTGTTATGAGGAAAGGTTACAACTTCTGGGATTATTTAACTCAGAAAAAAGGAGAGTGAGGGGAGGTGCACTAAATTATATATGGTGTGAAAGAAGTGGACAGGGAGACATTTTTCTCCATCTCTCTTAACAATAGAGCCCAATGGAGTATCCTATGATATTTCACATAATTTGTTTCAGGACACATAAAAATAGCCTTCTTCACATAATTCATAGCTAAACTATGCAAATAACTTCCATGAGATGCAGTCATGGCCACCAATTTGGACAACTGGATAACTTCATGGGTGGCTATACGCTATATTCATGAGGCAGTATGCGCATGTATGCCAGTTGCTGGGGAGCATGGGCAGGAAGGCACTGCTGCACTGGTTGGCCACTGTGTAAACAAACACTGAATTAAACAGTGGTCTGATGAACTGTGGTTATCATGTTCTTTTCTTCTTTGTAAATATTTTATCAAAATCTAATTTTCAATAGCTGCCTTGCATTTTTGATGATGGATACAGTGATCCACTGAAGCTATGCATTCTAAAGCCATTCAAAAGACTACTCATGGTCATTTTCAGTTACCAGTCTGTAAGCACTGAATTTTTTTCTCAGTGTTGGACTGAGGATCCATAAAAACCAGGTGCTAGTCCCCACCTGGCCTTGAAAATTACTGGGTGACTTTGAGCCACTCACTCACTCTCAATCCAACCTATCTCACAGGGTTGTTTGTTATGAGGATAGAACGGAGCTTTGTAAGCTGCTCTGAGTTCCTCACAAGATGAAAAAAGTGGGATATAAATGAAATGTAACAAAAATAATAATATCAAATTAAATGCAAATCACAGTCTAGTAATTGATACTTCTTATGGTAAGTAATCAAACAATAATTTCTGACAGTTTATCATTAATCCATCTTTTATTACATATTCTTTACCACTGTGCAGTTCCTTTAAATAAAACCTGTTCTAACTTTTTTATTAATCTGTAGTGATACAATTATATTTAGGTAGACATTAAGTTCCTGTCATAAAATTACCAGAAGGGTACTGGTACTGAGGGGTGGGCAATGGGGAGAACCTTCCACCACTTCTGTCCTTTTCCTGAATATTTAAGAAGCTGTGACATATAATTAAAGGGGTTGGAAGAAGTTTATGCAATAGCGTCAAGCAGCAGCAGCAGCAGCAAAAAAACACACTGAATATCCTAATTTCTTTTTCCGTCTTCCCTGGTCTTTCCCCAAGAGACACTGAAATAAGGGTCTTGTGTGATGGAATCACATCCAAATAATAATGTATGTCTAAAAGATCTCTGGAATATGCCTAGCATATAATAGTAGAAGTTTAATTATTACAGATTACAGAAAAGCAAGATGGGTTACAGAAAATATAGATATATTTAAATGTCAGTCAACAGGGACACCATGCACTGTGAAAGCAATGGGAACTAGCAAATGCTGCAACATGCAATTACCAATTTGCAGTAAACATCTTGAAGGACATTTTGGATGGTAAAAAGACAAGGTTGTCTAAAAAGATCATGAACTCCTAACTGATTTCTCTGTTTGATTGTCACTATTACACTTATCAAATATCATCAGCAACATGCAAATTTCCACATAAATTGCCTCTCGGGATCCAACTAAATGCACAAAGTGCGTGCATATCTACATGCACAAAGCCGAGGAAGAAACTGCTGCCAGATCTTCTACTCTGACTCATTGCCAATGCTCATGATGTATGTGCTAGATGAAAGGTAACACTGACAATGCCTGTATGACTCATGGGATAAAAGGCCTATACTGCTGCAATGTTAGTCCTACCCAGAGCACTACCAACACATGCCTCAGATCAGGACAATGTTGGGAAATCCAGGTGCAAAACGCCCCCCCCCCCCCACACACAATCCATTGGCAGGTGCAGTTCTGCCACTGACTGCACCAGGGCCTGGGGGGAAATAGCAGTGGTTTGCCCCTACAATTTGTAAGTTAGGCCATGTAAAAAGTTTTTAAAGAAACACAGACCCTTTTGCCATTGCGGTGCCACCCAATTTGGGTGGCAAACCACCCAGCCTTCTTTTGTTTCTGCTACACCGATTTGTGACTCATATGCTGCCCACCCACACCTTAGAGAGATGAATTTCACAGACAGGGAAAAGACTGAGAACCAGAAGAGCGGCAGTCCTCAAAATTCATCACAATATGTCTCAAATCAAGTGCAGGGATGCAAAAACTTAGGTCCAGGGATGAAAATCAGCCTTCTATGGGTACTAATCTAAATAGCTTGCGTCCAGGATACCTGAGGGAACACCTTCTTCCCTGTGTGCCCTCCCACCCCTTGAGAGCTGAGGCAGAGGTCCTGAGGCAGAGCCCTCCTTGAAGATGATTAGGAGGGTGGCTATCCAGGGGACAGCCTTCTCTGCAGTGGCACCCCTCCTATGGAATATGCTCCCCAAAGAGGTTCACCTGGAGCCAACACTATATTCTTTTTGGTGTCAAGTGAAACTTTTTTTTTTATTTTCCAATCATTTTAATGTTTAGATGATTTTAACTGGAGTTTTATTAACTTAATTGTTGGATGCTGTGCTGTTTCGTTTATCTTATTAAATTTTCATTGTAAACCAACCAGAGACACTACTGGCAGACGGGTTAGAATTTTTTTAATAAATTAATAAATAATCTGGTTCTCCAGGATATCACTGAAGACCACACCTCCCCAGGCTCCACCACCTCCCTGCCTGCAAAACTGTTTCCGTCTTACCAGTTTAAGTTTGAACGAGCAACCTGCTCTTTGCCAGACATGGTCAGGGAGGTTAATGGTACAGGGTAAAGAATACATTCCTATGCACCTAAAATGTACAATATGAGCAAATAAGATTTTTCCATCCTTTACCTCCTAAAGTTAGGTAATTTAACTGTATACTTGCCCAAGTACTCCATGTGGCAATAGCATAGTGGAAAACTGAAATCGTATAAGTCATAAACTTTCAAATATTGTAGCTTAATAATGCCCATCAAGAGGATATACATTTTAACCCACCTTGCTGAGGGGAGAAGACTGTGGGTTCACCATTGCTTCTGTAAGTCACACAATAAAATACGAAGTCAAAGTAGGTAGCATTATTTATTTAAATAGTCTATCTCCTGTTTCTAGTTCTTTCCTGTCTGGCCTATTTTCTAACACCCTCCCCACCCCAAAAAAAAAAGGAATCTCAAGGATTACAACTGGATAGACACTAATCTTCCTAACAGTCACAGAATGAAAATTAGGCCCAGATGCTACTGCATATCCTTAAATGAATACATGCTATTCATATAAGGACAGTTCCTTCCCATTTTCAATGCCAAGGAAGGGGTGGAACTTAAGAACAAAAACAGACAGGGGGTGGCAGGGGAAGCAGGAAAATCAGATGAATAAAAATTGGGGCAAGGGGGAGTCAAAAGAGTTGAAAGGATATCCCATAGGAGTTGTGGAGAAAGAGGAAGATCCCAGACCAGGGCATCAAGAGGCAGAGACAGAAGACAGGAAGAGCCTAACTAGAAAGGAGACAGAGATACTACCAAACTATGGTGACATCATGCAGACTTAGAGTGGTTTCCAAAACAGTTCCAAACTGTGGAAGACGGGGAAAAAACTTAGAAATAATAATGAGATGAGTCTTTATTCTTGGAACTAGAGCCTGTAAGATTCAAAGAGCTGACTAACTCTGCTCCAGTTTTTCCTTCTGCTTGGGTTTAATTGGCAGAATGTGCTCTGGTAAGTTAAAGAGATGAGAATGAAAAGACTGTTTTAAGATTTTTAGGCAACCTAACAAAGGGCATAATTGGTATGCTGCTTTCTTTATCAATGTACAGAAGAAAGCTTCAATTGCACAACAGATATAATGCATCCCCTCCCTCATCCCCACCCCCATCTCCAAATACAGCCTGGGCTAAATGCACAAATGAAACCCAAGAACACACAGGGAAGCAAATAAAAAATAGATAAAAACCATATAAGCTGAATAGCTCTGATTCTTGTCATGCTTGTTCCTCAGGCTGTTCCCATTAGTGGGTTTACAGTTCAGTCTTAAAAGAGAATGGCCTGATCGGACATAGAGCTTCTTATCATCATCAAAAAATGTAAGAAATGAAGGATATAATTTAAATGTCAAGACTGGATGAGGGTAGAAAGCAACCTGCAGAACCTAAAGCACTCCCAGCTTTGCAGAAATACACATGTGTTCATTGGCTGAATTTATTGCTATATGCACGAATGCTGAGCTGATATATCCCCCTTCCCTGATAAGGTTATGGAAGCAACATTTAGGATTACATCAAAATACTAAACTGTGTTTAATCTCTACTCTCATGGGCTCTAACAAGTTGAAGTTGCCTTGCTTCAGCAAACTCTAGTCAAGAATAAACATTGTTTTTCAGGGTTCAGATGTCACAACTAGCCATGATAAGTCTAAAATAGAAGCAAATGCTTCCGAACTCATTCTCCAGGCTGCACTGGAGAAGAGGGAAATTGCAGGAGGAGCATGTAAGGCTGGAGGAACATTAGTCTCATGCTAATAATAATAATGATACATAGTTTAGAAATATGTCTGAACAAAGCCATTTTGAGGTGCAACTATTCATTACTTGTATTATTTTTGGGGTAGAGTACGCACAATAAACTATCCATGTTCCTCCCTGGATAATGCAAATATAATGCTCTACCAAACTTTTAACCACCGCTCAAGTCCTGGTTAAAAGCAAACCTATTTGTTATCATTGAGGGCCATTACAGGAAATACCATTGGGACATTTCTAAACGTTTAATGCCAAGTTAAGGCATCGCTAACCAAGAGGCTTTGCGCTATAAGATACAGAGAGTTCGCTTGGTTATTAATAGTCCCTCACTGAAAGACAATGAAAATGTGTGTGGTTTCTGTTTTGGAACTGACCTTGTCTGATGCTGCTGCTGCTGTGGGGGTGGTTCCCCACCCCATCCAGTCCTTTTAACCAGCTTTCTTTTGAATTTGATGCTGCACTACTGCAAACCCAGTTCACTGGTAAAATGGTACTCTTCTGCAATCTCACAGGGTATCAGTTTACAGTTAAAGTAATCAGACTGCCATGCCCCATTGTTTCGATTAGGCTCAACATTTTGCACAATGTTACCGTATCTAGAATACCTATAGGTAACTACAAATGTGTCTTATTTTGGAATACTTACCTAAATCTCTCACATTTATTTTAACTAACAAATTGTTATTAGGACCCAATAGGCCCCTTTAAAATCCTACCTGAAACTAAAGACTTTATAATTTAAATAGTGATCCCAATTTAACATTAAAATACTTTTATTGATAGTATATTCCAAAAAATGTATTCTAACACCAAAACAAAACTGGGTACATTGGCTCCCAGGACATTTTTGGCTTATAATGATTATCCAAATAGCCAAACAGAAGGAATTTTCCCCCCAAAGAACATTCCAAACATGTATGAGTGAGTTAAGGTAAAACTGTTCTCACACATAACTAAAATCCTAAACTAAACTAAAATCCAGTAAAATCAAATGTATGATATGCTATGATCCTAACCATATACTTCATCAGCTGTCTGCATATAGCAGCGCATCTGGTGGAAATTGTGGGGATGTGTGCTGTGCACAAGCCACATGAAAGCTGCTTCCAGTTTCCTGAAAGTGCGCATGAATATAGAATTCATAAGCTGTTTCTGTGATGTCTGAACAGGGGCACTTGGGGTACTATGTCAGTTAAACAAGCCCAAGTCAACCAAAGAACACATCATGTGTTAGTCTGGTGTTTATGAACCCAAGAAGAACAAGTGCCCCTGGTTTGAGTAGCATGGAAATCATCTATAAATCCTGCATTTGTGTGTTGTTCCAGGAAAGTGAAAGCTCCACATACTCACCACATACTGCTTTTATCCTTGAGCAGGATCAACATCTGTGGTTCTCCTCTGAGTGTGTCCCTTGAGGGAGGGCCAGAAGAAGGCAACGAAGAAGAAGGTCTTGTCACTATAGTCCCCTCTCTGTAGAATTATCTCCCCACTGAGATCAACCAGGTGACTACGTTATGGTCCTTTTAGCAACAGGTTAAGATTGTCCACTGTTCCCAAATGTTTCACAGCAGATGATGAGGATTTAATGTCAGCTGCTTTGCCAGGTCTTACAGTAACTCTAAACTTGTTTTTATTTTTTATGGTAATAGATTTGCATAACATTTTTCGATTTTTCAGTTGTAATGTTTGTAAACAGCCCAGAGGGCAGAGATGAAGCTAAAGAAATGAAATGAAAATATGAGCAAAATAATATTTTCCCTGAACTAGTCTGAACCATTACAGGGGAAAGACTAAGAGCCCATTTGACTTAAGCATTCAATAATTTTAGTTTCCATTCATTTCAATAGGAGTAAATTAGCCCCCTGATAACTTGGTAATTAAACATTTTAAAAAATCAGGTAGAAGGGGTGGGATAAATGAAATACTAATTGTTGGTAACAACACAGTACACAAATTGGTTCAAGTTTAATTTTTTAAAAGTTTTTTTCTAAATATTTTGAATAGCTTTGGAGATCCAAAGCAACCCCACTGACTTCAGGGTTACATACCTTATTAATGCGTTGAGGTATAGCAAGCTGTTTCCAGAACAAATGCATGCCCTGTGCTTGTATACCTGCCCACCCAATCACGAGGATCAGTTTCAGTAAATATGAAGACTAGTCAGACTAAAGTAGCGATTTCCTAGTTTTGTAAAGTCATAGCTCACAAAACGTTATATTTGGCTCCTTCAACAAAAAACAAAAACAAAAAATAACCAAAAAGGGATTGTTCTTGTACTTGCTTGTCAGCTAATCAAATACCATCTGTACTCAGTACCCCAAAACCAAAGTTTGCTTTTTACCAGGTTTCTGGATAGAAACCAGTTCCATTAGTCCTTAGCCTCATCATGCTTACAGGAATATTTACTTATATTGCTAGCACGTATTTGTTAATTTGTTTTTAAAGCTTTATTTTGTGTATATTTGACTTCACTGATAATATGGTATAACTATCCCTATGGAGGTTCTAAATATATCCAATGCCTCTTATATGCCTTAAAGTAATATTAGCTGGCTTTGCAATTGAGTGTAAAATAAGGGGACTGAGATGGCCTGTGGAAGCATGTTTTTCCCCCATGTTTGTTTGTTAACCATTGCCTGTAGGCAATGAAATTGAGGACAAGGATCAATTTAGGCATTATTTATCATCATCATCATCATCATCATCATCATCATCATCATCATCATCATCCTGTGTGAACTTAGGGCCAAAAAGACATTGAGCTAAATCTGCATCTAGCCTCTACAGCTTCCCTGCCTCTTTTCTTTCAAACCTCCTCAATCAGGATACTACCATGAGGAGCTTCAACTCTTTTCCCTTGCTATGGGCCCAACTCAGGTAAGTGTGCCTGCATCCCCTTGGTAAAAATAAAATACACCACTGCTAAATGCAAGAGATACATTAATATCTCTTTTTGTCCTCAAGGTTCACACTCAAAGAATGTGTGGGAGGACTGCTCTATTAGATTATCCCTGGGTTTGTCAAAGACAGTCATATCACACAGTCAAATTTGGCCAAAGATTCAGGTCACACCCCCACCACAATGGTTATGCTTCCTGGTGTCAATGATGGCATAGATAGCATGCAATCACTGTGGATTCAGTGCTGGGATAATGAATTCATTACTCCACCAGTAGCAACAGTGACTCATTGCACTGGTGGGTGGGCAGAATGAACTCAACTTCTGTGCAGTTAATTGCTTCTACTAGGTTACTCAGACATATAGAACAGGAAATTTTATAACGTTAACTGGGCTACATAAACTCAGAAAAAGATTGTGCCTAATACATTCATATGCTACTTACTTAGAAGACTAGAACCGAGATCACCTCATTAGATACCATTTCCATATGCAGCTGAAAGATACCAACTGTAACCGAAATGCGTGTTCTGTCCGCTCCAACACACTCACATAAATGATGCACACAAAGCAAACACATGGAAAAAACAGCCTTTCACTGCTGCCTAGGTGGCCTCCATTGCACTGCAGGTACGCGTCATAAGACCCACCTACAAAGACCCAGCTGGATCAGACCAAAGGTGCATCTACTTCAGCTTCCTGTTTACAACAGAATCCAGCTGATTCATGGGAAATATGGCAACTACCCCGCCCCATTGTTCACCTCCACCTCCCAAGTCATTCTTCCAAGGCATAACGCTTTTGAATACTGGGTCTTCATCCAGCCATCATAGTTAATGGGCGTGTTTGCACATAGCAGTAAGCAATGCTGCATCGCAACTGCACAGCCCAGCACCGTACCTTGTGTCCTGGGTTCGGACAGGTGCATGGTTCCATGCTTTTCCACCTTCCCTCCAAATGGCAGTTGGAATCCCGTCAGCCTGTGGCTCATCATCGATTCCAGTGTGTGCGGCCCCTGCTTGCAGTGCCTGCCTCTCCCTCATTCACCCACAGTCTTCCCTAACGTTTAGCAGGTCGGGAAGGCTGTGGCCAGATGTTGACTGGGGGCAGGTACAGGAAGCGCCCTTGTTAGAACATCTTTGCTGGCTACCAACCTGTTCCTGAGCAGAGTTCAAAGTACTGGTTATGACATATACCTGAAAGATCACCTCCTCGCATACGAGTATGCTGGGTCTTAAGATCTTTGGAAGAGGTTCTTCATTTGAGACTGCCATCTTAAGATGCACATTTGGTGGCAGCACAAAAGGGGGGTCTTCTCAGTAGTCGCTCCCACACTGTGGAGCTCCCTGCTAGGGATGTGAGGCTTGCTCGTTCCCTCCCTCTCTGCTGTTCTTCCACTAGCGTGCAAATACCCTTTCATTCAAATACGTAAACTGGAGTATTGGGATAGGCATCATTTTTATTCTGTTATGGTTATGTTTTTAATTGGTTTAAGGATTTGATTTATTATTGTTTTAATCAAGTTTTAAATTGCCTTCAGTGCCATTTTTTCTTGGGTACGAGTACAAACTAAGATGATGATGATGATGATGAGCAGCTCCACTTCCCACTTAGTAACTTCAATTTAATTTGTCATTTGTTACTTATACTCCCAGTTTGGAGAGTTCCTTCTCAAATTTTCTATAGCTTTTCTCCAGTGCCACCATCCTGAATAATTTGCCTGTATCCACAAACTTGGCTAGCTTACGTCTTATCTCAATACTGAACCCTGGAAAAAACCTATTACTTAATTCCACCGAGAAAGCTACCCATTTACTCCTAATCTTGGCTTGCTGTTCTTTAAGAGTCATCAGATTCTCTTCACTACCTTGGACCAATCATCTCTCAGTCTAATCTAATTCACAGGCAGTTGAGACTATAAAAACACAGAATCTATACATGCTACTCTAGGCTATCTGGAAGAATTATAGTATGGTAGAGAACCTCTGAACCAAGCCCTCCAGGTTCCCAAGTCCCTCCAGGTTTTCCCAGATAGTCACCCCCCATTCCCTTAACACTACCCCTTTCCCATAACCACCAATCATTTTGTGCTTTCCTAGACTTTATGCAGTTGCTCCCCTATTCTAAAAGGTTGAAATGTCTCTCCGAAGACTCAGTTATTGGCAATAACTGCTTTATGCTACAATTCGCTGCATCTATTTTTGATACCCACCTATTTTCTCTTTCTTCTGTGACCACCACTGGAATATGACCCCCAAAACCATTTCCAAAATTGAATTCAGACCTCAAGCTGGAAGTTGTTTCCCCTTGATGAAATACAGGATGTAAATGTAATTAGCAAAAGAAAATCAAGAAGTTTGCATGTGAATATTTTTAGGTGTGCACCATGCCACCTAAACGTAGTGACTTTTTCTTGCGTTTTAAGTTGTTCTAGCTCTGGAGCTTCCTATTTTATAATCTCTATTATCTGACTTAGCATTTCGGCTATCCTCTTTCAGAGAATCTTTTACATCTTCATTGCATAATTGTTCAACCACTTCTGCCCCAATCTATTTAAAAGCTCAATACAACTATCCTAGAAACATGGAGTTGTATCCAACTGTGTGTAGCCATCACTAGTATAGTATCCATCACTGGTTCCATCCCTTCCCTTGTTTCAAAAGTACCTGCAATGGAATAGGAGCAAAGATCTAATTGCAGGATGGAATGAGTAAAACAAATCCAGTCAAGTAATAACCAGTAAAAGAGAAGACAAAATAAACTAAGTGCTAATTCTAAGTGCTAACTCATTCTGATCCAAGGAAAATTGTCTGCACAGTGTCTGCAAGTATATAGGAACGGAAAATTTCCGTGGGATGAAAACAAAGTTTCCCCAAGTTCTTCTCCATCCATTTGCTACAACAAATAGAAAAAGGGCCAGTTGAATGACCTATGAACACGATGAACCCTGTAAACGTTTGATCATCCATTTCATAATGAATTGCACTTCATATATTCAAACTGGCTTGGTGAGAAAGTCAGAAAACTCTCTCAGAAGCCATTATTTCAGCTCCAAGGCATGAAATGTCATGCACTGCTACATTAGTAAAATATCAACAGAATGTCTTTGTTGACATGGTATTGAGCAAAGCCGGCCATAAAATGGATAAAAGTGAATTTAAGCCTTAGTAGCAGAGCTCAACTTTGAGAGGCAGCTGCAAATGCCCGAAATACCAAACTCGGGGCAGAGGGCAGAATCAGGTATAGCACACGCAGCATCATGTGCAGGGCCTCAGCAGCAGCCACCCAGCTTTGCTCCTCAGAACTGTCTCTATTCAGTTCCCACATGTTCCCGGTTACCAGTTCCTACATAGTGTTTCCTATGTGAAGAAATTATTGTAGACACATGGGGGGGAGGGGGGAGGGGGGAGGGGAGAGACTGTGCCAGAAGTTGTGCAATTAAGCCTATGTCAAAGAAAGGGGATAGATGCAAAAAAGTCATTGTCTTTCTGTGAAAGAGGAGACTTGTACGAATGACTCAGCTCCCTTTCAATCACCGTGACAATCTTTGTTAAACAGGTAGTAAAGATTCATGTATGTGCGTCAGAGTGTGATGTGTGGCATTGTTGATGCTTAAGTAGGCTAAGACACAGTTTACAATGTAGAGAATGTTTGAGGGCAAGTTTTTGGCCAGTCAAAGGCAATTCGGACACTCCCCCCCCCCCCCGCTGCGTGCATACTCAGGAAATTATCATACACCTGTCTGGTACTAGTTTCTTTCCTGTTCTTGTCCCCAAAATCTCCAATCATACGCTAAAAGGAATACCAAAATGAAAGCTGAAACATCCCCATAGTGCCAAATATCCACCCACATGCAGACTGCCAAAAATCCAAACAAATCCAAACAAAATATCTACACCTTCTTGGGAATCAAACTCCCTTCAATTCCCAGCAGCAAAAAACCTCCATTCTCCTAATTCCAGCATTGCTCCCCAATGGTGTAATCATTGCCAATGCAAATAACCACAGCATACTGAAAAACAGGAACAATAAATTGCACTTAATATCAGTATATTAAAGCCAGGGGATCCTGAATTGATTATATCACTAAATGTTCAGTTCAACAATACTCTAATACCCAAGCCCACAATATAATTCTTGGAGAATCCTGCACTAAGAACTGTGAAAGAAGTCTGAACACACACATGCCAAGGTCACCATCATCTATTAATTTTGCAGACATAAGGGAAACATTAATTGTGTTCAGTCCAAAGCAGAGCTCGCTAAACAAAGTAGGGTAGACAGCATTACACAATCCCTATTTATATTGACTTTCACTTAGACTAAGTACCCATTTTGCTAGCTATGTAGACAGCCTGAGGCAACGAAGAGACAGCAGCTTCCCATTACCTTTTATAGAATAAGATGGGAAAAAATTAATAAATACCACCCAGGCAAGGAACTTACTGTCACCATTTGTCAAAGTGAGCAATTTTTATACCCTGACCATAGTAACAAATAATTGGTATTGGATGCGCTACTGCCAGAGCATGTAGAGAGAACAACTCTGCTTTAAGAAGCATGGAGTTAAATTTAAATTTAGCTCCATGAATTTAAAACTCCTAATTTTCTACAACTCCCAAATTTCATCAAACTGGGATGGAATACCCAACCCCAATATTATCTTGCAGTAAGATGCTGCTCCATTGCTATTACTGGCACATTGCTATTACTGGCACTTTCCTAAGCACCATGATATCACTGCATGATAGCATCAGTATGCCATGCTATTTTGTGAGGACAGCATTATAGTATGTTAATACAGTGCATATAGGTTCAGATAAAAAGACTTCATTGTATAAACCAATCAAATTTAGAAACTATTTTTAAAATTTTAGCAAATATTAGCAAATATGGAATGGTTGTTGACAAGAAAAATAAAATTAAAAAACAGTAACCATTGTGGTAACAGATGGAGGTGAAATGAGCCAATGAGGAAAGTTTCAAGATAGCAGTAAATCTAACATACTGTGAAGCTGCGGGCTACCATTCTACTTCCAACAAAACAGTCTCCCTTTCAAGTACAGAGGAACAATTTTATCTTCAATCCTCCCACTTGTTCTCCTTTTACAAACCAGAGTGAAGAATCAGGATTTGTTTCAGGGCAACAAGCCATAATTGTGAGATTAGATCACATATTAAACAAACCATTTCCAAACCATAGTCACTCATGCTAGTTATAGGAGCCAACATGGGCAAACAGGGTGTGTGAATTAGCATTTTCCATGTGAATGCAGCTAACGTAACAGGGGACTATCTAAAAGAAATAATCCCAATATGATTCTTAAAAGAACAGATTAGTGGAACCTCATTTCGCTATCTAACTGATTATGACATTCTCTTTAGCATATAATCCCACACAAATGGTGCTACCTTGCTTGTGGATGTAACAAACCACTGCATTATTGTCAGAAATGACCTGGACGTGCTGGCCCTGGACAAGGGGCCTTCTGTACTGCAAGCATCTGCAAGTAGTTGATATGCCTTGCAGCACCTGCCTTGAATTGTAGAGGGATCACAGTGAGCTCCCCAAGCAGAAAGGGAGGCAGCTGTGGGAATCATCAGGTTCAGGTTCAGGAAGGTGAAGGTGATCCCCCTGATAAGGTTGCAGTGCTTGATTCACCATTGGAGGCTTTGCCGAAAATGCCTGGGAGTTTTCAGCATGGTTCTCCGTGGGTTGGTTGAATGTACTGACAACCATAGCTGGAGGGGGTGCATGTGGAGTCAAGACCTGGGGAAGTCACAGATGCCATGTTTATATGTGTGTTACAGACAGACCACAAAGAAGAACTTAAAAATTTAAGAATGGCGGTACAACCCAGGAATGCTTGAACAAGGAGCTTGAATTGGCACAGATTAATCCAAATATTGGGAAATCCCAGTTAAAGCATTCAAAATATTTATTATTTATTTATTTATTTATTTTATTAAAACATTTTTATGCCGCCCCATTCGCCGAAGCCTCGGGGCGGCTTACAACAAAAAATTTAAAATAACATTTTAAAATATATACAATAAAATACAAATATACACTATAAAACAAGCCGCCCTGGCCAAATAAAATTCAATAATATTAACATTTAAAATACTGCTTAAATAAAAAGGTCTTCGCCTGGCGCCGAAAAACAAATAACGACGGCGCCAGGCGGACCTCTCTGGGGAGCGCATTCCATAACTTAGGCGCCACCGCTGAGAAAGCCCTCCTCCGAGTAACCACCCTCCTAACGTCTTCCATGGAGGGCTCCCGGAGAAGGGCCTCTCCCGCCGATCTCAGGGGGCGGCTGGGCATATAAGGATGTAAGCGCTCCTTCAGGTAACCAGGACCCAAGCCGTTTAGGGCTTTATAGGTCATAACCAACACCTTGAATTGGGCCCGGACTTCAATGGGAAGCCAGTGAAGCTGACGGAGAACTGGAGTCATGTGAACATAACGTCCAGTCCCCGTCAGCAGCCTGGCAGCTCTATTTTGGACCAATTGAAGTATCCGGACCGTCTTCAAGGGTAGCCCCACGTAGAGCGCGTTGCAGAAGTCCAAACGGGAAGTCACCAACGCATGTGTCACTGTCGCAAGGCAGTCATTCTCCAGATAGGGGCGCAGCTGATGAATTAGCCGAAGCTGGAGGAAAGCACTCCTCGCCACTGCTGTTACCTGAGCTTCCAGTGAAAGCTCTGGGTCGAGGAGCACTCCCAAGCTGCGGACCTTGTCCCTAAGAGGGAGTGCAACCCCATTCAGGACAAGGTTCAATTCACCCTCTCCGAAGCCCGATCCACCAACCAACAGGACCTCCGTCTTGTCTGGATTGAAATATTCAGACAGAAAATATTCCTCCTTTGCGTATTATACAGGCGAGCAAATTTAAAAAATGACAAATATTATTTATGTTCCTGAGAGGAATTACCTCCTGGAAAGAAGTACACATGCTAGAATTGTACAGGCAGACTTCACCACCTGGCAACAAGGAAGGAGATGCTCCTCCATTTTAGAAAGCAGGTGGTTTCCTGGCTCCCTGATATGGGCTCCTAATTTCTTCACCTGCATCATTTAGCCTTCTCATTTGCATAAATTAAGTAGGATGACATAACAAAGTAGGAAACCTCTGACAACTGAAAAACAGGCAAGGAATGTGTTACTCTTTTTATCTGTGGGGATTTTTTTCTAAAGTAAAGGTGTATTCAAAACTGGAGTCGTCTTCTCATGCACTCTGAATTGGCAAAGCCTATTCCACCAATGCGTTCTCTGCAAGATGTATACCACAGACATCCCAAAACTATCCAGAGGGTCCCAATGGCCTGAAAGATTTTGGAATATTTTAGGGACTCTTCTATTTTAATAACAGGAGTTATGAGGGCAGGGGGAGCAACAATGATTGTTTTATAGGTTATACAGCTGGCAGCTTTATAGCGCTTTTCCTTAGGGTAGCAGAACAGCCAACCATAACAAAACCTGACAGCTGCTGCTGTGGTGTTGTGATGCTTGGTCCTTATGATCAAACTAAAATGGTTGGTGAACATTTTAACCTGTAATGAGGTGCCACAAGGAGTTTAGTTGTGTTAAGGAGTTGCTCCTTTACAGTGTGTCTTTCTGAACACTTTGGCATACTGTACAACTGATTCCTTTTATAGAGTATGTACATTAAGAATTAACCGTGTCACTACTTTCTCAGAGCTTTGGGAGCAAACCTTATTAACTACCTGAATGAACTTCTCCATCTGTGAAATGGAGGCAAGAACTCTGAATCAGTCAAGTTCACAGAGAGTAGGTAGACCAAGTTTGATTCATTTGTGCCTATAAACCATATTATAGTATGATAGTATTGTAATCTTGCTGAGTAAATGAGAAGAGGAACTCAACACCACTGCTGATTTGGCCGTGTAAAGGGCAGCAGATGGATAAGCTGCTGAGAATGAACCAACTTTCTGCTTTCTCCTCCAACATGAACACACTTTCTTTTTCCTTTTTTGCCTGAGTTAATAGGGGTTTCAGGCTGGAATGCCTATAGCACTTTGTGGCCAGCCCTTCTGGAGACAACCTCCTACTTGAGGTCGTTTGAGTATGACATGAGTAAAACCACTGGCGAGGTTGTTTATTTTGATTCTAGTCCTTCACTTCAACCATTCAAAATTCTTTAGAAGATCAAGACATTTCACTAAGATGGAATTTTGCAATATGAAAATAAATATTTCAGCCAATGCGATGATGACTGGCTCGGAGACTGGCCAATCAAAAGGTTAAAAGCCTTCATGCATTTATATTAAAACTCCAATTGATACATCTCTACCTCCTTTCATCACTTCAACAGCAACTCACAAATGAGGTGAAGTAATTCAAATCTGTGCAAATCTCTAGAGAAAGAAACTTGCCCCCTCCCTGAAATCCTCTCCCCAAATGAAATCCTCTTTCACTTGCCATACAGTTTACTGCAATTCATTCCATGCCATGACCATGCAGCCTCATGGCCTCTGTGCCTTGCTTGTACTACCCCTGCCTCCATCCATGTCTTCGCTCGTTCATAATCTTCAACCAACAGCAGCTGGTAGAATTCCCTAAGCCAGTTTTATTTAAAAAAAAATCTCACTACAGACAGTGATGCAAATTGTTTAATGCATAACACACAATCTAGTTCATTTATTTGAGCACAGTCTTTGAAGGAATGTTTTTCATCACACAATTCCTTGCTCATGATCTACACCAATGATATCAAGCAAGGAAATTTGAAAATGTAAGGTCCCAAGCCACAAAGTAACTTTTGTTATTTTAATTTTTTATATATCACCCTTTATTATAGCTCCTCTGAAGTTGGCTTCTGATAAACATCACTGTAATCAGGACCAAAGGAAAGGGTAATAGACCATTCAGACTTCACCCAAAACCATGACCTAGATTCTTTTTATACTGCATATCAGGTGTTTGTACAGAACAAATCCCACACCAGTATTTGTTATAAAGCACCTAGAATCTGCTGCACTCTTATGAACTTTTCCTCAAGAGAAGTTGTTAAGCAGGAAGCAGGCTGCCATTTTGCCTTAATGCCTGCTTACCCAGGTACACACTCACCTGAATGCCAGACAGGAGGGCCTTGGGAATGAACAGAAGGTTGTAAAGGCCAGAGAGCATGTTTGCCACTCTATACAACTCCTGATCCATTCCTCCTGGTCTCTGTGCCCTGCCTGTACAACCCCTGCCCCCACCTGCATTTCTGTGCTTTCCTAATCTTTAATCAAAAGTAGCTGGTAGCAAAATATCCTCTGTTTTATAAAATTCTCATCACTACAGGCAGTGATGTAAATTGTTTAATGTATAATACATAATCTAGTTAATTTATTTTGAGCACAGCCTTTGAAGAAGTTTTTTTTTCTTCTCACTCCACTGTGCAACTGATATTGAATACGAGAATATGCAGCTAAACAATAGATGTGCCTACAGTTAAGGAATTTTAATGCAAACTTTACTGACCAGTGGTCCAATTCCAGCTGTGATCTTTCTAGTCAGTCTCTCCCACCACCCGGGAGGGAGGGGGAACAACCCTGCCCATGTGCCAGCACGTGCACACACACACATGGACTTATCCCTAAACCCAAACCTGATACTCTGAGGAACACAGGAAATTAATGGCAAATAATAATTTAATCCCCTCACAGTGATGGCATCCATGGGAACATTGGAAGATGTATGCGTAGTCACAAACAGCATTATTTCCAACATTATACCAAGCCTTGAATCTGGAACCCTGTTACGGAAAACTGCAGAAGAGCATAATTATATTCCTGTCTGTCTTGGAAATTATAAAAATGACCATGACTGTCTATAAGCTGAGTAGAGTCAAAACCAGGGAAACAGTTACAGTCCAAGAGCAAAAGCCAATACCCCTCAGAGAAGCCAAGGAGCGCAGTGTCTCCATTTCATACAAATGAAGGATAAGAGATATTTTGCTCCTACTGCAGCACCCCATTTTTGTTTGTGTTTTGTTTTGTTCTTTGGAAAAGGACAAAATATTAGAATATTGCCTCAAGGGAAGAAAAGCCTTTTGCCAACCCAAAGAGCAAGTGAAATTCAAAGCAATCTTCTCATCATTACAAACATCCCTAAAAGGAGAGGCCCTGCTCCAGGAACCCTCCCTGAAGGAGGTAAAGAAGATGTCTGCTTGGAGGAGGGCCTTCTCTGCAGTGGCACCTAGACTGTGGCATGCGCTCCCCAACTTATATTCTTTTCGGCGCCAGGTGAAAACCTTTTTATTCGAAGACTGTTCTAGAATTAGTGATTTCAGAAGTTAACAGTTGCTTTCTCTTATTTAATTTTATCTGATTGTATTTTTCTAACTATTTATTATTCCTATTGTTATTGTTTATCAATTGTTCTTATTGTTGTTCTTGGTTTTAATGTTGTAAGCCATCCTGAGACAGTGTCATAAAGGATGGCATTTAAATGTTTTAAATAAAATAAAATAAATCTTTTTTTTTACTTATTAACATGGAGACACTTTTATGGGGCTTTGAAAAAGGAGGGGATGCAACAGATGACATTTATATGAAAATACACCTACCATTTCTTTAAGCCCACATGGGAAGCACACTGCTTCTTATTGGCCAGTTTTGTGTTCTAACAATCCATTTTTTGTGGCTACAATTTATGATGTGAAAGAGAGGCAATATTCTAATCACTGTCACTTAGGGGAAACACGGGATTTCAAGGGTGATTTATCTTCCATCATTGACTGGACTGATTACACCTTCTCCTATATGATTCTTCTTCATTGTCCTTCCTTGAAACTGAAAGGAAATACTCCACCATAGGCTGGAATGATTCTACTTGCTCGGCTAAATTAGCTTCCTACCAGAAGTGCACATCATAAATCAGTGTTTGGTTATTTTTCCTTGAAGCTGCACAGTGAAATGCTATTCCCACGTACTTAGTCCCACTTGCACCTGTAAATGTCTATAGTGCCCTGAAGAAGTAGGGACGTCTAAGAGATACCACAAGTCCCAAAACACCTGTCTAACCTTTGAAGCTACCTGAATGGTTTACTATCTCCACTTTTTTTACTAGTACATTTTAATTAATTGTTTTCATTTATTCATTCCACTTTAGTTATTTGTATAACTGTTATCGATTGTATTTTTGGCTGTATTTTTAATTTATTCCTGTATCAAATCTTGGTTTTCATTCTTTCTTGAATACTAATCACTGTTGCAGATGATTTTTCTATTTGATTTGATGTCCATTGCAACACTTCTTATTAGCAGTATTTGATATTTTTAATCATTGTGATCTCACACATTCGTCTCCCTTTCTGTTCAGGCTCCTCTTCAATTCTGAACAGTTGCTTTCTTCCTTTGTTATAATTGTACTATTTCACTTTTCTCCACCCCTTCCTTCCTCCCTCTCCTTCATCTTCTGTTCTTCCAGCTATTCAGATTCTTTGTTGCACAACCTGATTTGTTCTGCTGCCTTTGCTTCTCTTCACTAGCATGCCTGTCTGCCATCTTCCATGCCTGTCAATTCTCTTCTTGGTTGCCTCATTTTATGTATTTACATTGGAACCTGGAGATTTGAACATGTAGGTATTCCTTGGCCATTTGCCTGTTGATCTTGCGCTCCCATCTCTCACTTTCAGCTTGTGCTTCCTCTTGGTTGCCGATTTTCTTGTGGGAGAAGACTGAGGCGAAGTAGGAACTCACATTTTCCTTATTATCACACTGCCATCCACTTTAAGTAGCTGGACACCTCTCTCTTTCACATGCCTTGTGTTTGGATGTATCTGAAGAAGGCTTACCTGTTGTTTTGAGCATCCCTTGCCATTCTCAGTTCATTTCCTGCTTTA
The DNA here is from genome assembly GCF_004798865.1 of Varanus komodoensis. Taxonomy (NCBI): domain Eukaryota; kingdom Metazoa; phylum Chordata; class Lepidosauria; order Squamata; family Varanidae; genus Varanus; species Varanus komodoensis. The sequence goes on from NW_025335684.1 coordinate 12,740,439, forward strand.
GCCTACCTGATGCCGTCCCTGCAATTCCTTGCTATTTGTTTATATTCTTCCTTTGTGGTCTGGCCCTGCCTCCTGTACATGTTCTTTTTTTCTTTCACTTACCTTTTTGTGCAGCCATGTGGGCTTCCTCTGTTGTTGCCTACACTTGTTTTCTGTTGGAATAGTTTGCAATTGTGCTTTAGGAATCTTCTTTTTCTTGGACTCCTTTTCCCTTAAGAGCAAGTTACCATGCCACCTCACTTATCATTTTTCTGAGGTTGCTAAAGTTGGCTTTCTTGAAGTCCATGGTACATGTTGGGCTGCAGTTAACCTTTGTCTCCTTTATAGCAGAGAATTCAAGTATCACATGGTCACTTTCCCCCAGGGTTCTCATGGTTGCTATTCTGTCCACTAGGTCATCCCCGTTAGTTAGTTCTGATCCTCTCGTTTCTTCCTCTACCTTCTGCTGGAGGACGTTGTTAGCACATGTCGAGAATCCCTTGGAGGGGTATGTTTGGCAGAAATTGTCTTCCAGCGTATATAAATTGAAGTCCCCTATGATGACTACATCATTCTTCTTAGAAATGTGGGCAAGTTGCTGTTCAAAGGTTGTATCCTTGTCCTCTTTTTGACTGAGTGATCATTAACAGATGGGAATAACAATGCCTTTCTTATTTTTTGCTCCCTTTAAATTAAGCCAGATGCTTTTAATGGGGCTACTAAGTTGCTCTTCTTGTATTTCTGTGCAGATATGACTCTTACATATAGTGAACTGCTATTCTAATCCATGCCCCTGTTGGTGAGGGGAGAGGATGAGTTTCAGGGCCAGGGCACTGGTGGTAATGCAGTGGCTGGCAGAACTTCTATGTAGAAGGTTCTAGTACCAGGGAAGACAGGAAGAAGGTGGAGGCCAAGGGACCAGAAGGAAGGGGATCATGGGAAGGAGCTGAGATGCATGTAAACTAATGCTAGGAGCATGGGAAACAAGCAGGACAAGCTTAAGGCTCTCCTGAGAATAGGAGGGTATGACCTGGTAGGGATCACAGAAACATGGTGGGATGAAAGGCAGGATTGGAATGTAAACATATGTCAGAGAAGGGATAGGATGCAATGAGATGGAGATCTGGTAGATACGGTCTGGGTTAAACTAAAGGGTCTTGACGGGGGACGGGGGTGGTTGGGGGAGACCTGAGAGTGAGTGTCTGTTATTGCCCTCTGAGTCAACTAGGGACACTGGACAATGCCCTGACAGAACAGATTCGAAGGATATCTTGGGGGAGGGACATGGTAATTATGGGAGATTTCAACATCCCAGATATAGTTGGGAGACTCACTTGGCAGTGACACCAGGTCATGTCACTTCCTAGATGCTATGGAGGGACAGTTTTTCACACAGATGGTCCCATAAATCAAAAATTTAGTGTCAAAGAGATTCCCCCAGCATATGCAGTTCAAGTTAAAACAGATTTGAACTGCTCAATATCACAGAAAGCCAACCAGATGAACTATGGGAGGAAATAAAAACAACCATCACTGAAGCTGCCCAGAAACATATTCAACACAAAAAACCAATGAAATCTGCAAAGTGGATATCAGAAGTCACAATAAAGACTGAAGAAGAGATAAGGAAAGCAAAAGCCTTTGGTGACAGGGAAGAAGTACAAAGACTAAACGCAAAATTCCAGAAAGAGGTACTGTACTGGGCTGAACAGTACAAGAAATTAGAGGAAGAAGTCAAGAGTGGTCATACAAGAGAGTGTTTCAAGGCCTCCTGCTTCCCTTGTGCTCAAGCATATGTATAAACATCCCCCAAGGGACAAATGAAATCCTTTGCAAAGAGGACAACCTTTACAGAACAAGTCAAACATCACACACCCATACAGCTTAACCATCAGCAGTATCTCCATCTGTTCTAGATTAAACTTCAGTTTATTTACTCTCATCCAGTCTGTAACTAAGTTTAGGCACTCAATGAGCACCTCCATAATTTCAGCTACCTGGTTGTTTTGTACTTTAAATCTCTGAATGACTTCACTCAGAGATTTCATGTAGATGTTAAATAAGAGGGGAAGCCTTGTAGAACCGCAACATGTAAATGACATGGGGTCAACCAGAAGTTCTCTATGACGACCACCTGAAAATGACCATCTAAATATGAGTGGAGCTACCACAAAGTCTTACTGCCCACACTCAGTTAAGACGGCCTCCGCAGGAGGATACTGTGAGAGATGATACTGAAAGCCACCAAGCTGTTCAGAAGAATCGAAAGCACAGCACTCCCACTTTCTCTCTTGATAATGCTCGTCCCACAGGGTGACCAAACCGAAAAAAGGGAAATGACAGAATATACAGAGGCTGTTTGTGCTGCATTTGTCTGTGAAGAAACCAGCACAAAATAGTCAACTGAAGTAAAACAGTGAATTTAATACACAAATCAATATTGGTATTATGGCTTAAAGTAGCCGAGGCATCTCGCTGCCACACATAAAATGCCTGCAAATTCTCAGTCAGCAGGAAAGCAAAGATGGACACTGCTACTCTGATATCATCAGTCAAGGTAATGTCACTTGGCAAACATGTCAATAGCAATGCTGTTTTCAGGAGAATATGGAAAGTCACTGGGCTGCTCACTTGATTAAGAAAAGCTCTGTATATTATTTTTAATTTCAACTAATGGACAAGAAAACAAAATATAAAACAAGACAATTCTGGTCTGAGATTACCGTCACGAAATTAACTCAAGAAACCATGGAAGACTATATTTCTTTTAGTCAAGTTCATTGTTGCCTTGGCAGTCAGCAATAAACATAACCACTTAAAACAGTACAAGATAACCATAAAATAATCAAATTTCTTCATTCCCCTTAATTTGGGAATATTGTTTTGCAGCATATAGTACTTATTTTATTTCCTGGTTGTCAGAAAATTTGCTTTGATCTTCACAAAAAATGTACAACTAAATCAACATTATAGATAATAGTATAATTTCTGACACTGAAAAGGAAATTGGTCCTACTCCTTATGGGACAGCACTGTGTTTTAGTAAATGTTCTTAATGTTCTGATAAAGTGAGCGTTCCAATGTGGCAACCCATAACCCTCCAAACACAGAGGACCATGGGCATCTTACTGAGCGCAGAAGGAGCACAAAGGTAAACATCAACTCTGCACTTCTCCCACACCACAAACACTTAAACAATTTCGCAGACTAAGTGTTTTGCCCTCGTTCACACGGACAAGAAGGGGCCTCACTGGGATACATCATCTCCTGGAGGAATATCACTCCTCCCCATCCCTGCCCCACTGCAATGGCCCTGAAATGCCAGCTCCACGGTGGGTCTTTCTGTCCTCGGAGCTGCAGCCTGTGTGAAAAGGAATGAACTGGCTACTGGGGGGGGGGGCATTCTGAGGTTAGAGTTACAGCTCTGACCTCAGATGTGTTTCCAAGGTCAGAGGCGGAGCTCCAACCTCTCCTATCTGCTACCAAGGCAGTATCTAAGCAGCCCCATGATTGCACCTTAGTCATTTAGTCTCTAATAAAAAGGCATTGGAGATTCTTTCCATATAAGATTTGTGTGTAGCTATCTTCCCAGATGTCATTTCTCATAGTCTGAAAATCACTGAAAGCCATTTTTAATTTACAACACATCTTATCTAAAAAACCGTTTCCAGGAAGATTGCCAAATTTACAATATTTGAGAAAACATGGAATGGCACCCTTCTGCCATGTTTTGTTGTACATGTATTTCAATCACCCTGTTTTTAAGATTTAGTTTATTTAGCTAGGTTTAATAAATCTTGGAGAAACAATTTTTAAAAGTATCAGTGGTAATAGAAAACCACAAAATGTTCCGGTGTAAGTGGGTCTGACAGGCATGCTTTGGAAGAATCTTCTACATGCCTTATTCACAACCAATATTTAATGGCAGTAATACAAACTTTGAAGTCACTAAAAAGTCTCTGAGAAATTAATTTTAAATTGTTTCCAGTGTCTGATGGGCCAAAGCTTCATACGCTGATGGCAGACATTTAATGCTCTTGCTTAGCAGCAAAGCCTAAGTGTAATAACTAGAATTATTATGTTTCCACCTGCACGTAGAACTCTGTGTGCATCAAATGGCTCCATGATCTCCTGGTACAATCAAATGAAATGCACAGATATTGTAAAATAATTGACAATTAAACTGCCAATCATAAATAGACTGCTTCCTATCAAAGACCATTCCCTTAGTCTTTCCATAGTTGATAAAAAGAAATTACATCTTACACTACAAGCCAGCCCCAAAATTGTACAGGTGTTTGAAAAGGCAAACTAGGATCCTTCTAATCCAATTCTACTGTTCATGTACATATTAAATAAGGAACATGTCAATATACAACCTTGTCACATAGGTCATGCATTTCCTGTATGACTTTTTAACAAATGAAACTGATTGTATATATAGCAAGCACTTTAAGTATTTAGCTAACCTACATTATTTTAGTAAATTGGGCTGAGAGCATTTTAGCCTTGCCAAGGATGACTATTAATGTACCTAAAGGCAAATTCTAGGCATTTAAGTCAGGTTTGGAAGATAACATGGGATCCTTGGTAGAGATGTGAAAGCAAACAAAAAACTGGAATCACTTTTTTAAAAGTTATTTTTACCAATGAATGCTTTTAGCTTTTTCTTGAAAAATTGGAAAAGTTGAACAGCTTGGGTTGTGAAATAGTTTCTTATGCATAAAATATTAAAGAAAAGGTATTTACAGGCAGGTTGCTTACCTGTAACTCTCGTTCTTCGAGTGGTCATCGGTTCATTCACACATGTATGGGTGCTGCACCTGCAAAGTGCCTGTTGCCGGGAAGATTTTCGAGCTTTAATGGTTTTGGCGGGAACTCCGCACCCACCTCCCCTATAGTATAAATGGGTGGAGTGCCTGCCCCTTCACCAGTCAGCTGAAGACCACCGTTTGCCCCCAGCTGGAGCTGGCAGGCATAGGACCCTGTTCCATAAAAGGAAGTATAGAGATATACCATATACCCAGTCACCAACTCTGAAGTGGGGCCGGTGGGTGGGCTGTGTGAATGCATGGATTACCACTCGAAGAACAACAGTTACAGGTAAGCAACCTGCCTTTCTTTGTTGTGGTCTCCATGCATCACACCTATATGGGTGACTAACAAGCTTATCACACACGGAGGCAGGACGGTGTCGTCACTGGAGAACTGCGGACAAGCCAAAGGAGCAGTCCTGCCTGGCCTTGACGTCTAAGCAGTAGTGCTTCGTGCGTGCGCACAGAGGAGACCATGTGGCCGCTTTGCAGATATCATGTAGTGGGATGCCCACACAGAGGGCAGGGGAAGTGGCAACAGCTCTTGTGGAAGGTCCCATTGGAGGAATGGGTAAGTCCAGTTTGGAGAGGTGGTAAGCAAGTTCAATTGTCTCAACGATCCACTTCAAAAGTCTTTGAGTCCTGATAGACGCTCCTTTGTCATGTTCCGAGTATTTGACGAAGAGCCCTTTTGTTTTTCTGATTGACTCAGTTCGGGATCGATACAAAGCCAAACGTCTGCAGACATCAAGGCTGTGTAGAGAGCACTTGATGGGTGTTGATGGAGCAGGGAAATGAGCTGGTAGAACGATATCCTGATTAAGATGAAAAGGTGTCACAACCTTCAGTAGAAAGGTTGGATCAGTACGAAGGAATACTTTCTCCTTGTGGAAACTGAGATATGGAGGGTCAACAAGAAGAGCACACAGATCACTAGCTCTTCTAGCTGATGTGATGGCAACTAGAAAAGCTGTTTTCCATGAAAGTAGGAGCATCAGTAGTAGCCATAGGTTCAAACGGAGGTTTGGTGAGGGCCTGTAAAAAGACAGAGGGGCTCCACATCGGGACGACTGATCGGATTGGAGGTTGTAGTTTTTGTAACCCCCGTAAGAATCAACGTATAAGTTGGTGAGAGAATACAGACGAACCTCCAATGCATCCTCGATGATGCAAGATAGCTGCAATATGGAGGAAGGTTTGAGACCTCCACAGTGTAACAAGAGTAGGAATTGTAAAATGTTCTCAATGGTGGCAGACTGAGGTAGGAATTGGTTGGCAGCAGCCAAGGAGGTGAAGAGCTTCCATTTAGCATGATAAGAGCGTTGTGTGTTCGGTCGTAGTGCAGACTGGAGAACAAACTTAATATCTGGATGAAGATCTGTCAAATTTGTAGATTTTGTCAGTATCGGGGTCGGTACCGAGTGCAATGGTGATGTAGAAGGAGCCTCTGATCTCATGGAGGCAAGTGTAGACAAAGCGAGTGTTGCTCCCGAAGAAGGCGGTTTTGTCAGAGGCTGTCTCTGTCTCTGAGGCTGTCTCTGTCCAAATTTATATTATAGGGAAGGGGGGCGGAGTTCCCGCCAAAACCATTAAAGCTCTAAAATCTTCCTGGCAACAGGCACCGCACAGGCGCAGCACCCATACATGTGTGATGCACGAAGACCATGACAAAGAACTATTGTTACCCAGCCTCTACTTCCCATAAATGATTTCTTCAAACTATCTAATTATAATACATTTATAGAAAGACTGGAGATGTAACATTTCTGGAAATAAAGATGCTATGGGAGATTTTATTTAATACTCTCAGAAAAATTCCCAACACAATTATTGCTTCCATTGCTTATTAAAATTCTTGACTTAATATATACTTTAATGATAGACATTTAGGGATGCTTCAAGTCATGCTCCTTTTCCCAAAATGTGAATAAACTCAACATAATATGGGAGAAAATGTGCATTTTTATTGTCAGGGGCTTATTCTGTCTTTTTTGGGCATATTCTGGTTAGATCAATTAATAGATATTATAAACCCGTATGTGCAAAAAAAAAAAAAAAAAAACCCAACCCCTACAGGTTATCGTGCCATGAGATATGGCTGAACAGCATGTGCATTGACCTACACATGTGGTATTTACTGGCACATTCCTACTGTCCATTCATTGTTTGTTTGTTTGCTCCCACAGCAGATACAAGAGCCAGGAAAATCTACCTCCCATCACAAGGCAGTAAAACAAGTGGAGACATGTCGGGGGCCTTGCCTACTTCAGAACATTAAAATTGAGTGTGTCTTCCCAGCCCTGGAGGCAATGCCTCCCCAAAGCCAGCTGGTCTCTTGACTTGTGGAAGAATGTTTAATTCTAACAATAATGTTATGAGCAAACCAAGTTATACACTATATAATTTAAGTTTTCTAAAAGCCATCTTCCCCAAGCACATGACCCCCAGACATTTTGTGCTATAACACTCAGAATCTCTGGATATTGGTCATGCTGCCTAGGCTTGATCAGAGATGAACTGCAAAACATTTCTTGAAGAGTACCAGATTTGAGAAGGCTATCCTAAAGCAACAAAGCACTAAAAAAAGCGATTGCTTTTCTCCCCACTCCCCTGCTCCCAATTTCCATTTTTCCCCATGGCTTCAAAATTTCTGCAAACATTACTTCTTTAGCCCGTGGACAAAAAGCTACATGTTGGTACTCTTAATTTCCCCATGATTCAATCTGGTCTTTGGTTTTCATTTCTCCATATGATGCCGGGGCTGGGGGGCTCCCACATATATGCTATTACAGCTTAAGATCTACTAAGCATGTCTCTGATTTGGAACTGCCATGAGTTTAAACAGTGCCAAAATGCTTTCTTGTTTGAGCGGGCAGTTAACACCCAAAGTTTAGAAGGTGTGGGGCTATTGCAATCCTCTTTTATGTAATATAGCCTTTATAGCTTGTGTATCTTAAGTGCATTACATTATGCGCCTCCAAGCTATAGCAATGGGGTGGGACAGTAAACAAAATAAGTCATGTAATGCATCAAGACAGTTGACCCAGGAACATTTTAACATGTACACCGAGAACTAAGAACATTTTAACATATGCAATGACCCAGGAACATTTTAATTAGAACGCAATAAAGGTAAAAAGCAGCACAGATCAAATGGAAAGGAATAGCTTTAAGGCAGAAGCTACAAGAAAATGAGGAGCGAAAACAACAAAGCAACTGTGCTGGGGTGTGGGGATAGGCCAAGAATTCATCTAGAAATCGAGTATCTTTCAAACACTGTATAAAACATCTGCCTTCCATGTTTCAAAGGGGGGGGGGGTTGTGACAGGAAAGTGGGAGAGAATTCAAATAAATAATGTCTTCAAATTTTGCTTGCATTTTCTCTCTTTTTTTAAAAAATGTTTATTTTTATTCATAAAAAAGAATAATACTACCTTTTGCAGAAGTCCATCAATCATTCAAAAAATCAATCAATTATTTCTATATAGGATTTATATAGCTCTGTACCTAACAAGATTCTTAAGTAGTAAACAAAAGAATCAAAATACAGAACTGAAATATTTAAAATCAGAAAGGAGCTAGACACCAGAGTCGTAAGAATCGTGAGCATTCTCTCCAAGTATCCTAAGGGGAATCAAAAGATAACTTCTGGCACTACCAGAGGTACACTGAGTTAGTTTGAAGAGGGTTTAAGAAGGATTTGTGAAAAGACCACTGCCCTGAACATTTGAGGCACCTAGGTAAGAGGAAAAGAGGAAAGAAAGAATGGAGCTGCTGGAGCCAGTGTTTGAACAGGAAGCAGTCTTCAAATAGAGAACTTTGTGGTAAAGGAGAAGGGCTATTGAAACTTAATGATGGTCATTTAGATGCCGGCAGCAGTTAACGCGGACAGTTAACACTGTAAAATGGAATCATCAGAATGATGGAAACAAAATATCCTCTCTCTGGAAATTCTTTTTGGAGACTTGATATACTTTTAACTGGAACACTGACTGGCTTTAAGAAGCAAGCTCAGTCATGTATTCCCAATGAAGATTCAAACATTTATTTTCAAACAAGCACTGGTCATTAGTTCTATTCATAACACTTCTGAAAATATTTGAGGTGTCAGTGCTGCAGTTCTCCAGGTGGTGTAAAAAATAACAGAAATAGTGTATTAATTAATACAGATATCGTGTTTCCATTACATGCACTATAAATCAAAGATTACAGTAAAAATTATGGGATAATTTATCCATTCAACAGAATTTCATAATTCAGTAGTACATATATGTAGTGTATATACAGAATAATATATAACTAACATCTATATTCTGACTTAAAACTACATGACCTGCAGCCATGTTGAATCAGGCCAAAGGCTCATGAAGTCCAGAATCCTTGCTTACAGCAGTCAACCAAACACCAACTCCCTGACCATACATCTGAGCAAAAGGATAGAGTAGAGCCTCGCACACTGATGCACCGGGGTTATTTTAGTTTATTTTTGCTTTTTGTTTTGTTTTTAACACAGTTTTTTCTCCTTGCAATGCTAGGAGGCAATACCACGATTAGGAATCCAAACAACCATGTTCCATATGTAAGAGAACTTTTTTTAAAAAAATGTGGCAAACAAAAAATAGGAAAATAATTTATTATGTTAAGAAGATCCTTAACACAAATTAATTACATACTAATATCTGGATAGGGGGTGCACTCTTTCCAGTTTTCCTTTTCTTCTTCAAATGCTTTTAGCTGCTGGAGCTAAGAGGAATTATCCTAAACAGGAGTCTAATAATCATAAAATGAATTATGGGACCAGATCAGCCTTTGCAACACTGTGTTCTTGAGGGAAAAAGTGCAGAGGGATTCTGTCTGTTATTTCTCCAATATATTTCCAAGATTTTTAGAGGAAAACAGTCTCTCACTGATGCAAATCCACACCATCAAAGAGATGAACCCAATGGGTCTTTTCCATAGCTGATTTCCATGGCTCCAGTGAAGGTTCATACAGCAGCTGTTTCCATGGTTCTCTGAGCAACCGGCACTAGCTACAAATACACTTTCAATATAACACTGGCTTTCTTCACCTTCCCTCCCTCTCTCCCCTGCAAATGCCTCGATCCCTGATTAACAGCACAGACACCAAAATGGCGCCTCTCTGAGGAACCTGAATCCAGAGATGGAAAATATACAAGCTAAAGAGAGTGGAAAGGCAGGCAGTTCCCAAGCAATGGTCTAATCCTCACAAAGCCATTGCCTGAGGATGGAAATCCCATGACATTAGAGCACTCTGGTCTGCCACAAAGCATTTGTCTCTCTTCAAAGCTTCCTCAGAAAATCGAAGGCTTTACAAGTCATCCTCAGCTGCAGTTGTCAGCTGTAGTGGAATTTCCAGATTGCCACCAGCCTATTCTCGACAGCTTTAGTGTTGCCGCTTTACCAAAGTCGCTTGGAACAAAGCCCAATAGCCTTCTCATTTACAGCTGCTTACCCAAGTAAAATGGCTGCTGGACTGTATGGTATAGGTCTGATTTTGCTATCCTGGCCCAAAGGGCAATCCAAAGACCAACTATCTTATGTTCAGCAGCCTGATGAAACCTGTCTATCTGTCTTAGATTTGAACTGGTAATCTGGAAGACTGACCACATTTCAGGTCCAGATTTAAAATAAGGAGGAGCCATTCCAGAATGATGACATGACAGGTGCTGAAAGAGAGTGACTGCTGGTACATGCAGGGGTGTGAGGTGTAGGGCTGGAACAGACCTCCACTTTTACCATACACATGAATGCTTGGGTTTCAATCAGCCTTCCCAGACAAAGCTGAAGACCAACAAGCCCATGTAAGGCAATAGAAAGAATCACACCTGCGAACTTTATCTTAAAGGGGAAAAAAACTTAGCATTTTGTTTCATCTGCTGCTCCATCAAATGTGTCCTTAATTTATCTGAATAAAAGAGGGCAGCATTCTCACATCAGCAATGAAAGCAATTCCCAAAAGCCTCTTAAAAGAAGGCGCCATACATACTACAAGCTGCCTTTTTCAAATTAGAAATGTCTTTTCCAGTTAACTGGAGCTGATGCAAAATGAGTGAAGAGGAACTGGGTTGGCTCATTTCATAAGAATACGCATGCATGTTTGCTACACCTACAGGGATTCCACACTCAATTCTTTCCAGGATCCCTTGTACTGCTGTCGCATTCACATAATATCTCAAGTTAGCAGTCTTATTATTCATTTGTATATGCCCACAGTGCCAAGGCTAGGGGTGTAAGCACAGGAGTCATAGCAGAGTCATTTCCAGACCATCAGTCCCTTGAGAAGGCTATTCAGGCCCAATCAGGCTTTAAGGGAAAGCCAGGTTCATATGTTTTTAATCTCACCCCTTGCAGTAACTGTTACAATCACTTTTCTGTTAGGGTAAAAGATGCCTTTATGCGGCTGCTAGTAGACACTTACTTAGCACCAGTTAAAGTCAGGCTGAAGCTCTAAGAGTAGTGGGGGTTGTCACACTTCTGTCTAACCAGGGTGTGTGTACCACATGCCTGCACAGCAGCCCAAAGAGAAATGAGTACCATACACTAGATTCCCAGACAATTTGGGGTATCACCAATTGGCATATATTGAAATAATTCTCCTGCCACCAACACTAACTTCACATCTGCAATTCAGGCATTATTCCTTTACTCATTAACTAATGTAAGAGTTCCAAAGAAGTACAATGACGTGCATTAGAGTTGCACAATCCCAGGTTGCAATATTTGCTTATCTATGAAATCGCATGATCCTTAAGAAACGTGTGCTGCCCTGAGCTCCCTGGAGACACATCTTACTAATTAAGATAGATTCAGTAAATATAAGATGCATGTAAGCTCACTCCATCCTTTGCTTTGAGAAGAGGGAAATGGGGATGAGTGGCAGGTCAAGTATTAGAAGCTGGGACTTTACAAAGGCCAACTTTGGACATTTGAAGACCAAACTGGGAAAAGACTCCTGGGAGAGGGTACTGGAAGGCAAGGAAGTTGAACAGGGATGGATGGCGCTAAAAAGGGAGGTCTTAGAGGCCCAAGCCTTGATGATACCTCTAGTGGGGAGGCAACGGTTAGTGCCCCTATGGATGAGAAGAGAAGTAGTAAGCGCCATCAGGCATAAGAGGAACCTCCATAGGAAATGGATACTGGAGCAAGTAAACAAAAGGGTATACCGGGGGGAGGAGGCTTGTTGCAGAAGGATTCTTCACAAGGCTAAGGCTGATTATGAGACTTGCAAGGAATATCAGGAGCAACAAAAAGGGCTTCTACCAACATTTAAATAGCAAGAGAAAGGGAAGACAGGTGGTGGGACCGCTTAATAAGGAGGAAGGAGATTAGGTGACTGATGTGAGGGAACAGGCACAGATGCTAAATAACAGTTTTGCCTTCGTTTTCTCACCAAAGCAGAATGGGGGAGATCCGCATGGGGGATCAGATGAAGCTGGGGATTTAGGGGCACCGACTAGAGTCATCCCCTCTAGAAGCTGAGGAGCTCCACAGGACACTGGACATTACCAAGGCACCGGTTACACCCAAGAGTACTTAGGGAATTGACAGGGGAACTCTCATGTCTGCTGGCCTCCATTTTTGAGGCCTCATGGAGAACGGGTGAGGTTTCAGAGGCCTGAAGGATAGGGTCAGTGGTCCCAATCTTTAAAAAGGGTAGCAGAGGGGACAGGAGAATTATAGGCCAGTTAGCCTTACGTCCATTGTGGAAAAGACAATGGAAAGGCTAATAGGAAACGCTCTAGAGTCCCTAGATAGGGAAGGGAGGTTGGCAGCCACACAACACAGTTTCCGCAAAAACAGATCCTATCAGACAAATTTTGTGGAATTCTATGACAGGGTTTCAAGGTTGCTAGATGGAGGGGACATGGTTGATGTGATTTACCTGGATTTCAGCAAGGTCTTTGACAAAGTGCTGCATGATATCCTGGTTGAGAAATTGAGGAGTTTTGGGCTAGACCAATGATCTATGGGCATGGCTTAGGGCATGGATGATGGACCAAAAGCAGAGAGTAACCATTAGTGCTGAATCATCAGGATGGCAGATGGTGACAAGCGGGGTCCCCCAGGGCTCAGTCCTGCAACCAATCCTGTTCAATCTTTTCATCAATGACCTAGGGGGGTGGGGGGTGAGAAGTCTGCTGATCAAATTTGCAGATGATACTAAAATGGGGCAGTGGCCACAACTGAGGAGCAGGTACTCCAGATCCAAAAGGATCTGGACAGACTATGCAAATGGGCCAGGGATAACAAGAAGGCATTCAGTGCAGATAAGTGCAAGGTCTTGCACTTGGGGCATAGGAATCGGCATCACAAGTACAGGTTAAGGGGACAAGTGGCTGGAGAGCAGCACTTGTGAAAAGGAGTACTAGTCGACTGCAGGCTAAACATGAGTCAGCAGTGTGACGTGGTGGCCAAGAGGGCGATCACCACCCTTGGATGCATAGCCAGAAGCATGGCTTCTAGATTGAGAGTGGTATTACTGCCACTCTATATGACTCTGGTGCACCCACATCTGGAGTATTGTGTTCAGTTCTGGGCCCCTCATTACAAGAGGGATATAGCAAGGTTGGAATCAGTGCAGCAAAGGGCCACTAGGTTGGTGGCCAGTTTGCAGGGTAAGCCATATGAAGACAGACTGAGAGAGCTGGGTCTTTTCAGCCTTGAGAGGAGGAGACTCAGAGGGGACCTGTTAGTGACATACAGGCACATGAGGGGGTGCCACGCAGATATGGGACATGACCTTTTTTCCTCTGCAGCGGAGGGAAGGACACATTCCAACTGAGCAAAGCTCAGAAAACCAAGATTTAGGGTGGATGCCAGGAAGTACTTCCTGATGGTTAGGACCCCTAGGGTATGGAATGGGCTTCCACAGGAGGTGGTTGAAGCCTCATTGGTGAGGGTGTTCAAGGATAGGCTAGCCATGCACAAGGTAGGCATGTCTTGAGTGGAGCTGGCTGGAGCATCAGACTAGATGGCCCAGGAGGCCCCTTCTGACTCGCTCTGCTTCTATGTTTCTAGTAGCAGTTTTCCAAGTGTGAGTGTGCAGCTAAGTGGCAGCAATCTGTACTGCAGTATATAACTAGATATGTGTTTTCTCTTGAGGAAATGTGTTCATTTGAAGAAGTTAACCAATGGTCTGCCATAGCCTGCCCCTGTCCTCAAACAACAGCAAAGCTGATTGTCAGCGACTGAGCTCTAATGGAATACAGGGTCTAGAAGGGTGTTTGGGTCATCCAGACAGGCCCTACAAGCTGCTTTAAATGCAATCCTAGTAACTGGAATACTGCCAATCACAACCACCCACCCTTCCGCTGCCAGGTTTATATTTTCACTCCACCCCTGGATCTTTAATCCACTTCTTCACTGTGCTCATATATGCATGTTCTGCCTCTGCCTCTTCTTCCCTGCCAAAAGGGTGCAAAGGACCAGTTGTTCTTCTGAGCGACTACTTTTATCACCTGGAAACTAGCCAGCTTTTATAAGCAGCTGTCACATAAAAGTAAACATTTAAAACCATTACATTTACAACAGTTTTTTTTTCTTTAACGCTGCCAAACTTTTTGACTTTACTCCATTATGATTCAGTTAAAGAGTTTCCCCACTGATGCTGGCACTGCCATTCCACTCCCTGGCATTCACTCCTGGCAGACAAGTGCTGCCTAATTTCCAAAGTTGTGATATCATCTCATCCTGATGTCAAGGATATGGCTGTGAGGTCACTGCAGAATATACAATGATATTGGCAAATATCAAGCATATTCACAGGGAAGGGGATTTGAATGGAATGTACGAACAGACTTGACTTTGTACGGACAACTTCCTTAAAGAGGAAAAAAACTCTGCTCCTTTTCTAAATGCGTAAGAGATTATATAATATTTCACTAATTCTGTTAGGTGAAATGAAATATTCTCTTACAAGAAATTTTGGAATTGTTAGACATATTTTGTAATCTGTCACCACATAGTATTTATTATATAATAATAATAAATAGGTGTTGAACAGTAAAGATGGAATCTTAACTACAGGCTTACAGTCTACTGCAAGCAGCAATGTTTTTTTCTAATCTGAATGCAGAAACTATAATGAGAGCCATAGCAAACTGTAATGCAAAGGGGCGGAGGGTGAAGGCCAGTGGGAATAATGCAAACATTCAAGAGAAAGAATGCAGTAGGCTTGGAACCTGGACATGAGGTTATGCCTTTCTACTTTTTGGGATTCAGATGCAAATAGGTCTACTATTGTGACCACAGTTGATGGACACTTATGTACTTGGAGATTTATTTATTTATTTATTTTGGGGCTTTCTTTGCATATGAAGCTTGCCTAGTTTGATGCTCCAATTTCCTTTACTACTGAAATACAAATTACCAGCATCACATCTGCTCTATTTGCTCAGGGCAGTGATGTATACTTGAAGGATAAAAAGTTTAACCCATACGCCAAGCATGACAACATGAACTGGCATAAATGTTCTCTTCCATCTCTACTTCTCTCCAAGCCTCTGTCTCCTCCTCTAATGTGCTTATTTAAGTGGTCGGCCCACCTGTTCCAGCTGACAGAGAGACAGCAACATCTTACAGCTGCTGAACTTTCTTTCTCCCACTGTATACTCCTTCAGTATTACTGCATACACTCACAACAGGGCACTGGGGGAAATTATCCAAGAGAGCATGTTTATCATAGAGAAGAAAGCAAGAAGTTCTGACAGCCTGACTCCCACAGGCACAGCCACTGATCGCAGCTTTGTGTTCCTTGTTTCCTATTCATCTATTATCTTATAAACATTCCACTAATTCAGACAGTGGGTGAGTCTGCACTGTTTAGCATAAGCCAGTGCACATTTGAGACATCCGCAATACGTATCATATCGGTTTCATCAGTTCTATCATCAACAACAATTAGAATAAGCATGATACCATCACACCGAAGAGGGAAATTTTGTTGCTTCAGTTTTCCCATGCTACAAATCCATGTGGGAGATCTCAGAACTCACATACAGTGAGTGTCACCTTTGGACAGCATTTGTTGAGCAACAGCTCCTCTTGACCTGTTGTTTTCTGTGCCTCCTTTATTTTCATTCATATTTTGTGATAGTGGGCAAAACCATGAGATTAATGTCAACGTTTTCCTGTAATGGGAAAGCTTCAAAAATAGACGACCAGTTGAGATAACCATCAGCAGATGTACAAAGGAATTGGAACAGGGAGAACTTAGGAGGATAGTAAACACCAAACCTTGTTTACACTCACATCCCTAGGAAAAATTTAAACACTTTGTTAAAAATGAACATGGACACCAAATTTCCGAAGTAGAACAAGCAAAATAAGGAATGAACCAGTAAGCTTCGTGGCGAAGCAAGCATTTGAATACATGTAATTTGCTCTACATGAGAGATTCTATTCAATATACTACACTAGCTCTGTGACTACACTGGCAATTAAACAAACCTTTATTCTGACAAAACAAATGAGAACCATCCTTAAGTTGCAATAGGTTATTTTCAAAAGCACCTTGGTTTCTCAAAGCAATTCTCATGTTACTTTTCCTTTTGGCTATGGATGCCATAGTTTTTACTGGCCTTTTATATCTTGATCCTCAAGACATCAACAGATGCTAATACTTACCTCCATGGCAGAAAAAAGTTCACTTGCTGATTTTTTGCAGATCAAGTTGAAGTTAAAGATTTAGACAGAGCAAAGCACCTTTTTAAAATTGATTAGCAACCCTATATATGTAATGTACAAACTGGCTTCCCAGTGTTTCTGTAGAAGACAAAATACAGGCATCCAGAAATCAAAGGCTTTTCAACTTCAAAAACAGTAATGGTCTCCTTATCGGAAAACATAGTACAAGAATTAAATTTAGAATGAGAAACAAACCATAAGGTATGACTTTTAGAAAAAAATAGGAAAAAATTAATACCAATATTGAAAGATGGGTATATTGGAGTTTGGGGAACCACCTAATTTCTCTCAATGAAATTTACCATTCAGACAAAATTCAAATGTAGGCTGTAGAAACCATAATAAATTTTGCAATTTACTTTGGGCAAGTGCAAAGAGGTCTAACTCCTCAGAGGGTGCAAAAGTAGAACAGACGGAGGCTACCTCATATGCTCCAGGTCTTCAGCACAGCTACTTCGCAGTTTATCCCACCTCACATTTAAAGACAGAAGCAATCTACAGTCCCCACAGAGGTCCTCAAGGAAAAGTAAACAACATTTTATAACAGCAATAGCAAATTCCTGATGGAACCCATTAACACTTAGTAACTCTAAGCTACAAGGGTCTTAGGAACAGTGCAGTGGACATTAATGAGGCAATAAAAGGCAGTTTGACCAGCTGACAGCAAACTGCCTTCAGAGATCTCTCAAAAGATAAGTTCAGTTGCATACCAATTATAAAGGAATTTTTAGAGCAAGGAATTCAGTCATTTTCCCCTGCAAAACTGCTAAATACTCATTTCTCTAGTTGCCATGTCTTTGCTGTCACCTCTGTACAGAACTTTTCTTTGCTCATTTTTCTTTGCTGAAATGAGCAAGCTTCATGAACTTGACTCTGCATTCTTAAATCCCAATACCCCTCACACCAACTTCCTCCCCATGTCAAATTTTAGCTACCAGCTTCTCAAGACGGAGATCTCACTTTTTGAAAACACTAAACTAACAACAGTAATAGTAATACAGTATTCTAGCAACCAGGAAAAAGCAGTGATATTTTTGTTGCTGTTTTTATGTGCTATAATTTCTGACTTATTTTGACCCTATGAATGATTGCCCTACAAAATAGTCTGTCCTTGATAGCCCTGATGAATACATGTAAACTCAAGATTCTGGCTTCCATTACATAATCAATCCATCTCATAGTTCTCCTCCTCTTCTTCTGTCACCAATTTTCACTAGAATTATTGTCTTCTCCAGCAAGTCTTGTCTTTTCATGAGACATATTTGCTTCCAGGGAAAGTTCTCATTTCATTTAATCTAGAACCCACTTGTTCATCTTTCTGACATTTCAGGGTATATGCAAAGCTCTCCTCCAGCACCATGTCTTAAATGCATCGATTTTCTTCCTGTCAGCTTTCTTTACCATTTGCTTCAACATCAATTTGCTTCAACAGTGATCGGAAATACAATTGTACAGATGAGCTGGACTATAGACTCCAATGAAAAGTCCTTGATAATCTTTTCTGCTTCCTTCATTCCTGCTCTTCCAACTCTTGGTCTTGCAATTTCTTGATTGCAGTATCCCTTTAAATTGCAAAATCTTTCACAGTTTCAGTTTCTTAATTTTTCACTTTAAAGTTGTGCTATTCTTCTGTGATTGTGACTAATGTTGTCTTTTTTAATATTCACTGCAATTAACTGCTGCTTTCACCAGCAGTATGGATCAAAGGCATATCTTAAATTATTGATGTATCTTCCACCAATTTTTACTCTTGCTTGCCTGATCATAATCCAGCTTTCCTTAGCATTTGTTCTGGGTACATATTGACTGGAACAAACGGAGGTAAAATATACCTTTGTCTGATGCCTTTCCCCAAAGGAAGCCATTTTTCCCCACATCATGTCCTAACCGTAGCTACTTATCCACAATAGTGATTGCACACCAGGATGATCAAACACGGAGACATATCCATTTCTTTCAGGACCACTCACAGCTTCTTGTGACTCACAAAGTCACAGACTTTCCTGTAGTCCATAAAGCAAAGACTTACCATCTGAAAGTCTTTGGTATGTTCCAGTAGCCAATAAATATTTGTGAGATCATCTCAAGTGCCCTTTTTGGAATACAGCTTGAACAGGCATTTCTTACTCCATATTCGGTTAAACTTCTTGCTGCAACACCTTGAGCATTACTGTATAACACAACCCTTGAAACCAGAAATAGACGGGCCAGAATCAGGGGTCATCTTATACGCCAGGTGAAAATTTTTCATATTATATACATCATTTTGGAAAAGACACCTGCCCTGCCCTCACTGCAAAACTGGGGGGGGGGGGGGCATGCCAATCTGGGCCGGAGGTGATGGCAACTGGGAAGGGGAGCATTCCCTGTATGGCTCTCTGCACAGACACAGCACTGGCCATGCAGGCCTCCTCTCTCTTGCCCATCCACATGTTTTCACTGGCCACCCACTCCAACTGACCCCAGCCAGCTGGCCCCCTTGCAGGCTGCTGTCAGCCTCCAAATTTACAGAACCTTCCTGAGTGAAATCGGAAAGGGAACATGACTATTAGCTGAGTCTAGAATCTTCCAGCTAACAAATACCTTTATATGGTGGTGTGTAAAAGCCCCTTGAAACTGAAAACAGTGAAGCAAAAAATTGGGGCTCATCTTATATGCCCAATATATGACAACACACCAGAGAAATAGCCCAAAATATTAACCTTGTCTTACAGTTGCATCACCTTATATACTGATATATGGGAACTTTGCTTGTATGAGGAATTTGTGCAATTGTTCAGCAGTTGGTACATTCCTTTGGGGACTGGAATCTCAATTCAACATTTCCAGCCAGTGAGCTATTGTTTCGTTTTCCATATTTATTGGCATATTGTTGTTCAGGCCTAGACCGATTCTGCTGCTTTCAATAGTTCTCTTGCTACCCTGTCTACCAAGTGCTTTACTCCTTCTAGGAGCTTTTATTTTAGAAAGCTTTCATTTCACTTTCTAATGCTGCAGATTTTCCTCACAGGATTTCTCTCTGAAAAAATAAGCCATCTTAGCATCTGCTCTGTATAGTTTGTCTGTATATTGCTTCTACCATCTTTTAATTTTATTCTGGTCATATAGTATGTTTCCCTCTTGGTCTTTTAGTCCTACTAGTGTAAGTTTGAATTTTGCCTTGATTTCTTGGATCTTCTGCAAGAAGTCTCTTGTTTATCATCTTTTGTCATTCTTTTCAATTTCTTTGCACTGGTCACTGTAATACTTCTTTTTGTCCCTATGTGTCACTGAAAAGGTGCATTCAGGATTCTGACATGCTTTCTGCCATACTTGTTTTTGCTTTTCACCTGTTCTTACTGATTGCATTTGTCATCCACCTAGGCCTTTTCTTTCTTTTGCTATTAGAATTGTCTCTTGACATTCTTCCCTAACAAAGTCTATGGCTTCAGTCCACAGTACTTCTGGCTCATGCCCAGTTGAGTTCAATAATGCTAATCTGTTCTTTATGTGGACTTTAAATCTTCAGGAATGTTACTTAAGTTCTGTTTTGGCACTGTGCATCTGTTAGTTATCTTTTCAACTTTACAGCAATTTTTTTATATTAAGAGTTCATGATCACTTCCACAATCTGGTGAAGGTCTTGCCTAGGCAGCAAGAATACACCTCTTCCATCTCCTGTTTCCAATCAAACAGACTATTGTATTTGCTATCTGATGATATCTATGTATGTAGTCATTGGGTCAGTTGCCTGAAGCAGGTGTATGGAATAAACAGATAGCTGGCTTCACAGAATATTATGAGTCATTCTTCTTCTTTGTTTCTGACCCCAGGACCAAATTCTTCCACAACACTGGATTCTGTTTTGTTTCTTACTTTTGTGTTCCAGTCACCTATGATTATCAGCATGGCTTGTTTTGGTGTGTTATCAATTTCCCTTGGACACTCGCATAACATTTCCAATTTCTCCTTCAGCATCTATTGTTGAAATGCAGACCTGAATTATGGTCACATTGATGGGTTTTCTGAGAATTCTAATTCAGATGATATACTTTGCATTAGAACCCCTTTCTGCCTAAGTTGGATCTTGCCTCATTATTAGAGTTACTCTGTTTCTTCTGAGTTGTCCCATTCAAGTCTATTTTACCGTTCCCTCATACCAAGTACTGCAATATTTAACTGCTCCCTTTCTTGCTCTGTGGTTTCCAGTTTGCCTTGATTAATACTTTTTGTGTTTTATGTTCCAATTGTATGCGTTGTGCAGCACGGGGCTTTCCTTTTGCCTCTGTGTCAGCTACTAGACCTCCTTTCAGCTAGGATTTGGTTGCATCATGAGCAACAGCACTATTTGTACTTGCTCTTTGCTCTTCCCCAGTAGCTGCTTCAGTGCCATTCAACCCGGGAGTCTCATTTTCTATTTCTTGTTTCATTTTGGATTGTTTCATCCCAGAGTTTTCAAGTAATAAACTATTCTGTGCGGTAAACACCAAAGTTAGCTCAAGCACTGCTGCCATTGTCTGTTTCCTTCAGCAGTGTCACCTTCAAATACCACTGCTGCCCAGTAACTGTTCTTCAAGAGTTTCTCTGTCCCCATCACCATCAGAGATATCTATTTTCTTTGGCTGATATGGCTGCAACACCTGAAGAGGGGTGTGTGGATCTTAGTCGGATGTCTCAATTTTGATCATTTCACTCTGAGTGATCCTCTTAGGTGAGCAGCCTAGTGGGAGAGTCCACCCCCCTGGCAACTTTGTTCTTGGCATCTCTGACACTCCCCACACCTCCAGCCCATCACACTAAGGTGTGCAGCCAAGACCAGGAGTATTTTAAGAATATTTTAGCCCATCTTATTCGCCCAGTACATGAAACTACAGAGTTCTGCAAGCATGGTAGATGTCATTATAATTATCCCTAAGTTTAATATCAGTGGTATGGTTCCATAGGTTCCTTGCCCACTCTTTAAATAAACTGCAGCAAGCAAAGATAATTCCTTTCCACCAACTATTCTTCACCATTATATGTGTGTCCTGGGGAGGGGAGATGTCTACAGAATACAGATAGCCCTGAAATAGCATCTAGCTGCCTAAAAATGAGGACACTTGGCCCAAAAAGGCCTTCAGGTTTGAAAGATTAATGTGTGTCTGTGCGCACGCGCACGCATGTGTATGAAACACACACATGCTTCATATGGTCAGATGGAATGCGGGGGGGGGGGCATCACTAATGGTTTACCTGAACAAGCTAAAACATGTGTTTGTATTTGTTATTCCGTCCTATTTTTAAAAAGTGACAAAATGCTAGGATGTTCAACTCACTGAATGGGCCAGTCACTGATGCTCAGCCTAACCTAACTCACAGGGTTCATGGGAGGATAAAATTGAGGGATGAAGAAGAGGAGGATTATCCTAGCTGCCTTGGGTCTCTTGCAGGACAAAAAGGGAAGGCATAAATAGAATAAATAAATAAAATAAAAACTGGACAAAATTTCAGAACAGTGAAATATAACCACAGTATCCACTGTTCCAAGAGGTACATTATGAAATGAAAAGGTGTCCAGAATGGCTTCTATTATTTTATTTTATCTATCTATAGATTGGATTATATGCCTCCAACATATAATCTTTGTTACTCTGAAATAGATGCATACACTGCTTTTCCCCAGTTGGTACACCTTTTTCCCCTAGGACATCACAGATCTATAGGACAGCTTTGTACCCTCGTGTCAACATTAGGCTGAAAGTCAGCCTGATCAGAGCAGCATGCTTGGGTGGATTGTATTACCAGAAAGCTCCAGATCCATTCTTCCATGAAATCCAGCACTAAGCTGTGTGGCAGATCCACATAAGCACCACCCTGTAAAGTCAATACATAGCAAAAACTCTCATTTGCTCATGTCAGTTCCAAGTGCCAATAAGAAAGGGGTGAGAAGACTCAAACTCTCATCATCAGATGTGATATTTCCAGTTCCCAGATCAAGTACTATAAGTCCTGATATATACCAGTACAGCATGCAAGGAATTTCCGCAAAATGGATATTTGCCACTCTACATAATTTTGTACTGTCCACAGTATTTTTAAAATGTGCATAATCTTCCAGCATTTGTCTGCAGACAGTTTCTGTGGTCATGTGGCCTAGTGTGACTAAACACCAAAGTGTACAGAACGCTGTTACCTTCCCACCAAAGTGATACCTTTTTATCTACTTGCATTTGTATGCTTTCAAACTGCAAAGTTGGCAGAAGCTGGGACAGAGTATGGGAGCTCACCCCGTCTGTGGATTCAAACTGTCGACCTTTCGATCAACCAGCCCAGCGGCTCAGCGGTTTAACCCACTGTACCACCGCATCCCGTAACTTGACTATGCTCATGTAAATTGTGTTGCCCATAAAGCATACAGCATATTTGTGCTAAGAGACTGCGCTTCTACTTCAGTTTCAATTCACAAGTGAGAAAGCTTATTTACAGATTAGCCAGTGGAAATTAAAGATACGTGGTTACTAACTCTGATGCTATTTTGACAAAACTATGATTCAGCATTCTCCCTTAAGAAAATAACCACACAGGAAGAATAACTGCAAGTTATCATACTTTGGTGGTATAAATGCAAGCAGTCTCAAACGTGCAAGTTTCTTCCTTTTTCCCCTCCTGATATTCTGGAGAAAGAGACTAGAAGCTTCCAAATGTGCAATAAAGCATATTTGCCCAGGTCAGGACAATAAAATAAAACATGGTTTGCTACAAATCAGAAATGGAAGTTTCTAATCTTCTTCCCTTACATGTGGATAAAGAAGAGGAGAAAACTTCCAAGTTTAAGGCTGTTCATACTCATAATGTGAAATCATGGTTGGGCATTATTCTCAAACCCTTGAGACCTTTAAAACAGTACCAGTATCAAGCAGTGACTGTTTCTGTGGTGAAGAAAAAGTCCATAGCAATCTCTTTAAAAAGCATCCCCCCCACTCATGAACAAACGAACAATAAGTAAAATGAGGTGAACAAAAAGATTTGAGAGAACAGTTAAGTCATCTTGCCAGAACTTTTCCCCTGGCTGGCTCAGTGAGGTTGTGAAAGTAGAAACCTGATCAGCCTTTAACAGTGGAATGCATGGACATGACAACTGTGCATAACTACTAGAGAATCTACAACCGGTGTTCAGCAATCAGTGAGAATCGCACGAATAATCAGAATGTTTCATGCATGAGCTCATTTACAGGATAATACCCTTGCGTGATCCCACCCTATAGGAATTCATTGCATGCTCAATAAATGCAAGAAGAAACCTCCCCACCCCCACTCACCAAGAACTTTTCTCTCCTCTGCTTCTGGGCAAACACAAAGCAGTTTCAAGTTAGCTATAAAGTATGTATTATAAGCTGGAAGTGATCGTGAATGGAGCTCCAGAAACATTGCTAGTAGAGGCACAAATCCTACAGGAATCTCAACAACTTCCCAGTACAGTCAACTCAGAGGTGGGAAGACACTTGACGCAAAGGGATACCATGTTTTTAAAGAGAATGAAAGCATAGAGCCCGGGTTTAAGCTGTGTTAAAAAAACAAAAAAACCTCTTCGTCAAAAGAAGTATTATTATTTGTTCCTGGTGTGCTCTTTGGCTAAATTGGAACAAACTGTTTTTCACCAGACAATGTGCAGTCCTCCAGATGCTTGGCCTTAGAATTCCCATCATGCCTTACCACGGGTTATGCTGGCTGGGGTTGATGGCAGTTGTGAGCCAAAAGCTTGGAAGACAGCCAGTGCAATGTAGTGGTTAAGAGAATCAGACTGAATTTCAAAAATGGGGTGGTATTTATTTATTTGTAATAAATAAATAAATACCACCTCATTCTAGAAAAGAATACAGACAGCTGATACATCTCCCACAAAGATTTATCAGAGATTGTCTATGTGAATCACTTTATTCCGGGATGTTTCACTGGAAAAAGTTACTATCTTTGCTATAATCCCTCTGTCAATATCTGTGCCAACTTCATGGAGGTAACTTATCTTTCCAAATGGAACAACTGGCTGCTACCATAGGCAAGTATGTACATCAGTATCAATTTGTGTAGAATACCACTTCAGCTACTCACAATAAATATAGTTGCTAATAGAAGCAGCAAGCATTGTACTGCCATGCCTACTTGCAAGTAAATGCATGTGGCAACATTCATCTTTAAAACCAATTACTCCCATACCACCCTTCAGGGGGCTGCCTATTCTGAACTTTAAGATTTCATAATCTACATTTTTACAGTCTGTTGTTTACCCATATGCACAGGAAATACATCAACCATCCTTTTTAAGTCAGTGGTTTCATTGCATTTGATTGACCTGGTTCACAAACAACTGTAGCTCAGAGTATGGGCTGAGTATGGATTCTCACTGAATGCTGGATGGTTGTTGAATTGTAAATTGCTGCCACATGCAAACACTGCATTATAGGATCTCTATGGGCTGTTAAGCACAAACAACCCAGGAAGAGAACTCATGATGTAATGCTTGGCTTGTGAACTCTAGGCTGTTTTTGGTTGACAACCTAATGTGAAACTACAGTGCAGGGTTCACAGTTCAGAGATTCAACAATGCATACTTTGAACTGTCATTACATGCGGACCAAGTCAATGTTCTGGTTTCAATGCTGCCACTTATCCACAGTCACCTTGCGTTCCAAAAAGGCAAGGTATCAGTGGAATGTAATGATAGCACAACCGTAATTGCAAGTATCACCAACTTGCAGAAAGGAGCACTGAAGCATACGGGGCACAAACCAAAATGAGGAATAAGGTTGAATCTGATCTATATTTGACGAGATGGGCTGCAATGCTGCCATCCATCCATTTCATAATTTTGTTAGGTTAATCTAGAACATTAGGAATTATCATTGACAGGCAGAGTGAGGCTAAGCAGAGACAATAGAGGAAATGGGCTTCTGTACTGTTCATAGTTGTACAAAAGAGGGAATTATGGCACATACTAAATTTAAATACAACAAGAATCTCTTGAAGAATTTGCTCCTTGCTAATTTTAAGGCAAACAGAACCCCTACTAAGCACTCATCAGAATGGAACTATCCTTTGGATTTTGCACTTCTCCAAGAAAAATATACCATATACCAACTCAAAAATATACCAATATGTGTTCAAGACCATGTATTAAAGCTAAAATACATTTTAAAATGAACTCCTTGAAATAAAATGTTTTTATAAATGTACGTTAGGTGAGTAAATATATTCAAAATACATATTTAAATACAAAATATGAATTTAAAATAAAAATGGAATGAGACAGATTTATGGATGAATGTATGTGAAACAAACATGGTCTGGAAATATTGTTCCAACTCTATAGCAAGTAAAGTCAGTATCGTTAGAATGTAGGATTGGGACCTGGGAGATCCAGGTTCTAACAACAACTCATCCATAAAGCTGACTGGGCAGCTTTGAATCTGTTACTGATACTCAACCTAACCTACCTCACAGAGTTGTCATGAGGATACATATGGTGGAGGTGGAGGAGGATTGCATTGGGTGCCTTGCAGGAAAAACACAGAATATAAATATAATGAAATTAATAAATTAAATATGTTTAAATGTTTAAATGTTTAAAAGTAATGTCCCTGATGTATATATCTATTAGATTATATCCTGCATTTTTTTCTTTTTTTAAAGAATTCAAAGCAGTTTACATCATTCTCCTCCTCCTGCTATCAATCTTATCCCCACAACAACCACCCTGTGAAATAGGGCTGAGAATCTGTGCCTGGACCAAAGTCACCCAGTTGGCTCCCTGTCTAAGGGGGTTCTAGAACCCAGGTCACCTGAGTCCCAGTCCCACACTCTTAATTATTACACCACCCTGTCCCACTGTATCTGAGCACTGTAGACAGAGCTCCTAGTCACACTGGAAGACAAGAAAATATTTGCCTTTTTCCCAACCTCCTGAAAACTAATACCCAAAGTGGCTGAGCTGCAGATGTCTGTTGGGAAGTCAGGAGCTGGGAACCAGGAAGGGTCAGCCCAAGAAAAGGAAAGGGTCAACCAGCAGTCAGTACCAATGAGCAAACCAAACATGTCAGAGTCAGGAATATCACTGTCACCTAGGCAGTACCAGTCTGAACAAGAACTGCTCTGACAAGGAGGATCGAATTGCCACCCAGAGAAGGTGGGCTAGTTCAGAGCCTGAGAACTATTCAGTGCCCAGAAAAAAATTCCAAACCGTAACATTATCAGCCCATAACTTGAGGTAGCCTTAAAGACAGTCAAGGGTCCCTTGTTCTAGTCCCAGTGGCTCATGACACATGCTCTGATCAACTATCTTTGACACTATTTATGTATCTGAACCTTTTTAATTGCAGAACTTCTAAAGGGTTTAACATATGAACCCATTTAAGTGCCATTACATTTCACAATCTTCTGGCTACCATTTTGCAGATTTCAGAGTGGGAGCTATAGAAATGTCCCACTCAAAGGTATTCAGAGCCTCTAGTAGTCATGACCTTGTTTCCACCATCATCCTGAAAACTGCAACCAAAGTGCATTGACTGAGGTTTGTCTGTTGTATTTTCTCCTTTAAGAAATTATGGGAAACCTTTTCAGAGAACCCTAGGTCAAATCAATCTCTATGTATCCAACTATAAAATGGGAATACTACCACTTCCCATTTAAAACAAACAACACAGTGCAGACAGAGAGGGGTTCAAATACTAAACTAAAAGGAAAGATCTATATTGACCCCCTCTGTGATTGATTCATCACCTCACTGAAATCAACCATTCTATCTTCTAAGAGGAATGAAAGCAAACCTTAAACCAATAACTTGCAAACCATACTCCAACAAGCTGGGTGAAAAGTATAGTTGCATAAGCTCATGACCTGTCCATCTGCAAGGTTCATGGGCAAACAACTGCGCCTACTATCGGGCATTCTCTTGGGAAAAGAAAGCATAGCTTCACTGAGAGCTTGTTTATCTACCATGATGCTTCTTCCTTTCTCTCTGTTCCTCTCTTCCTCACACACTCACACACTCCATAGTAGCCAAAAAACTGCAAGGTAAGTACCATAAAACAAGGTCTACAAAGAGCAGTAAAATAGAGTTGTTATGGATAGTGGGTGTGTTTAACAATCCAGAAACACAGTAAAATTCAAGCATAGAAGTTGCAATAATCAAAGATACTCTGCTCTACTGTAGATATGCATCTACTGTAGATAAGAAACACCAATTTTTATAGAAAGACATAATTCAAATGAGAAGACAGAATTTTCAGCAGCAGCACTCAGTACAAGCTTCCCCAGTGGAAATAGGTAGTTAATTTAAAAGAACAGCAATCTTAAAGACATGGCAAATGACTAGAAAAAGTTGAATCTTGCCATTCTTCAGTTTTCACAATTTTATCCCATATTTTGTGTTCAACATCTTACTACTACTGTCTCACTGTTAAACCATCCCAAGACTATGGTTAAGGGACAGTCTAAAAAAGTTTTAAATCAATTAATTAATTAAATACTACTAACATTACTTCTAATATGCAAAAGTATGCCCAGGGAAGTCAGAAAACTGAATGTATCAGAAAATGAATAAAGATGTTTTGCAACCTTCATTTGAAAGCCAATATTAACTTCAACTGAGATATGAAGAAGATAGAAAAGCGAAATTCATTCCTAGGATTCTAGGATTCTATGTAAGCTACTACATTAATGCTATCAATAACTACAGCTGATGGCTGCAGTCCTGCTCACCCATATGCTCCTTTTTTGAATGCATGTGAGAATTGAACAAGTAACAGAACCTGGGAAAGTCTTTTGAACTGCCCTTCCAAAAGGCCTCTTCTTCTATGAACCTACGCAGAATTGGCGGGAGTTATCCTCACCCAGGCAGAGTACGAGGGCAGGCAGCACACACAGCAAGACAAATATAAAGGCAACAGCATATTTTTTAAATCCAGCTTCCCGCTCTCTCTCTGTCTCTCTCTCTCACACACAGGGTGGGGGGAGTGGGGGAGAGATTAGGAGCTTCTGAGTAAAAGTAAGGAAAGTCTGAGGTGTGCAGCAATACATCTGCTGCCTATGCAACACTTGGATTTTTTTGTGATCTGCATGTCTTCACTGCTTTAGGGAAATGGACACCAATCTTATATCCTTACTTCCATGCTGATAGCAGGGCAGGGCAGGGGGATAGGGGAAACATACCCAACAGCTACAGTTCACTGCACCTATATTTTACAGCTGGAAAAAGTTGGAGACAAGGGCAACTAAAAGGATCAAGGGGTTAGAGCAGCTTCCCAGAAGAAAGCTTACAACAACTGAGATTGTTTAGCTTACAAAATGGTGAGTGAGGAGGGACATAATAAAGGTTTACAAAATTATCCATGCTGTGAAGAAAGTGAATAGAGAGAGCACAGGAATGCAGGCTAATTCACAAAGCTGATTGGTGGGAGGCTTTGAACAGATAAAAGTATTCTTCAGACAGCACTTCTGTCTGAAGCATTTGTGGCCAGCTTTCAAAGGAGACTGGACGAACTCATGAAGGCTATCAATGGCTACTAGTCCTGACGCTTACAGACTACCTCCTCTGTACATTAGAGGAAGCAGCCATATGCACACTAGTTGCAGCAGAATGTGGGCAAGAGGGTGCTGTTGGGCTCATGTTCTGCTTGTGGGTTTCTGTGGACAGGTGGCCTGCCACTGTGTGAGCTGAAATCTGGACCAGATGTACCCTTGGTCTGATCCAGCATCGCTCTTCTTGTGTTTGTGCCACAGGAGATCTGGCATGCAATAAGAAACAGGGTTCCAGAATTGCACTGCCAATCAAAGATGCTCCTTGCATCCCCACATCTTATGGCATGCATGAATTTCAATGTACAAATGTGGGTAGCAAAACAGATGTCTATTGCAGATCACATTAGAATAGGCAAATACTTCATTAGACAGGTTGTATTTTTTATAGTTTCTTGACTATATAAAAGTCTGAGATATCCCTTTGAACTAAATTACTGCTCACTCTTCAAACAAATTCCTCTTCTCTAGTGGCTAAATCCCAGAGCTTGTACCAATGACTTTCACTGAGCTTGCTTAGAAATCCCCAAGCATGAACAAAAAAAAAAAAAAACCCAGCCAGCCAGCCCCAATTCATGTAGAAGCTCCGTTATATAAAAATCATTTTGTAAGTCAGCACATATTGTCAAAATACAGGGAGAAAATGTAAAGCCAGGAATACTTGTGGAGTTGAAGAGAGAGAAGAAAAACATAGCTTTTGATAGTAAACAAAAACTTAGCTTTGCTGTTATAAGGTACCAAATGTTTAACAAATGACTTCAAAAATGAAGTAACTATAATTGTGTTTGGAAAGCAGCTGAAAGGAAATTTATAGAATCATATAGATTTCCTTGCAGTTTATCTAATCCAATCCCACTACTCAGTGTAGTAACTGCAACAAGGATGTGTCTTTAAACAATAACCATACAATACCTGCTTAAATAATTCCAGTGAAGTAAAGCCTGCCAGTTCCAAAATCAGGCTGTTCCACTGTTGAACTACTCTTTTCATTTACCACTGTTGCTTTTGAGCTAAAACGTGTAGCTTAAACTTACTCCTCTATTAATATACTGATGCTAGTCCTGTCCTGTGGAACAAACATTCTCAGAACAGCCGTGGAGAGGGGCTGTAATGTTAGGTAACATATAACCTTATCAAGTGATAAGAAAAATTGAATATCTGACATATGCTCTTCTGTGTACAAAATTACAAATAACTTTGTAATTTTGGGAGCAGTTCTATTCCAAATGTACTGTACATTGTTGGCATAATTTGGAAGGAACTTGGGCATATTAACGCTAGGCAGTATGCAAACTTAACTGTTATGCTCATTATAGACACCGAGCTAAGTATAGAATTCTGTGCAAATTCATGTTAATCATTAATTTATCTTATGGGAAATGCTGAGTACCTATTTCTTAACAAATGTTTAAATACTCAGGGTTTTATAACAAGCTGATCCATCTCATTATAATGAGTATGAAAAGATTCTAATGTGGTAGGTTTTGCAAGAACTTCCATACACTGACCCAAGAGTAGTGAAAAGAAAGGATGTAATAGCAACAACATTTAGTTTTATATGTGTATTTTCTATCACCACATACAGTTCCCTATATTTTAGGGTTACCTATCACACTTACAGAAAAAAATCCACATTGGCCAAAACAGAAACTTAAGTGCCTAGAGAGAGGAAAGCAATTATAATTGACATTGATAGGAGACAGGAGAAAGAGGCACAAATTGCTGGAGGGGGGAGCAAATAAGACACCACCTTTGGAAAGAGTAATAGGTACGCTTTTCAGATCCTGCAAGCTGCTTTCAGCCCAACACACGCTTTTTAACTAAAACTTGCACCATTTTTTTCTTAACATGCCATTGCTAGGATTCCATCTACATGCCAGAAGACAGCATTTCATGACTTTCCAAAAGCCAGACGCAAAGAGACACAGTTACCAAAGTCTCCAGAGGGCCAGAAGGGGGGAGGGGGCAGAAAAGAGATGATACATTCAGATCTCTGCTAGCGGACTTTCTGTTGCAGTGCGACACCTAAAGGGCTCACTGCGTGGCTGCATCAGTGGAAAGCGGCTGACAGACTCTGTGCCTGCACTTGTTCAAGCCGAAATCCAGAGCAGGCCAGAATTCTTAGCAGGACGTTCTCTAAGTCATCCTCTCTGTCCCTGCCACTCCTACTGCTGGAGTTTCTGAGTGAGCTAGGGTGAGATGGGCCATCTATAGCAGATTGTGCTAATTACCTTGTTTCTGGAAATTATCTGTTCCTTGTATGTTGTGAAGATAAGTGTGTTCCACAGCTTATCTACATTTGAGAGCATAAAGTAATTACATTATCAAATTAGCAGGTTACCCAGGGATGCTATTATTGCATTCTCCAAATACAGTGCTAGAGATTTATATTTCTTACCCAGAGAAGTGAGGGGATGTCCTCAAAACGAAAACATGAACGAAAAAAATGTGTGTCACATTACCTAGCACAGCAGCAATTTCAAGAGTTTGCAACCCCACTCTGCTGCTGCAGGATGTGAGGACACTTTAAACAACTTGGATAAAGGCCTTTGCTTTGGTTAATTCTACCTAATGAAATGTAAATCGAGTTCAAGTGTATTTGGTTTAATAGCCCATAGGCCACACACCATAAATTAAACATTTAAAAACCCATCATGATAGAAAATTTGCCAGATCTACTTAATAGGTTTTACAGAGACTGCTCAGAAGTAGTTTTAATCTTGCGGCATCAGGAAGGCAAACTCTAGTTGCAACTGGAAGTGTGAATCAGCACTGCTGCTGACAGGTGACATTCTCTGAGGTTAAGAACTTTATATTATCTCAGCCTTCAAAGGTAGCAAGAATTTAAAGAATAGCATATAGGAAACTTGCTCCGTGGCTTGTGTTTTTGTTTTTGCTTAATTAAGCAACAGAAAATCTCTGTCAGCTCCATAATCTAATCCTAGCCACATGTATGCAGAGACAGATCGAGAGGAAGAGCATCCCAGCTGCAGCCGCCTCCGCAGGCCATCCAGGGCTGGGGCTTTCCAGCGCCAGCCTGCTACTACCTTCGGGGCCCTGCACTGCCCACACGGACTGCTGAACATCATGCCTGCCTGCCTGCCTGCCTTGCCACCACCACCACCGCCACTGCTCCCAGCATGACTCAGGTGGTTGACACGATCACTCCGAAGTGTCCTCTTCCCTCTTGCAGAGCCCGGCCAGCTCCATGGTATACAACTGAGCTTAGGGCAATGAAACAAGAGGAGATGATTAGAGCATAGGTGGCGCAGATATTGAAGTGAATCTGATCAAGCACAGCTTAGAGCCCATTATAGGGCCTATTCTGTGACAATAACAATGGCAAAGTGTCCATATTTTTGCATCTTCACAGTGTCGCCCAGCTGAACTTTTCCTAGTGGTTTGGGGTCTCTTATATAATGAAACACCTGACAAGACCTCTGAGTTCTCGGTGGTTCACTGTGATCAATTTGCTTCTCACTTTGAAGATAAAGTCACTCCTGTGGAGTCCAAATCATGGCACATCTGAGTGGAGAGTCTCATTGAGAGAGATGTCCAGAGTACCATCTTATCTGACTTTGATGGATGAGTTTCAATTATTGCAGCCTGATGATGTGGACAAGGTTCTTGGCTCTGATCATGCCACTACTTGTTTACTCAACCCTTGCCCATCTTGGCTTATTAAGAGATCCAGTGTAGGGGTTCACACCTGGGTCCAGGAGGTTGTCAACACCTCATTGAGAGTGGTCCCAGCCACTTCTTTATAAACTAAAGCTGGACCTGGGGGCCATTGTAAATTACAAGCTAGTTGTGAACACCCCATTTTTGGGCAAGGTGCTTGCATGGGTGGTGGCCGAGCAGCTCCAGGCACTCTTGGATGAAACGGACTATCTAGATCCATTTCAATCAGGCTTTAGGCCAGGGTTTGGGATGGAGACTGCCTTGGTTGCCCTGTGAGATGACCTTTGCCAGAAAAGGAATGAGGGGAGTGCAACCTTGTTGGTTCTCCTGGACCTCTCATCAGCTTTCAACACCAATGAACATGGTGTCCTTCTGGATAGGCTGGCTGGGTTGGGAGCTGGGGCACTGAATTGTAGTGGTTCCATTACACTGTCCAGAAGGTGGTGCTGGGGAACAGTTGCTTTGCCCCATGGCAATTGTGCTGCGGGGTTCCTCAGGGCTCTATAATCTCTCCCATGCTGTTCAATGTCTACATGAAACTGCTGGGAAAGGTCATTTGAAGGTGGGGAATGAGGTGTCATCAGTATCACCCCTAAACAGCTTGTGAACAGGATACCTGAAGGACCACCTGCTCCCATATATACCTACCCAGTCCCTAAGATCTGGTGAGGAGGCCCTTCTGAGAGAGCATCCTTTAAGGAAGGAAAGAGGATGGCAGATAGAAGAAGGGCCATCTCAGTGGCTGCCTCCCATTTATGGCCTTCTGAAAATAGTTTGCCTGATGCCATCTTTACAATCTTTTTGGCACCAGGCAAAAACAGTCTTCTTCTCCAGACATTTTAATAACTGATTTCATACTCAGATTATTATTTTTAGCTTTAATATATTTTTACTTATTGGTATCTCACCTCAGCTGTATATTCTTCTACTTTATTGTAGGTTGTTATTATTATTATTTTATGAAATACTGTTATTTTATTTAATATTGTATTCCACTTGAAGAGTCTTCAGACTAGTATAACAGAATATAAGTTAAATATATAAACATATAAATATATAAACAAACATGTCCTAACTAGATCAGTGGCATTTTGTTCCTGGTAAGCTTTAGATTACAGCCTATTTGAAATTTTAAAGTTGCTTGCATTCAGCTGTACCATGTGGTCCTCAAGTACAGAAAATTTGCCCAAGATTATGCACATGTATTACAAGCGGTAAATTTATTGACAGAATTTACTGCAAGGTGATTACCAGTTTTCCAGGGAATTAACAGCTGTCAATAAAATTATTCTGGAATGAGCATAAAGAACATAAAATTACTGTAGTTTTAAAAAATCTTCATTATGCAATGTAAGATAAACTTAAAAGTTCCCTTGGATGGCAGAAGTCCTTAAACTCCATATTCCTGTTCAGAGTAAATCTGCAGATCCAAAAGCATAAAAAAGATGAGAAACAAGCCACAATATGCACAATGAAGATTTACAATATGACTGAATAGATAGTTAGCTTTGATATCACACGATTTCCATTAACAAAGCTACCATGGAATATTGTTCATGTCAAATAAATCTGCATATGCCTAAGGAATTCTGGGAAACATAGAAATATAGTGAGTCAGAAGGGGTCTCCTGATCTATCTAGTCTGACCCCCAGCTCTAGCTGGTTCTTTTCATGTAATACCCAACATGTGGTTGTCCAAACTTTGCTTGAATACCCTCACCGATGGGATCTCCACAACCCCCATGGAAGCCCGTTCCATATCCTAGGGGTCCTATCCATCATCTAACCTGAAATCATGTTCCTTTAGCTTTGCCCCATTGGACCATGTCCTTTCCTCCACTGCAGGGGAGAAAAGGTCATGACCCTCCACTGTGTGACACTCCTTCACATACCTAAATGTTGCTATAAGATCCCCTCTGAGTCTCCTCTTCTCCAGGATGAAAAGACCCAGCTCCCTCAATCTCATCTCATCTGGCATCCACCCCGCACCTGCCACCAATCTGGCTACCATCCTTGTGACCCTGATTCTATCCTAGCTATGTCTCTCTTATAATACAGAGCCCAGAACTGGACACAGGACTCCAGTTGTGGGCACACCAGTCTTACAGAGAGTCACTAACATGTCTCTCAACCTGGAAGCCACACTTCTGGAGATACATCCAAAGGAGGTGTTTGCCCTCTTAACCACTGTGTCACACTGCTGGTTCATGTTTTGCTTGCTATCAACACGTACCCTGATATCCCTTTTGTAAGTGCTGTTCTCCAGCCACTTGTCCCCCTTTCTGTACCAATAGCACCTATTCCTGTGTCCCAAGCGCAAGACCTTGTACTTACCCACACTGAATGCCATCCTGTTGTCCCCTACCCACTTCTGTGCAGATCCTTTTGGATTTGGAGTACCTGCTCCTCAGTGTGGCAACTGCCCCCACTTTGGTATCATCTGTGAATTTGGACAGATGAAACCAAAGGTGATTACTCCCTCCTCCAGGTCACTGATAAAAAGGTTGAACAGAACTGGTCCCAGAACTGACTCCTGGACTCCATTTGCCACCAGCTGCCATCCTGTTGATTCCTTACTGATAGTCACCGTCTGTTTGCAGTCTGTCAATTCTACCCTGAAAGGAAGTCGCCATGAGAGGCACAGGAGTCAAACTTCAATTCACTGGCAGCAGCATGGGATATGAAGTGGCAGAGATAATTAATAAATCTACATTTTCCTCCTATGTATTGAACAGCACACAATGGAACAAAAGGATTCTCCAGGTGTAGTGACCTGTAATGTGTGTGCAATGTTCATTTCCCTCCATGAGACTGACATGGTAAATACCTGCAATAAATGTAAACTGGCTGAGCTAGATTTAAAGATGTCATTGAGGAATTTTCAAATGCTGAGATGGGGGGAGGGGTTCCTGCCAAAATGTTCTTAGCTATTGAATCTTGCGGGTAACGGGCTTCACACAGATAGAGCCCATATATGTGATGCACAGAAGCAACAAAGAAGAACAGATACTCACATAGCTACCTCTCCCTGTTGTGGAGTAGCTTCCCATCAGAGAAATGAAGTCAATATACCTTTTTCTCTGGAGGCTATAGGCCTGAACCATGCCAGGGTTCATGGTTAGGGGTCACAGAAGCTATGGCTTCACTCAAATGGAGCAGGCACGATGTGTCCAACTTATAACTATCCCAACCTATGCAAGGTAGTAGCAAATACTACTTTAGGACTTAAAGTCACTCCCAAATTTGTCAGGAAATAAAAGGCAAAACATTAATGAATGTAAAAAAACTAAAAACTGTCTCCTTGCTTTAGCTGGGCTTTAGAGATGGATGATGGGAGTATTCCACCATGCCTGCTCCAAGTTGCCTTTGACCGGTTTAGAGGGAGTCGAAGGAAACAAGCAAAGGGCTCCATACTGCCGTATCGTTTGCCCTCTGCCAAAGACAAACGAACAGAAGGCCTTCTACAAGTAACACTCCACTCTTTCCACCCTTAGGCATACTGCTCTCTAAGACTAGAAAAATGGAGAGGATGTATGCATGCATGCTCTCTCATTACAGATTACTGCCATACGTCTACAAAAAAAGAAGAAGAAGAAGAAGAAGCTTCTGATACAGGACAACTGGTGAACACATTCAGGCAGCTGGGAAACAATTCAATGAGCAAAAGCTGTAAAGACAGTGCACACTTCTCTCTCCTCCCCACCCTACTTCTAACTGTGACCAAGGATTGTTTCCCAGTTCTGTTAGCAAATCTAATTTCAACAACCTTACCAACTCTCATATTTCTTGTTGTAGTCTTTGGTCTCTCCAGGTGAATGGGTTCAAAACCTTTGTATGTCGTACAGATTACAATGTATCCCTCACTGTGAACTGCTGAAACTTAGGAGGAACTACATAGTTCTGTTTTGCCAAAAATGAATCTT
Organism: Varanus komodoensis; assembly: GCF_004798865.1. NCBI lineage: Eukaryota > Metazoa > Chordata > Lepidosauria > Squamata > Varanidae > Varanus > Varanus komodoensis. The sequence continues at coordinate 12,777,070 of NW_025335684.1, forward strand.
CAGTTCCTTTGAAGATTCACTTTTCTTTTATTTGTAAGAACTATTAATGACTAAGCAAAAACACAAGAAATATTTTAGTGTTTCTCAACTGTTACTCTTTTGTATTCACACAGTTATTATAAACCAGTTCTTGAGAAACAACACATATATTCCTCACACACACAGTGAGATGATGATGGACATAAACTGCCGGCCACAAACTACAAAAGACAGATCACATGTACTTAACCTGGCACAATCCATTACCAAAAAAATCCAAGGAGTCCAAGCAATATTTATGGTTTGGCTGTATATATAAAGACTATATAAAGACAATATGCTATCTTTGTTTCTATGCTGCAGATAAAAGTACCTTGCTCTGATTATCCCCCTTTATATTACGTATGTATTTCTGTAAACAGAGAAGGACAACTTATTTTATATATTATATAACTTAATAGAGCCTGCAGATTTTGGAAATAGGAGAGAAGAAAGCAAACTTTGCAGAAGACAAGTGAATCTTAGCTTCTCAGCTACAAGTCTCCTGTTCTTAAACACCTCGCTTTTGGCTGCTGAGGTTGCATCAGCTCCTGAAGTAGTATTTATAACTGTTTTTAAAACCTGATATTCCATTTCCAGTTGCTCTGTGGGGGTGAATTGAATCTGCAGGGCCCCCAGCCAAGCAGCTGCTGCCAGCATGATCCCTTTTCCCTCCATATCCTGCTCAGAAAAGCCTCCCTACAGTCAACCTGGTGCCATAGCTTACTGGCATGGTCTCTTTAATTAGCTGACCAAGGCACAAGGCAGGCCCTCATTAAAGAGATAGCTGATTGAAATCGGGACAGGCGGAAGGAAGAGGCGTTAACCTGCACTATTAACAAATATCTGTATTTCAAAGTAAACTCCCTTGTTCCTCTCTTTGCACAGATCTCACTGAGAACCAAAAAGTCTAGAGGAGATGATGATGATGATTTAAATAACTGGCATATTGGCTTTTTCTCTCATAAATGGGGATATGAGGCTCTTTCATTGGAGCTGTCAGAAGTCCTGTCTCTCTGTGGCACAAACATGTACTTTCCATACAGACTGTGTTGTTATATGATATCATTCTCCTGTGCCTTGTGTGCTTCTTAAATATAGGATATGGTATGGTCCGGGAAAGTGGGCTTTGTCTCCCATTCAAGTGGCTCCATGCCATGGCTGGCAGAGTACTTGATCTTATCTCATACATTGCTCAAATAGCAGGAAGCCACAGTGGTATCTGTGCTTCAGGAAGCTGCGAGTAGGGCCCTCTGCTTGTTGGTGTGCCTTTGCTGCCTAGCGTGCCATAACTACTCTCTGCTGGGGACACTGATGTGCCCTCTTGAGGGCAGGGGAACACCATTCCCTCTGTGTTATAAATAATAAATTGATCTGATGAAAAGGGAGACCCTTCCAGGCAATAGCATGAATCACACACCTATTAAATTTACAAAGCAACCTATCAAAGTAAGGGCAATTTATAAACAATGACACCACAGACAGTTCAGAAACAGGAAACTGGATCCTTTCCTGAGGTTCATATCCACCCAAAAGCCCTCTGGTCTCATGGCAGCTATCCTTAACCAGCTAGCCACCCCAGTATCAAATAAATTGGTAAGTTTCAAAGGAACTTATTTCCTTAACACTATACTCTACTTACACCAAGACAGAAAAAGGCGAACAATTAAAATTACTTCTTTTGGCCTTTTACATGCAACAAACCAGTTTCATAAAACAGTATTCCTATTAACTACATTTCTTTCCTGTGTTTTTATCTTCAGTTACATAGATCTTTACTGGATACTAGGAGAGAACAATCCCTTAAACAATCCTGCCATGGATTTATTTACATGGAGAAAAGAATACATCGTAGGTGACATTAAAAACAAAGGTCCAAGTCTCCATGCAATCAGAAATACTTTATTGCCCACACTGTCACTTTCAAACAACAGCCGGTATAAAGACTAGTTTCCATTATACACATAATTATGCTATTTTGACAGGTGGAGACCTAACTAGAAATAGACAAATAAGTACATGTCATTTTTGCATGTGTTCTTTCAAGTCTTCCAGACCATTTCTGCATTATTCTGCGATTTAAAAACAAATCTACAGAAAAGTTCACATCCAAACACAGATTTCTGAATGTATCTTCCTGTGAATACATGGTTCTATAAACATGAATGAAAGATGTAATTCTAAGCTCATTCCATAGGGAATAAGCCCCACAGAATACAGTGGAATATCATTTTGAGTAAACACAAATGGGCACTGTAATTTTCTGCAAATTTGGCTATGGTCCAGTGCTCACAAACAGCAGATGACATAATAAACCTTTGTTTCAGCTGCCCCTCTTCAGATTGCAATTAAGGTTTCAGATGATATAATGTTTCCCAAAGAAAACCCTGCACATAGAAAGCTAGCCTGTAAGAGGAAGCATTCTGGAGCAGTCATTTCTCCTGACATGCTAATTTCTATATGCAGGGACTTTTTTCCCTATTAAAAAGCATTTCATCATATTGGCATGAGATCTCCCCACCCACTCACATGGGGAGAGAAACCTGTACTCTTACAGAGTGTTTTGCCACGTTATCTGCTCTTTCTGTTAGCCACATGTCTCTAAGTAAGAAATTGAGGGAGAGATCTCTGACTTCATTCCAGCTTTCATGTTTTGCTTTGCTTTGTTTTTGTTTGTTTGTTTTGGGAGCAGAGTAGCAAAATAATCTCTTTTAGCTGTTTTTTAGATGCAGTACATAATAGTTGCAAGTTTTTTAAAAAATAAAAAATCTTTCCAGACAACAGTTTATGGCACAACAAATGAGCATTTGCTGCTCATTTTACACGTGATTGTTACGTCTTCTTTTTTCTGTTCTATCATTGTCAAATGTATCTGGAGAAGAACAGAGCATGATATGCAAAAATTCTGCTCCAGGCCTTCACAAACACAAAGCATTATACTATCCGATACACAGTCTCTCAACAGAAGTAGGGGGAGGGCAGGAGAGGATCAGCTAACTTTGCAAGGATGGAAGGAGATACTGATAGATTTCACTAAGGGACTTTGCACTAGCATTTTGCAGCAAAGTACTTCCTCTTCTGAGGTCTCATTGGCATTCATTCAAATAACTTTGTGGAATATTTTGGGCAGAAAAAGTGGGTTTAAAATTTCTCTTATCTTTTCCTGAGCACCTGCCCAAATTTTCACCTAAGATCAGAACATGACGACAGTGAAGGTCCTCTGGCTAGAATTAGATGGCAAGTCTTGAATGTCAGTGATAGGAAATCTGTACTTCCAGCCCACATCCACACAGGACGTGAATTTGCTAGTTCCAAGACACAAACTGTCACGAGCCCATTTGTGGGAAGTACATGACCTAGGTGTGATAATACTGCATGCAATTTTTCCTCATACATTTCTTTCTATATTAGGATGCCATCAGGATGAATTACATCCATGTTGGTTTGATAGCAGCTGGCGTTATGCAATGCAAAACAGTCTTTTCAGTCCAGTCGGTACACATTGGTGTACAACAACCACAATGGTCCTTAAGCTGTTAACGAGTGCAAATGACCTGTGCACACTAAGTGTAATCACAGCAAAGATTTGTATAAGGGGACTATGATCTTAACAATTCTATTTTTAACTCCCTTGCCAATTATGCCCAACACGGAGTTTGCCTTTTTCACAGCTGTTGCCCTGTGGATCCCATGACTATAGTCAATGGTGAGGGATGATGGGAGTTGTAGGCCAAAACATCTGGAGGACCACAATTTGCCTTTGCCATCACAGAGGAAAAGTATTGTGACAATTATGAACATTAATTCTGTTATTAGCAGTGTTTTTGGTCTAGCAACAAATACGTCAACTATGATCTCTGGTAGCCAGATCATAACACTAATCTCAGCAATATTCATTAGGTAGCCTGTGAAGAACATAAGGCATGTCTGGCAGACTCCTTATTCAAAATCTTGATACCAGGCACATACATTTTCTGTGTATTACAAACTGCCTCATTTGCAGGAAAACCATGCCAAGAATCTATGGTCTGGGTGCGCACCAGGTGGGCACACTACTGTTTATACCAGTAGAAAGCAGCAACCTGATTTAAACCTTGCAATGTCCACATGTCACACTCAGTCGGTGCTACCAGGGAAGCTTCTCTTACTCAGCTACCCTTATACCTCCTATAAAAGTACCAGCAGTGTACATCAAAATTGACATGGACAGGAAGCTAGACTGATAATACAGTCAAGTGTAATCTGTTATTCCAGAATTCCTAATCAATGGGGCCACACTCTCCTAATTGCCATGTCCAATTTATGAAAAGAACTGTATGATCAGCCTACAATTTCCCTATGGCAACTTTACCCCTATGCCATCTTACCAGCATCACAAAATTCTTTAATTAACACAAGAAACTGACCATGTTGAGAGAGTAGCACTCTTGAAGATAGCTTCAAGATACTCCACAGGAAAAGCACAAGATCTGGTGTGAAGGTATGACAGAATGGATACATGCTCTCAAAGGCAACAAGATTAAACACCAAGTATGAACAGAAGTTCAAACAAACCATTCAATTCAGTATTTAACTTGCAGCTGGCTATGATTTATAATTAAATTCCCTTTATTTTGGATCAAGGAAGAGGGCGGGGATGATTGAGAATCTGAAAAGTAAGTTTCCTTTCCCCTTCTCCACATAAGTGCTAAAAATTAATCAAACTATTTGGGGTTACAGAGGAGGGGGAGGAAACAGCAAATGCCATGTTCTATGAACCTCAAGTACTGTTCAGAAAAGTGGCGATCACCAAGGGGTGATGACAACTTAGAAATGTGTGTGCGTTAGAGTTTAGGGAGAAGTGGTGCAAGGAGCACAAATGTTTTCAACACTCTGGAAGCAACAATGTGTGACAATTCGTCCTGACTTTCTAGGTTAGTCCACATATTTCAGAGAAAAAGGGTCAGAAATGGACATATCACAGTTACAAAATAGTTCCCAAAGACTCACGTAAGTAAATCAAGCTTACATGCTATGGGGAAGGCAAAAAGAGAACATTATAAATTTGCAAAATCAAAAGCCAATTATACTTTATTGGAAAGGTTTTTTTCCCTAGGGACACAAAATGGATTCAGAAATATTACATTTGTAGGAAGACAATGCATGATTTCAAGATTCCACAGAAGTCTGTCAGCCAATATATGGTAGCAAATGTACAGAGAAAGGTACAGACTAGGACACGTTATCCTAACTAGAATTTATTACTGTTTCCCGTAAATACTCTCTTTCTGCCCAACACATAGTCCCCTCTGTCTCAGACCCTTTTATACAGGCATTACAGTTGAGTGCTAAGAACAGTATATCGGGGCGCAGGAGATCCAGGTGCTAGTCCCCACTGGGTTTCATGCCCACGCAAACTAGATGAATTTGAGCCAGGTACTGGGAGCAGGCACACGGAACAACAAGCAATGCTGGAAACCACAGGGATATGGCTTATTATGTCTGGACCCAGCGAGCATGGTGAAGCATGGCACATTGGGTCACTGTGGAACCACAACGAAAAACAGCAGTATAGTTTTCCATGCTTCACCATTGCTTGTTTTGGTATCTGAACCTGAAAACTGCACTTCTGCACAGCTTCTGCATTCTGACCACAGAATTCTGCAGCCGATGCTCCTGTCTGTGCGTCTCACTATCCAAGTCTGTCTTGCGACCACTGAGTTACAGGCAGCAACACAATGTCTGGCTGCTCTATGCTCCCTTTCTGCCAGTGCTGCAGCAACGGGACCTCATCAGCAGACCAGCATCACACCATGCCACCTCTGGGAGCAGCTGCTGCAAAGGCAGCTGTGCTTGGTCCTCTGGTCGGCTCCTGTGCTTGGCTGGAGTGATGTTCTGAAATAGCTGTGCACTTGTGCTCCCCAGGAGACCAGCAGTGGGCTAATCGAAAGGCTGCCTTGCACATGAGGAAGAGACTGGCAGCATGCAGGCATCACCATCAGGGCAACTGCCTTACAAAGCCCATGTCTGCCACTCTGTCTCTCACCTTCCACCCCGATCTTGTTTCTGGCATTCCTAAGGACTGCCCTGCTGCCCTGCTGTCTCCTTCCACCCCCATCCCCAGCCATGGGACAAAAACTGTCCTAACGGATTACCAGAAAACCTTCCCTGGCAGATGCCCAAACATGCACCCTCAGGAAGTTCTGTCCAGCAAGACATGCTCCTTCCATCCCTGAGACGGGTGCCTGTGCTGATGCCCTCTGGCTGTGGGTGGAAGGCAACCCTTGACAGCATGTGCAAGTCTGGACAGCAAAGGAGGGGGAGATATAGGAATGTGGGTGTGCTTGCACATTGGCACAGAGCAGGGCAACACAGGGGAGCGGTCCTGTATAGCGAGTGGGCAACTGCTTCACTGAGAAGCGGAAAGGAAAGGAAAGGAAAGGAAAGGAAAGGAAAGGAAAGGGCAGTTGGCTGAGGCCACACCCAGCCAAATGCGTGGGCCAGTCAAGGAAAGGCAGGTGACAGGCAGGACCAGGCCTGCTTCCGAGCCATGGGACCAGCTGCCACTGGAGAGAAGATGAAGTAGCATGGAAACTACGCATGCAGGGAAAGCAAGTGCCTGTCTGAACCCAGGATATAACATGAGATACCGTGCTATGTGGATACCATGCAACATTGCTTACTGTTATATGTGAATGCATCCACGGTCCCTCAGCCTAAATTACTCACATAGTTGTTGTGGAGATAAAATGGCAAGAAGGAAGGTCATGGAAGCTACTATGAAAGAGGGGGGAAAGGCAGTATATACATTAAATCACTATCACAATTTGTCCAGGTACTGCCTTCTCCTTGGCTCCTCATTTCTTTAAATCCATGCCTCTAATACCCATACTTTCTTTAGGTCCCTGCTTTTCAGTCCAATGGCTATGTTTCTGCACTTCCTTTAGCAAATTTGTGTCTTCCTCATAGCATCCCTTATTAAGCAGAAGGAGGCTTTTTCGTAAGAGCTTTCTCCAGTTAAGCTCCTGCTTGCCTGTTTCTTGTCCACCTTTCCCCTCAAGGTTCTTTCCACTGCCTACTATGCACGCTTCCTTCAGAACCTGTCTCTGGTTTTATTCCCCCTTGAGTGTCCCTAACTCCCAAAGCCTCTTTCCGTTTTTCAGTGATCTTCTGACAATTTTATTTTCTCACAAAAGATGGACTTCAACTGCTTTGGTTCCCTGAGCAATTAGAGATTCTGAGCTTTCACAGCAGGTCAACCAATTGGTATCAACAGCTTTGTAGCATAAAACATCCCCAGCAACATACATAATTACTAAATTATGTCTGAAGTCTCCAGTGAGCTAGAAGAAGCCTTGACTGTTGATATTTGTTTGTTTGATTGGTTGGTTGGTTTGTTTTTCTTTTTTAAAGAGCTCAGAGTGTTTTAAATCATTCTCCTTGTTCTGCTCTCAATCTTATCCCCACAACAACAACCCTGTGAGGTAGGTTGAGCTGAGAGCTGTGACTGGGTCAAAGTCACCCAGGTGGCTCCATGGCTGAGCAAGGATTATAACCAAGATCACTGTTAGACTGGCTCTCATTATATTACTTGACAACAATTTTTCTTGAAAATAATGCAATAAATTGTTCACTGCATTATTCAACTGTTTATATGTAGTGAAACAGTCCACAAGAAAGTATACATATGTTATTCAACAACAGCATTCAGAGCTATGCAGCATCCCATTGCCCTGTCTAGAACAATATTAACTAGCTATGGGTATACAAAGGAGGGTGGACACTCTCCTCTCAGGTATGTGGAAGAGTAATTGTATGTGGACTATTTACCAAGGAAAACAATAATGGATGAACAGCCTTATGGCATGGTCACATATATGGACGTTAAGGATGAGCATGAGAAGGCCTTAATGCTCTGATGATGAACCACACCATCCCCAATCCAGAAAAGCATTTTTTCAGACAGGGCACACAAAATTGACAACTTCCTCACAAGTACAGTACCTGTTGGGAGTCAGGACAGTTGCCCTTGGCATGCATTCCCAAGGCTTTCTGACTGGGACTCAGAGGAGGAGGTGGAGGGAATATGGGCCAATTCCAGATGTTGAGATGAGATAAGTGGAGGTGCTTATCTCAAGGCCAGACTCCCCACATGCTCAGATAGCTTCTAATAACCAAGGTATACAGTTATTGGGAGGGGGTTGGAACAGGGAAGTTTCTCAAAAACAGACAGTGGTTTTGGCTCTCTCAACCCCATGAGATGACGTTAGCAGAGAAGGGTGGCCCAATTAGAGGACCAGCACGCAGAGAGGAGGTGTGCTCATTTCCAAACGGCCCCTCCCAAAAGGATGGGGCAGAAACATACTCATAAGGAGAGCAACTCGAAGTAAATACTGGATTGGGTTCAACTAACTGCTCTGTGCATGGTCAGATATCCATTCTGGGTGATTGTGGTTCTCAAAAACATTTCAGTTAATAAAGAACTTTTTGCAAGAAAGTGCTGTGGCTTTGCATGTGCAATGGAAGGAAACCTAGTTCACAGTAGCAGCTACTTGCACTGTGCAAACACCCCAACCAGCTACTATTTATGCACTACAACACAGGAGCGTGTTTTCTGATATTTATCTTGCAGACTAATCAACCCACCATTGACTTAAGACATAACATATTTCTGATGCAAAACATTCACCTTGTCATAGATTAGGATGGAGAACCATTTTCAGCCTGAGAGCTATATTTACTAGCATATAACCTTCTGGGTGCTACACACCGGTAGTAGCCATCGCCAAAGCTGTAATGGAATGTTCTCTGCTTAACTCTTTCCCCTTCCCTTCCTTCCTTCTGTCCTTCCTTCCTTCCTCTCTTTCAATTCCTTTCTCCCTCGCCCAGTCTCTGCTTTCTCTCTTTCTAACCCCCTTCACAAGCTTGCTTGGTGCCTGTATGTTAATTTGCTCATAAACAGATGCCCACAAGGAGATAAGAAACTGGCACAACTCTTAAGGCAGAGGTGGGCAGCTTGAGAACCTCCAGATATCAGACTGCAATCCCCACCATCTTTCATCACTGGCTCTGATGGCTAGGAGTTGCAGTCCAACAACTATTGGACTACAAGTTGCTTACCCTGTGCAACGGCACACAGCTGTGTTTAAAGTCTGAGGATGAAAGTGAAAATTATGGTGCTTCATAGCATAATTTTAAAAATCCTGGTCTCTTAACAGACTTCTGATCCAGTTAGCCTGACTATTTACAACCGTTGGTCTTGTAGCTGGTGGACGGCTTCAATGACAACTCTGATGCCATGTTCACTAGAATACTGTCATAGCTTATTTAAACCACATTGTATTGTGACACATGCCAGTGGTCCATGTAAATAGTTAAACCACTGTGGATAGTTAAACCACTGCAGCTTATTGTGATGTGCAAACCCAGCAAACCACTCACAACCCTGTGGCCACTGAAAGCCCAGTTTCTTCGCTATCTCTTTCAGTTTGTATTGCTCAGACTGGTCAACCACAAACTTCACCTCCTCAAGTAAAATTGTATTCTATGCAAGGTGGTTTCAGGCTAGATGTCAATAGGTTTGAAGGTTATTTTAACAAGCCCTCCCCATTTTACAATTTATCTCCCAGTATGTGTTCAGGGCCTTAATAAATGTAAGTACAATTATGCCCATTCAGTCAATTATGGTAAGGTAGGGGAATGTTCCAGTTGGGCAGGTTGCCAGGACTTTCAGAAAGGCCTGACAGTCAAGTACTACGAGACAGAAAACTATCCGAAAAGATCCTGTCGGTGGGATGAACAACTATACATCCAAAACATGCCTTCTACCTCAAGTGCCCATTCCAGGGGATGTCATCTGAGGCACACACCACTCAGGACCTTAACCTCTCACAACCGCATTTCATTACTGTCCCTTAAACCAGCACAACTACTCAAACATCGCTGGGATCATGAGCCGCTAATAAAGAGCAACATGTCCAACTGCAGAGACAACCTCCTAATGACCACTTCAGGGCAGGATCTGAAACCACCCAAAGCAGGAGAAGCTACTTTTTTAAAAGTCACATCACCAATCATTACATTTTAAAAGTGCATATGTGGTCTGAGGATTAGAAGAACCATAATTAACAAAATTTACACCATCCTTTTCCAATAGCCATTTTACTCCCAACAAATACAATATTTTATTCTTAACAAATAAAAGTAAAAGGAAATTGAGTTGATTATAGGAGAAACACAACATGCCTGCACTATGCTTAAAGGAGATAATGCTAGTTTCCTGCATTAGAGCACTGAAAGGCCAAGCAGCCTGAAGTGAAAATGTCAGAACAAAAACAGAGCTGAGCAGCTGCTAAAGTCATAAATATACATCTAAAACATCCAGGTTTAAGAGGACTGCCCACAGAATTAGCACACAGCCAGTACAATCACAGACAGCACAGGCAGACAAACCAGAGGGAGCCACAGGCCATCTTTCTCAAAAAGCCCTGCCACAGCTGATTGTTGTGTTTAGCTATGTCAGAAAACAGAGGACCTAACACCCCCCCCCCCCCACACACACACACACACATAGTAAAGAGAGCCCAGTAACAGGCACAAAGAGAATAAATGTACAAGGATGAATAACAGGAACAAGGTACAAAAACCACAAACCACAGAATGACACTGTAAAAGTTAACTTCACACTTTGAAACATTCCCTCCAGCACTACACCCAAACTGATGGACATAACAATTGGCTCCTTGGATTGACAAAGGTCTGGTCTTCTGAAATGGAAGCATGAACTGTACCATGTTAGGATGTGAAGGCAGAAAAAGAAATGGGCTCTCCACCTCCCCACTGCCCTGCCATGCCCAGACCTCTTTTACTGATCTCAGAAAAAAATGATCCACTTTGATAATGGTTTTTCAAAATAATGAATAAAATATTCAATACAAGAGGTAGTATCCAATACCGAGTGGGACCTACAAGCAACACAAGGGACCTAGCAGTTGTTGAAACAACAGGAAATTAGTAGAACCATTCATCCCTTCATGGAACACTGTCTTGGTGTGGTGAAGGGGTACCCAAGACAGACAGGTCATAGCAGAGAGCTCTGACAAAAGGTGATCCACTGGAGAAGGAAATGGCAACCCACTCCAGTATCCTTGCCATGAAAACCCATAGAGAGTACCAAAAGGCAAAGAGATATGATGCTGGAAGACGAGCCCCTCAGGTCGGAAGGTGTCCTGTGTGCTACAGGGGAAGAGCAGAGGGCTAGTACAAGTAGCACTACAAAGAGTGAAGCAACAGGGTAAAAGCCGAAAGGATACCTAATTGCGGATGTATCTGGTGGTGAAAGGAAAGTCTGATGTTGTAAAGAACAATACTGAATAGGAACCTGGAATGTAAGATCTACGAATCAAGGTAAGCTGGATGTGGTCAAACATGAGATAGGTAGGCATGTCATGGTAGGCACTCTTTTCCAACAACCCAAGAGACAACTCTTCACATGGACATCACCAGATGGTCAACATCGAAATCAGATTGATTATGTGCTCTGCAGCCAAAGATGGAAAAGCTCTATACAGTCAGTAAAAAAAAAAAAAAAGAACAGGAGTTGACTGTGGCTCAGATCATGATCTTCTTGTTGCAAAAGTTAGGCTTAAATTGAAGAAAGTAGGGAAAAGCACTAGGCCACTCAGGTATGACCTAAATCATATTCCTGGTGAATATACAGTAGAGGTGACGAATAGATTTAGGAGATTGGATCTGATAGATCTGAAGAACTATGGACAGAAGTTTGCAATATTGTATAGGACGTAGCAACTAAAATCATCCGAACGAAAAAGAAATGCAAGAAAGCAAAATGGCTGTCTGAGGAGGCTTTACAAATAGCTGAGGATAGAAGGGAAGTGAAAGTCAAGGGAGAAAAAGAAAGATACACCCAATTGAATGCAGAATTCCAGAGAATAGCGAGAAGAGGTAAGAAAGCCTTCTTAAATAAATACTGCAAAGAAATAGAAAAAACAATAGAATAGGGAGGACCAGAGATCTCTTCAAGAAAATTGGAGATATGAAGGGAATGTTTCATGCAAAGATGGGCATGATAAAGCATAAAAATGGCAGAAACCTAACAGCAGCAGATGAGATTATGAAGAGGTGCAAGATTACATAGAAGAACTATATAAGAAAGATCTTAATGTCCCTGATAACCACGATGAGGTGGTCTCTGACCTCAAGCCAAGCATCCTGGAGTGTGAAGTCAAATAGGCCTTAGGAAGTCTTAGCAACATCAAAGCTAGTGGAGGCAATGGTAACCCAGCTGAGCTATTCAAAATCTTAAAAGATGATGCAGTAAAAGTGCTACATTCAATATGCCAGCAAATTTGGAAAACTCAACAGTGGCCACAGGACTGCAAAAAGTCACTTTTCATTCCAATTCCAAAGAAGGGAAGTGCCAACGAATGTTCGAACTACCATACAATTGCGCTCATTTCACATGCTAGCAAAGTTATGCTCAAATTCCTACAAGCTAGGCTCCAGCAGTATGTGGACCGAGAACTACCAGAAGCACAAGTGGGGTTTTGAAGAGGGAGAGGAACTAGAGATCAAATTGCCAACATACGCTGGAGCATGGGGAAAGCTAGGGAGTTCCAGAAAAACATCTATTTCTGCTTCATTGACTAAGCCAAAACCTTTGATTGTGTGGATCACAACAAATTGTGGCAAGTTCTTAAAGAGATGAGAGTACCAGACCATCTTATTCATCTCTTGAAGAACCTGTATGTGGGTCAAGAAGCAACAGTTAGAACTGGACATGGAACAAGCAATTGGTTCACAATTGGGAAAGGAGTATGGCATGTTCTACTCTGCATATAACTTAATTCACAAGCCGGAATTAAGATTGCTGGGAGAAATATCAACAACCTCAAATATGCAGACAATACCACTCTAATGGCAGAAAGTGAAGAGGAACTAAAGAGCCTCTTGATGAGGGTGAAAGAGATCATAAAAGTTGGCTTGAAACTCAACATTTAAGACAACTAAGATCATGACATCCAGTCCTATCACTTCCTGGCAAATAGATGGAAAAGCAATGGAGGCAGCAATAGATTTTATTTTCTCAAGAGCACCACAGACAGTGACTGCAATCAAGAAATTAAAAAATGCTTGCTCCTTGGGAAGAAAGCTATGGCAACTCTAGACAGCATACTAAAAAGCAGAGGCATCACTCTGCCATCAAAAGTTTGTATAGGCAAAGTTATGGTTTTCCCACTTGTAATGTATGGCTGTGAGAGTTGGACAATAAGGAAGGCTGAGCAGCAAAGAATTGATACTTCTGAATTGTGGTGTTGGAAAAGTCTCCTGAAAGTCCTTGGGACCGCAAGGAGATCAAAGCAGTGACTCCTAAAGGAAAGCAACCCTGATTGGTCTTTTGAAGGCCAGATACTGAAGCTGAAACTCAAATATTTTGGCCATCTAATGAGAGGGAACAACTCACTGGAGAAGATCCTGATGATGGGAACAATTGACGGCAAAAGGAGAAAGGGATGACAGAGTTTGAAGTGGCTAGATGTGGTCACTGGGACGATGGATGTGGGGTTGGGTGGATTCCAGGGCATGGAGGAAGACAGGAGAATCTGAAGGAATGTTGTCCATGGGGCTGTGAAGAGTCAGACATGACTTTACAACTAAACAACAACAAGAGGAAGAAGCACTCACTTCCAGAATGGCGCAGCGCAGCAGATCTCACAGAAGGAAGCACCACTGACCTGTCCTGTTCCAGAAATACGTATCTCTGCTCTTTCCAGCATTCCTGTTACACCTACAGTGGGTTCCATGAGTACAACCAAACAAGTGGAGGCACAGCAGCAACACTAGGTATCATCTAAGTAGCTGATATATTTCTATCTGGCCTTGACTTCTCCAATAGTATATACTTATTTGCTATGTACAATGAAGCCCTTATAGGAAATCATAGGGCAAAATGTATTTTAATCTTATATGCAAGATTTCCATCATGGACTTTTTTGGTCCATCTTTCACTCAAATATATGTTGAAAGGTCTCTACTGCCCAATAAGTTTAAAAGGAAAAAAAAGAAAGAAAGAAACTTTGCATCTCCTCAGCATCCAGCACTGAATTCTAGATAATGTGAATCAGTAAATCAAAACTTGGCTTGTTGTTGCTACAGGACAGACTGCAGCCCTAGAGTCACTTATTGAGAAATTATGTCTTATTCAATGCATTGAGACTTATTTCTGAACTAAATGTTCTGAAGATTGTGCTCCAATTGTCCTAAGGAAAAATATTGTTAAAAAAACAATATTAAACTGGCTATATCCTTCCTGTAATGAGTGGCCCAGAATTGAACAAAATACTCCAGTTGCAGGCACACCAGAGTCATATAGAGTGGTGGTAATACCTTTCTCGATCTAGAAGCCATGCTTCTGGCTATGCACTGCTGGCTCATGTTTATCCTGCAGTCGACCAGCACCCCAAGGTCCCTTTCACAAGTGTTGCTCTCCAGTCTCTTGTCCCCTAACCTGTACTTATGACACCCATTCCTATGCCCCAAGTGCAAGACCTTGCACTTATCCACATTGAACGCCATCCTGTTGTCTCCTGCCCACTTCCATACCTGCTCCTCAGTTGTGGCCACTGCCCCTGTTTTATTATCATCTGCTAATTTGATCAACAGACTGTTCACCCCTTGTTCTATGTTGTTGATGAAAAGATTAAAGAGGATCGGCCCCAGGACAGAGCCCTGGGGGACCCCGCTTGTCACTGGCCGCCATCCCGATGATTCCCCGCTAATGGTTACCCTCTGCTTTTGGTCAGTCAACCATCCCATAACCCATCGGACAGTGCATTGGTCTATCTCAATTCTCCTCAATTTCTCAACCAGGATATCATGGGGCACTTTGTCAAAGGCCTTGCTGAAATCCAGGTAAACCACATCCGCTGCATCCCCTCCATCTAGCCACCTTGAAACCTTGTCATAGAATTCCACAAGGTTTGTCTGGCAGGACCTGTTTTTGCAGAAGCCATGTTGTGTGGCTGCCAGCCTCCCTTCCCCATCTAGCATCACTAGATCTCTCACTATTTTGAGCCTCTCCATTATTTTTCCTACAATGGACATAAGGCTAACTGGTCTGTAATTCCCGATATCCCTTCTACTACCTTTTTTGAAAACTGGGACCACTGACACCACCCTCCAAATCCTCTGGAACTTCACCCGTTCTCCATGAGGCCTCAAAAATGTAGGCCAGCGGGCATGAGAGAACCCCTGCCAACTCTCGAAGTACTTTCAAGAGTACTTTGTAACATCCAGTGCCCTGAGGAGCTCCTCGATTTCTATGGGGGTGACTCTAATCTGTGCCCCTAAGACCCAGGCCTCATCTAATCTCCCATGCAGAGCTCCCCCATCCTGCTTTGGGGAGAATGCAGAGCCGAAATAGACGTTTATTATGGATAGCAGCCACCTATCCATCCAAAGAGCCTTGGATGCAGATATCTGGGAATGTTAACTAACAGCTCAGTGTCCTTTCCCCCTACCCTTTTGTACAATAATAGACTATCATGTAGGCAAACAATTATGTGCAAGATCACAGGATTCTCTGAGCATTACCTTACCACACATCTCGTGCCCCATTCCTGTTTTCATTTGTGACTGCTACTTGTTCCATATAAACAGGGAATATTTCACACAAATCAAGCAGCAAATATGAACTTTGTGCAAATTTCCTTAATTTGCATATTTTTCTTCTATAGATCACAGAGGGGCTACTTCAGTCTACAGGGAAATTTGAGCAAAATCAAGTGAGGAACACTGAGCAAATTGACAGCAAGCACGTCCTACAATTTATGAATATTTTCTTCTGGTCACACTGCATTTAAGGCTTCAGACAAGGCACGTGCCAGTGCTTTGTGAGGAAAAAACAAAATTCTGGTATTAACATGTTCAGTAGTACTATTAGTTTCATCCTCTAAGACGCCTGGGGACCATCTGTTTATGATTTAGTATCATTTGCCAAGCCTTTTCCTTTCTAGATTCAGTCTGCTTTATTCACTTGCTTCTGCTAACAGGTATGATGTTTAAACCTGGGGAAAATGTTGATAAATTTAATATAGTTTGTTGAAGAAACCCAACTTCAAACCACGGCTTTAGGGTTTAAGTAGGTATGTTCTTTGAACTCTATTACCCCAAACCTAACCCCAACCCATCTCCCACTGATGATTCTAAAGGTGGCCACTTCTTTATAGTTTTAATTTATTACACTCCATGCCTTCTTTGAAACAAAGCTATTGGACATTGGAACTGTGACTACCTTCACTGTGGTAGCACCCCAACTATGGAACCTGCTCCCTAGAGAGGTATTCTGTACTTATTCTGGCACCAGGCCAAAACCTTTTAATTCACCTGGTATTTTAATAGCTGAATGGTTTTTACTATATATTTTTATACACTGAAGACTATGTTTTACTCAAGTGTTGTTATGGGTTTTGTCCTGTTGTAAGTCATCTAGAGACCCAGTTCAAATATAAGATGGGGTAAAAAAAAAGTTTTTAACGAACAAATAAACAAACAATAAACTGTATCTCTGGGTTCCATTTTTGCTGTTCTTTCTACAGATTTTATTTTGAGAGATAAACAATATTCTATTGATTTTCATTAATTCCAAAGGGTTTCTCTTTCAGTACCAGGCTCTCAATTTTGAGGTGTGAATTGTACATAAAAGGGACAACCAAGTACATTTTTAAAGGAATTCCTAGAAACTGATTGTTAGGTAGGTACAAAGAGATGGGTGAATACAACATATACTCTAGGTACAGTTTAAATGGTGCGAATATCTCTAGAAGGAGGTATCTCCTGCAAATGGGGAATAATGCCTGTTTGCAGCAGCTAGAGTGTATGCATATAATTGCATATAAACACAATTTCATGAAAGAAAGCATAGGCATAAGAGGACACTAAATACATGTTCAGGTATCTTTCTATAAACAAGCTTTAAAATGTGCTGAATTCTAGTGAGGATCATTAATTCCATTTGACCTTTAATTACTAGATGCTGGTCTACAGAAATTACTGTTGTAAGGTTAAAGGGACCAGAATGGTGGCATGGGGAGGGGAGAGTAAAAAATGGGTGGGAAAGCGCATGAACATGCTTGTTTTGGTTGTAGTTTGAGGCTTGTCTTGTTGGTTCAAATTTTTAGCCTGTGGTCTCCTGAACAAACCACAAATGCATTCCTCCCTGAAGGTTTCGATTTTCGCCAACCCCCAGGCTTTTAAAAAGGCTTCTTGGAGCAATGACACACGTCAGCGTAGAGCAAAACAGACAGCCCAGCTTTCCAGAAGACTGCGGTGAAGTAAAATAACATTTTACCAAGAACGCCACACACCACCACCTGTCCCTCCCATCTCAAACTCAACATGCTACAATAATATAGAAGAGATTAGTGAAGACAACACATGGCTCCATATAACCACAGCTGAATCTTCTATCCAAAGATTAGGCTGTGGGTTGCTCAGGAATTTAGATACCTACATTGACTGATTAACTGCCAAAGGACAGACAAGATCACAACATAACTGAACACTGTCAACTTGCACAGTTGCAGAAGCAAAATATATGCCTTTCCATATAAGATAGAAGCATGCTTTGCTGCTGTGAATATCCTGAAGTCTCTGGGTTCAAGCAGCAAAATGTCCCATACCTGCCCCTGCAAATTTCAAGTTCATTGTATCCATGTCAAGCCTTAATGCACAGTACAGTGCATCAAAAGACAAACAAGTATTATCCACATTGCTCACTCCCACCAAACTGAAGAAATGAGGAAATTTCAGAAATGCATGATATATAAGGCAAAAAATTAATTGATGCTACAACACAACCCATATTAAATAGGTGACATGAATCAGCATGATCCTGGCAACAAACACAGATCTGTAACGAAAGCTAGATGTACAGTTTTAAAACGATGTCCTACTTGAAACATTTAGAGGAATCTTTTTCTGACTAGGAAAAACAAATGATAAAGGACAATGCAGAAAGACAATTCCATCAATATATTGCAATATTGTACTCAATAAAAACAAGCATTTCAAAGCAATCACAGAAGTGGGGCTGAAAAGTAGAACAAAAAGCTTGAAAAATAATACCTTCCTTTTCAAATAAAACCTTCCTTGACAAATAAAGGGTCTCTTTCCCCTCACCCACTCTCTGAGCATCCCCTTCTGAAAAAAACTGGCCCATCAAAGAGGGCAGTGTGTGTGTTGCTTTTCATTTTTAAGCCAATAACAAGATATTGCAGAAAGCTGCCTGTAATAACAGGTTTGAAGTAGAGCGTGCAGCAAGGAGCACCTTGAAAGCAGTGTAGAAAAATGACCCCATGGCTCACACGTTTTTATTTTGTCAGAAAACTTTGGAGTTGAAAGGTAGTCTCAGCAGTTGGCATGTTTAAAATAACAGCTTGGAGGAGCTGTGCAGAGGGAGGAGTGTGTCAAAAAACAGGACACTGCTCTTACGTGTAAATGAGAGTCTGTATTGCTCCTAGTCATGTAGGCAGTGTGCGGGACATTGCAGTGAAATAGGATGGGGGTGCCTTTGTTGACGTCTCCCCCTTTCTCATGCCCCTTTTCTTCCTCCTCCCTGCAAACTTCTGGGTGGGCTGCTGTTCTAAACTGAGCCCCTGTGTTTAAGACAAAGTTCAGCCCCATGCTGGGTGAGGGCAAGGGGATCTCTATAATTTACTGCAACAGATATTTGGAAGAAAAAGGTTGGCAGCCAAATACGGAGTATACTACCAAAACTTTTTAAAAAATGAGGGAGAGAGAAGGAGGATGTGGGGAGGGGAGCAAGATCACAAGCATGGATGTGATGCTTGTGAAGGCCAGATCAAACGAGAACAAAATTGTCCCTTTCTGTTGATGGCTCTGCACACAGTGTACCTGAACATACGCTTTACAGAAAGTGTGGAGTGATTTATTTCTGTTATTGTTGGGCTAAAATTATAGTCAGCTGAAATGTCACCATTGAGTTACTAGACCTCCAAGGTCACCCACAATCATATCAAAGATACGTCAGAAAGTGAACATTAAAAGGGCCAGAGATAGAGGGTGACACCAGGGGAGCCAATTGCCAAGCGCAGCAGCCCAACAAGCAGTAGCCAACCTGTCAAGGGACTTCACTGGATTTGTCAGTATGCAGCTCCTCTTTATTTTCCGGACACACTATCATCAATCAAAGCCAGAGATCCCTCCAAAAAGAGGAGAGAGTGAAGTTCTGAATCTATGCTGGCCCATTCCCTGCAGGCAAGGGTTACCCCTCTGCTCTGATCTTTCAGTTGCTAGAGCAGACAAGCAGAGCACAATGCTTACGTTAATTCCCCCTGCCCCACGGCTGCGAGTCCTTTATATTCAAGCCACTGGTGCAGAAGTTTATTGTTCTCCCTAAGGGAGGGTGGAGGGAACCACTTATCCTGTCCATTTGTTTTTCACATGCATGCAAATGTTGAATGTCTTGCTGCCTGTTGGAGAGTCGGAGCACACAGAAAGATTCAGAATCAGATAGGCGCTCAACCTCACCACAAAGCATTGCACAAAACAGCGGAATGACTTTTTGGCACCAGGTAGACTCTACCTGGTAGAGACTTTTTTTAGGGCCATTCAAAGAACTTTTCATTTTCCCAAGGATTTTAGTTTTTCATACCTGGTGTAAATCTGGTATATTTAATTTTAATTTTAATATTTGATTAAAACAGTTATTAGCTGTCCTTTGCAGCAGCCTCAGGACAGCTTACAAGATTAAAAACAGCAATATAAATAACAGTATAATAATATAAAGTATGATAATATAAATATCATTAAAAACATTCAACAATAAAACAAATAAATAAACAACATATCATTTTATAACTAAAGAAAAGAAAAAGAAAAAAGAAAATGAAAATGTGACTGTATAAAATTAATATTATTAATATTAGTGATATTATTAAAATGGTGATTAAATAAAAAGGTATTATAAAAAGGTATATGTTACATTTAGTTTCTAACTTAGTTTGGATATTATTTTTATACTATGCTTTTAACATTTCATATGTTTAACATATGAAACATATGAAATGTCTTGTGTGCTATGGAGTGCAATTGTTGCGGACTCCCTAGAGAGTTTCTGCTATTGACTGGTATAAATGTAATAAATAAATAAATCACCCTAAAATTATACAAGATTTTATCTGACTTTGGTTTTGCTTCTTAAACTGAAGCACTGAAAGCTATTTTACTTTGCTGAATGATTTTTCAAATGTACAGAGGCCTTTAGGCAACAAAATGTTGGCTTGGGGCTTATTTTGAGGGCATCGATGCTATTTGTTTAAGCACACCTTCCCACACCCAGGTACCAGATCAAAAAGCATCATTAATTCTGCACTGTGCTTTGGTACCTCCTACTTCTATGGTGCCTATCAATGCTTGGCATGCTACTGTTAAAAAGATTACCGAATGATCTTACTGAGAGAAAACTGGTTTGAAAGCATTTTAACTGAAAGTATCCTATGTGTGTCAAGAACCAGAGTCTGCAAATCCAAGCTTTGATCCCACATTAGCTGCTGCTCGGCAGGTCCTACCCAAAACAGCTTCCTACTAAGTAAGGTAGGATCAACAATGATAGGATATTAAAAAAAACCTAGCAAGATAGTAGCAACATATATTTCCAAAATGAAAATATTTAAACCAATTTTTATAGCTGAGCTTAAAATCAACAGTGATTCCTGCAAATATGTGCAGTGCACACAAGCACTTAAGATAATCAACGGGGATAATTATTAACCATCCCTTTAGACTGTAAGCCTAATGCCAAGAACTCTTTTGTTTGTTATTGGAAAAACTGAGCAGAATATTAAAATTAAAATGGTTTAATAAAAAAACTAGAGGGTTGCATTGAATTGTAGACAGACTGATAGATGTGAGAAAATCTGACCTTCATCAACATGCCCTTTGTTCAGCCAAGACATGTTTTGCTCTGACTAATGACTGATCACTCATACTACTGCAGCCCTGCTGTGCCACAGTGTGAGTTATCACTGCTGCAGTGACTCACAGAGGTTGGCACATCTTTCAGTTTTCCACTCTAAATCAACACTTTTTAGAGTTATGCTCTGTCTGTAAGCTGCTATAGGGAGCCATCCTTTCCCTTTGCCTGTTATCAAAAAAGCAGGGAACCACATAAAATCTGCAAACTTCCGAGAATTGCAACTCCTCATTCCCAAGTGAGAGAACAGATTCAGATTTCAATAAATACAGTAGCCAAGTTGAAAAGGAACACTGCACATAACAACTTCAGCAAAACAGCTATAGGTATTATAACGACCACTACCACCACCTTCATTTCTTTTTGGTACTTAAGGTTTTCCTTTTCAACTGTATAAAGCTGCAATTCTTGACATTTCAAGCCCTGAACAAGAAATCAAGCAACGAAAAAAACTTCTTCCACAACTATCTTGGAGAACTGCATGTGCCGAAGCTGTGACCTCGTAAGTACAGCTTGGAAGTGGTCCATGGGTGTGTTTGCACACTATGAGGCAGCACATCCCACTGCAGTAAGGGAGTAAAATCCAGAGAGATAGCAGCAATATTCAGAAATTACAATGCCAAACTGAAAGGCTCCATTAACACAATTTGTGAAAATGTGGAAATCTAGGTCTTCAAACTAAGATGGCTCACTGCATAGCATATTCTTCATAATATACAACAGAATGGAAAACATGATCCTACAACTTTTTTCTAGTAGCATGGTTACTTTGCAAGGTAATGTTGGCACAAATAGGGCTACCATGTGTTCCATCCTTACATTTTGGGATGTGAGAATTTCTAGTCCCTGTTTCTTTGAAATATGACATTACTTCCAATGTGCCATTGTAAGGCATTTCCAACCACTAAGATATATGTTCATGAATCAAAATCATTTCACCGCCAATGACTTGCTATGCAGCAGTGCTCCTGCTTGTGGGCTGCTGAGGTCTCTCTTTCTCTCCATGTATGCGCACACACATGCTTATTTACTCAGCAATCATTGCCTTATCCCAGTAAAAGCCTATTAAAAGCATCAATGATACATTTTAAATGAGTAACTTTGCTATAGAGAAAGAGTAACTGTTTTTTTTTTCATCTTTCCCCAGAAAAGCTAAGTCCCATTAATGCAAGAAGATCCTCATTTTGATGTGAAGAAGAGCTGCAATTTTTTCCCAGAAAGTACATGGCATGTGGAAATAGAGTCTCCTCTAACCATAAGTCTGAATCATGGGGAAGTGACTATTTACTTATGTTCCCACTGCCCATCTTTGGTATTGTATCCCTTACCATTTCCACATAAGTATTCAATAAATTAACTGAAACATAACATTATACCCCTCTCTCTTTCCTTCAGTCCTGCCAAGAGAATACAGGCTATCTGTAGGACATATGGACTTCCTCTGAAAAGTTTCCACTCCAAGTTGCACAGGGTGGAGTTGGACAACAAGTGTTTCTGCAAGACAGGCTTTTGCTGACATGCACCTGGATCCCAGTTTTAAGAATGTATTACATTATACAGCCCAGTTGCAGGACAACTCACTTTGGAGAACTGTTAAGAAAAACACTTAGCATGCTCCAAACTTAAAGTGATAATCACTGAATGTTTCCCAAAGCCACAGTCCATTGACTATGCACATCAACACAGTGTATAGTTAAACTAATGCAGTGATGGTCACTTATCTGGATAGTGTCTAGGAGACAAAAGTCTACCAGTCTGAAGAGGAAAAAAAGGTTTATTAACTAGGGGGAGTAATTACTTTTGCTACCATTCCTCGAACTCCACCTGAACTCACACCCACTGCCCCAGTGACTCTATCTAGCCACCTCATCCTCTGCTGTCCCCTTCTCCTTTTGCTGTCAATTGTTCCCAGCATCAAGGTCTTCTCCTTCTCATTAGATGGCCAAAATGTTTGAGTTTCATAGCCTGCCTTCTAAAGTATCTGGCCTTCTAAAGAGTGGCAGCTGCACTGGATTGGGGGCGGGGGGCGGGGAGGGGCCGTCGGCTTAACTCGCCGGCCGTAGCCGGGCCAGAGCCGGAACTGGACTGGGCCACCACCTTCCACCACCGCCCGCAGACGCCGAGGCCGGCCTGCCCTGCCCACTGACGCTGCCACTGCCACTGCCCGATAGACGGACGGCAGCCACTGTGGGATCGGGAGCGGGGGACGCTGCTGCCGGCCTGCGGGCCCTCCATTGTCGCTGATGAGTTTCTCCACAGCCGCCCTTGCCCCCATCCCCCCCCCCCCGGCGTGGGTAGCAACTGCGCCAGATTGGGGGCGGGGGGGCAGGGAGGGGCCGCCAGCTTAACTCACCAGCCACGGCCATGGCCGGCGGCCTCGGACCGGCAGCTGAAGGGCAATGGCCTAAGGGCGTCGACGCCGTTTGGGACCGTTCAGGGCCGTGCGGGGCTGGGCTGGCCATAGACTTTGTGAGGGTGGAATTTATAATTGAGTGGTTGGAGGGTTTCATGGTTTTATTGTATTTTAAATTGGATTTAATGGATTCACACCTGGCTGCTACCATGAGGTTGCCTGGGGAGCACGTGGGCACTACCAATGGGGTGGTCTTGGGCAATGGTTGTTATGGCGTTGGGGGTTTAATGTGTCGGCATAGAAGAAGGAGGGACAGATGGTTGACACCTGTTCCCTCTTCTCGTTATTCCCCCAGCCAGAAGGTTCCGGGTATGCTTATCAACCGCCTCTTGGGCCTGATGGTGCTGTTCCTTAATGCCAGGTCGGTCCACAACAAAACATCCCTCATCCACGACCTGACTGTGAATGAGGGGGCCCACCTGGCTTGCATATCAGAGAACTGGGGGGGAGGGGGGATGTGTCCCTCTCTTTACTGTGTCTGCCTGGGTATCTGATCCAGCACCAGCCACACCCGGAGGGGAGGGGAGGGAGGGTCGTTTTAATTTATCGAGCTTCTATCTCCCTTGCGCGGCTTCCTGTTCTCTCGAAACCGGGTCTAGAGTGCCTCTATCTGGCTTTGGGCGACCGAAACAGATTGGGGATTCTGCTGATGTTCCGTGCACCCTTCTGCATATCAGACTCCCTGCCTGAGCTGACGGAGATCGTCTCAGACCTGGTGTTGAGAACCCCCAGGATGTTGGTCCTGGGGGACTTCAATCTCTATGCCGAGACTGGTCTGACTGGGGTGGCCCAGGACTTCATGGACTCCATGATGGCCATGGGGCTGTCTCAACATGTCATAGGCCCGACCCATGAACGTGCACACACGCTGGACCTGGTTTTCTCGACGGGGCAGGAAGAGGGTGATCTGAGGGTGAGGGATCTGTGTCAGAGTCCCCTGTCATGGTCAGATCACTTCCTCATGAGGTTTGAGCTCGATGCTGGCCTTTCCCTCTGTAAGGGTGTGGACCCTATTGTGTTGGTCCGCCCTCGGAGCCGGATGGATCCGGATGGATTCCTGAAGGCTCTGGGGGAGTTTCTGGTTGATAAGGCTGGCACTCCTGTCAATGCTCTGGTTGAACTGTGGAATGGGGAAATGGCCAGAGATATTGACATGATCGCTCCTAAGCGTCCTCTCCCTTCCAGCAGAGCCCTTGGTGTACAACTGAATTATGGGCGATGAAGCGGGTTGGGAGACATCTAGAGCGTAGGTGGAGGAAATCACGGGATGAATCTGACTGAACACACGAGCTCACTATCGAGCCTATGCTGTGGTGGTGAGGGTGGTGAAGAAGAAATTCTTCTCCACTTCCATTGCCTCCTCACAATGCCATCCAGCAGAGCTCTTTCGGGTGGTACAGGGGCTGGTACATACAGGCCCTAAGAAAGATCCTGTGCCACCCTCGATGGCCCGCTGTGACGACTTTGCCAAGCATTTTAAGGAGAAAATCGCTCAGATTCATCACGAGCTGGACTCCACTAGTGATTCAGAGCCCTTACGGGAGGGGCCAATGTCTTCATCTGGTCAGATATTATTGGATGAGTTTCAGTTATTGCGGCCTGATGATGTGGACAAGGTGCTTGGACAAGTACGTCCCACCACCTGTTTACTCAACCCTTGCCTGTCATGGCTACTGAAAAAGACAAACACGGGATTGGTGCCTGGATCCTGGAGGTCATCAATGCCTCTCTTGAGGGACGGCCGGGTGCCTGCCCCTCTAAAGGAGGCGGTAGTCAGGCCAGTCCTAAAGAAGGCATCCCTGAATCCAGAGATGGTCTCCAATTACAGACCGGTGGCCAACATCCCGTTTCTGGGCAAGGTGTTGGAACGGGTGATGGCAGGACAACTCCAAGCACTCTTGGATGAAACTGATTATCTGGACCCATTTCAGTCCAGCTTCAGACCCGGGTATGGTACTGAATCTGCCTTGGTTGCCCTGTATGATGCCTGTGCAGGGAGAGAGACAGGGGGAGTGCATCCCTGTTGGTCCTCCTAGACCTCTCAGCGGCTTTCGATACCATCGACCATGGTATCATTCTGGATAGGCTAGCGGGACTGGGAGTAGGAGGCACTGCTTTGCAGTGGTTCCGCTCCTACCTCAACAGCCGATTCCAGAAGGTGGTGCTGGGGGACTATGGCTCTGCGCCATGGCAACTATGCCATGGAGTACAGCAGGGGTCCATTTTATCCCCTTTGCTATTTAACATCTCCATGAAACCGCTGGGAGAGGTCATCAGGAGGTGTGGGCTGCGGAATCATCAGTATGCTGATGGCACCCAGCTCTACCTCTCTTTCTCAACCAATCCAGGTGAGGCAGTGGCTGTACTGAACTGGTGCCTGGCCGAGGTAATGGGCTGGATGAGGGCCAATAAACTGAAGCTCAGTCCAGACAAGACAGAGGTCCTGTTGGTGGGTGGTTCGGGCTCCTGGGTAGGTGACTTGGACCTTGTCCTGAACGGGGTTGCACTCCCTCTAAAGGACAGGGTCCGCAGCTTGGGAGTGCTCCTCGACCCAGAGCTGTGTTTGGAAGCTCAAGTGACTGCGGTGGCAAGGAGCGCTTTCCTTCAGCTTTGGTTAATCCATCAGCTGTGTCCCTACCTGGAGGATGATTGCCTAGCGACAGTGACACCTGCATTGGTAACTTCCCCATTAGACTTCTGTAACGCGCTCTACGTGGGGCTGCCCTTGAAGACGGTCCGGATACTTCAGATGGTGCAAAATAGAGCAGCCAGGTTGCTGATGGGACTGTGCGTTACTCTCACATAACCCCAGTCCTCTACCAGCTTCACTGGCTCCCCATTGAAGTCCGGGCTCAATTCAAGGTACTGGTTATCACCTACAAAGCCCTTAACGGCTTGGGACCTGGATACTTAAAGGAACCCTTGCTTCCATATTTGCCCTCCCACCCCCTGAGATCAGCAGCAGAGGCCCTCCTCCGGGAACCTTCTGTGCAAGACATTAGAAGACTAAGTACCTGGAGGAGGGCTTTCTCTGCGGTGGCGCCCCACCTATGGAATGCGCTTCCCAGAGAGGTCCTCCTGGCACCATTGTTATTTTTCGGCGCCAGGCCAAGACCTTTTTATTTAAACAATATTTTATCAACTTTTAATATTATTTATTGGTTTTAATTTTACAGCCAGGGTGAATCTGGATTTTATGTGCACTATTTATATGGTTTGTTTATTTATTGTATGGAAGCCGTCCCAAGGCTCATGCGAATGGGGCAGCATACAAAAATCCAAACAAACAAATAAATAAGAACAGTCAGGGTTGATTTCCTTTCAGATTGACTGATTTGATCTCTTTGCAGTCCAAGGGACTCTCAGGAGTTTTCTCCAGCACCACACTTTAAAGGCCTCAATTCAGAATTATTCAAATTAATGTTTTCTTCTCCTCTAGCTACATACATAGCTTGGGAAATCCTGCTTCCAAAGCTGAAGTAATTCTAGCTCCTCCTTTTTCAAAGAAGAGAATGCAAGGCTAGAAGGACCCTTGTTCTGATCCAGCATAGCTCCTCTTCTGTTCTCAATCAAACATGCACACACATTAGAGCGCCTGTGTGAGCTTTATCTGTGGAAGGAAAAATTAGAATGGCAATTTTTTTTAATGCACATATATCTTTAAAGGATTTTTAGACTGCCCTTTATTGGTCCCAGATGGAAAACTCCCTTTAGAAAACAAAGATCTATAACAGTTTTCAAAGCTGTGTCATGTAATTAATGTCACATTTATCTCTTTAGCAGAGGAGATAAAAAGAAACCATTTATCCATGTCCTTGTTATTTTTATTCTCCTTTTAAACCCAGTGTTAAAAAAGGGGGAGATGAGGATTTGAAAGGGGGAAAAATGTTTGACTTTCCCTTACCCCACACCACGATGAGATTAGAAGTCCTTGTCCTCCCACTTCCTTCTTTCCACCAGATGGTTAATTCTCCTCTATTAAGCAACCTCTCTTTCTTTTGGCAAAGGCCCTATCCTCTCCCACGTAGCCCCTCCATACAGTGAAGTGTAACAAATGCATGTTCCACAGAGAACCCTGAAATAGTTTTGCTACGTGCTTCCCCTGGTTCCGATATATGCTAACGTTTAACTGTCTGTTGTGAAGAATGGAAGCAACATACTTTTCTGAAAATCACATCAGATTAAACATATTAAATATATCAGTTTTGATTCATACTGTTGACACATAAGTATTCAAAATTCTTACAGTCCCCTTCTAGGGAACAGCAGTTGTAGGAACTGGCCACAGCACAAGTAATAATTTCTGAACCCTTTACATTTAAGGGTAATCATTCCAGTAAATACTTATAAATATGTACATAAAGGTGGTGATGGGTTTGCTGGGACACTGGAAGGAAGTAAAGTTATGCTCGTGATACCTTCATGAAACAAAATAGTCTTCTCTCACCATTTACTTCTAATGTCAGAAGAAATATTCTCCCCCTCCCCCATGTGTGTGTTAATGGTACTAAAGGTAGGGAAGGTGACAATACTAAATAAATTTTAAAAACCTAATAGAATGTGGTTTAATATGCCACATAATTTGTTTGCTACAAATCGACAAGATTGGACTTCTCTGATATTAAAATTCAGGAAATTGGAGATCCACATTTGCCACTACCAAGCAGATCCTCCTCAGGATCTGTTAGCACTTAAAGGCAGGTATGTTTTGAAACATGATTTGTATGTTCATTCAACAGTTCTGCTTCCCCCTGCATACATCTGTCTCCTATCATCCAGCATTATATTTGCTTCATGTTACTTCTGTTCACACTGGTCCTACAAATGACAACTTAGGAACAGTTTTTCCGAACCTGCTCAAAATATTCAGTGAACAATTAACTACTATCCTCCCACTAAATATCTGTACATAAAAACACTGGCCTTCACAGCTTACAAAGGAAGTGATGTAGTTTTCTGTCTATAAATGAGAAGAAAGGTCTCAGGTGGTCTAGAAGGTGGTAGATGAACTTGTACAACTGGCACTTAATTAAGCAACAATGCCATTTCTGTTGCATTCCGCCCCATCAGATCAACACAATAACAGAGGCTTTTGAGATTCTGTTTACAACTTAATCTTGCACCTTATATAACTCAGTATATGATCCAGCACAGAAGCAAAACTTGAAGTGTACTCCTATGTATACAAAGTAGTCACAATTGGTCTTACTCCCAGATAGGTGCAAGCAGGATTACAGCCTTACTTCCATTTACCTCTTCAGTGTGATTATTAATTACAGTTACATAAAATGTGAGAGATAAATGTAAAGCTACAATGATATATTCCTATTATTACTACTACTACTACCACTATTACAACTTTATGTTTTTATTGCACCTTTTTGCTCTTGCAAGGAAGCTTAGTAGAAAGGGACCATAAGGTTCAATGTAAAACAGTTTAGGGACTGGGTATCTGAAGGAGTGTCTCCTTCCCTACACGCTCACCTGCCCCTTAAGATCTGGATCCGAGGTTCTTCTTCAGGAGCCCTCTTTGAAGGAGAACAGGAGAGTGCCGACCCAGAGAAGGACCTTTTCTGCAATGGTGCCCCAGTTCTGGAACCTGCTCCCCAGAGTGGTGCACCTGGCACCAACGCCTTATTCATTTAGGTGCCGAGCTAAACCGTTTTTTATTTTCCCTACATTTTAATTCTTGATGGTGATTTTAACATTGGGTTTTATTGTCTTATATTTCATTGTATGCTGGCACTTTGTTTGGTTTTGTATCACCATCCTGAGATGTCTGTAAAGGACAGGATAAAAATGCTTTAAATAAATAATAAATAAACTCTCTGTATTATCTGTGTCAGTTTAGTTTCCATGCAGAGCATCTTGAAAGAAAAAAATTCTTCAGCAAAGTGCTCAGATTTTCCTTCTGCTGAAATTTCCTCTTCTTCAACACACAACATGGAGCACCACAGGAGAAGTAACAAAACAGAGGCAAGGGCAATCGAGCAGATCAAATACTGAAGGGTGCAAGAGCATGCTTCTGTTTGCAACATTTCTATCAACAATCCATGCACAGTGGGCAAGTGCTACTGTATCCACCTGCCCCATTTATGTTCTTAAAAGCAAACTGAAATAGAGGTTGTTCCAATCCACATAGCTGTTATTCCAAAAATGGAGTTCCTTTGTGATTTAAAATCTAAAAGGCAGCTTTGTTGAGAAAAAGGCAGTTTTGCTGTTGGCAGTGGCCCAACAGCTACCCTCACATGTGCAGGCCCATCATGGGTAAATAAAACATTAGGCAAAGAAGTAAAATAAGGGCAATGCAGATGTAAAGGTGTTCTGTCCTTAAAACATGGATAAAACTGTAGAATCACATTCTCTCTGAAATCCCACAGCTTTGTCCTTCTTGCACACATATTCTACTTCTCACCCAACAGGCACAGGTTAATATATTCTGAGTTAGCAGTGGTCTCAGGTTGGCATTAACAATGGCTAAGGTTGATAGGAGTCACAATCAAAAATACATAGTTAAAAGTGGTATACTTTTGGGCTAGTCTATGGGTGACAGAAGTATTTAAGAAGCCATGCTTGCATAGGCAAACACCCTGCCTTGAGTGCTCCCCAGCAGGATCAGGAAGAACACAGCCCTGCTCACAGACAATTGTGTAGAGGGACATGTTTATTCTGATCCTGGGGGCACATGAAAGGAACACACAGTGGTGCCTCTGAGCGCTCCCAGAATTCAGTGGAGTCTTTTCCTATAAAGTGCTACAACAGCAAGGCCAGCAGTCCACCTAAAAAGAACTGCTGTGAACACTGGAAGCTGGAACTTCGACTCACTGTTCTTGGTAGGAAAAGACATTCACAGGAGGCTGGGAGTACCTGCCACCGCCAGTGTCTCTGTGCTTCCCTTTGGCTGCCCACATACAAGTTTCTTCACTTTCAGTAAAGGGAAGCAGCACTAAAGTGGGAGCTTCTATCGTGTCTTTCAGGGCTTTATGGGCAATCACTTGGAATGTTCTCAGAACTCTAACTCTTCTAGGAAAAAAGGATGTGCATGCACACCTGACTTGCATATAATATGGAAGGGGCTGGAGGATGGAGCGATCCTACAACCTGTCCCAACCCGTTAACCATGATGAAGGGGCAGAAGGACTTGCATTTTCTACTTGCAGTTGCAAGTAGAAAATTTCAAGTTCTAGATGTAGCTGCAAGAATCAGGATGCAACAGTAATACTGTATGACCCTTCAGCTTTGTTGTGGAGCTCCCCCCTTTCCTAATCTTCTTCCAAATACATGTCTATGGAAACGGGGGAAAGGAAAAAAAATGATTCTCCTCCAAAATCTGGATAAGTGTGAAAAATTGTTTGGAAGACCAATACCTTTTTGCAAAGCTACTTGACAAAGACAAAACTAAAGTACTGGTCATTCTTTCATCCATATCCTCCCCTAGTTGCTAATTTTTACATTTGGTCTCGAGCTTTGTAATTTTATGTGACTAAAATCAAGATGAACCTGTGGTCCTATGGCTGAATCCGATGGGGCTCGTACAGACAACTCGGAGGATGCTCGAGACCAGGTAGGTGAATCTCTTATCTCTCCTTCCAAGATCAAAGTCAGGGGAGGTGGCTGCATATAAGGAATCTCAATAAGCAGCGGAGAACTCAGGCTGTGGAGATTGTCCGGGAGAGAGGTGTATCGATGGCTGGTGCTCAGGACTTTCCATCAGTACGGATAGAGCTCTGGGTACCGATATCTTTGGTGGCTCAAACAATTGGATAGGACATTGTTCCGAGTGGAAGCACCATTCCTTCTTCTCCAGCTTTTCCTTGTCAGAGCATTTCTCCTTACAAGACTCTTTCGTCTTGATATGCTTTCTTTTCCTCTTTCATTGTTTAGGAGCTTGAGACACTTCAGGAACTGTTGTTATTGAACCCCAGACTTTTTTGGCTCCTTCAGTTGGTTTGGGAGCACATTCTGAGGCCTCTCCCTGAGGAGTAGAGGGTTAGAACATCTGGCTGATTTTCCTGCCGAGACTTCCCTCATAGCCACTAGTACTCTGTCCCAGAGCTCCTTTTCCAGACAACTCACCTGATTTTTTCATGCCTGCTTAGTAAAAGTTTGACAATGGGAACTTTTCTCTACTCAGTGGCCTTCGCTAAGGAAGTAGACATAACAAGTGGAAGGCATTTTACCTCCACACTGAGCACACTTTCCAAACACAGCTTGCTGTGCCATCAAAACAAAAACAAAAACATTATTTTTTGTTAGGGAATAGTTTTTGAAGGGAAAGGGGAAAAGGAGAAAGTAGAACTGTGATAAGAAGGGAGAAATCTGGAGAATTTAAGTAGAAAGAATGGAGAAACATTCAAGAACTAATGAGAAGAAGCATTTGTAAGCAAAAGGAACAGCAAGAGAAGCCTGAGGCACAGTGAACGGCAGTCGAATGTAGACTAGTGAGAGGGTGGGAACTCTGCCCATTTATACTGGGGAGGGGGGAGGGGGGTTTCCCACCAAACGGACTAATGCTGAGATTCCTGAATACAGTGCAGGCACAGCACCCATATGTGTGATGCACAGAGACCACGATGAAGAACATCTCAACATGTATTGTGTTCCTGATTTTAAAACACAGCTTCCAACCAACAGAGAAGGCTTCCCATAATAGCTTGAATGCCTGATTGCAATAAAGCTAAAAATCTGAAAATTACAGCATGTTTAGACCCACATTTAATATTTTACATTTATATCTACAGCCTATCAAATTATTGAGGCAAAAAAATGGATTTTGCCACCTCATGTTTAGACAATTCTGTCTCTGTCTCTTTCTATGTGTGTCTCAGGCTAAGAGCCTGCTTCAAACACTAAATAAATTTTATTCTGTAATTATTGTCCAGGATTTTAAATGTTCCTGCATACTTTAAAAGACAATGGTGTCCCCTCACTTGGCTCAATGAGAAAGCAAGAAACCCTGTTTTAAAATAATTTGGCTTGGACTCCTGTGCATCTTCCATCGTGAGGGTACAGTGGAAGACAGCCCTGCATGTACCTTCTGGATAAGAGCTGTAGCCTACCAGAGAATCATCTAGATCCCTTTGGAATTTGGGTGGATGTGGGTTGCTTCCTACCAAAAGACCTGCAACAGCCCCTGTCCTTATACTACAAAAGCCACTTTTGGCATCCCTTGAAGGAAAAACTCAGTGGAAATTCTAGCAGCAAGCCTAGAAAAATATTTCTTTATCTAGGAAAGCAAAACATGAGAACTCCATTCACCATCAATGACACTATCACAAATCTGCTGTAATCTGACCAAGTAATCTCTCTGCAAAGAGCCAGTCAGTCCTTGCAAAAGCCAAGATCGTGGGCCATCAGGCCACATAATGTCTGAAAAGTTTGCTGCTGCTGTTACTGGTATGTGGATAAATAGGAAGATTCATCCATAGCACTATACCAGTAATGACTGCCAACAATTCCCTCATCCCTTCTCTACCAGAAAAAACCACAATAGTCTTTCACGTTCAAAGACACAACCCACTGATCCCCAGACAGTCCACTAATCCCTTTATTTGTTGAATAAAGTTATTTAGACCACAGTGTCCAAAGACACAGAGAGAAATCATTTGCAGGGACAGCCTGTGGCAAACCTCCATTTATCTCTTTATTTATAGACAGATATTTTATGCATCTAAAAAGCCTAGCTGAGATGGTACATTCATACATTAGCTCCACTGACAGAAGTAGCTATATACAATGTCTTAGTGAAAAGTAAAACCTATGGACACCCTATGGACAGATTTTACAGATGCTACCTTAGACGTATGCGATAGTCTTGAAATCTAGAAGTATTCCTTACTGCTGTAATGACCATGATTGTGCCTATGCAAAGATGTGCAGCTCTTATCTTCTCTGTGGACACAATAAAACACACTCAATGGGACAATAATTGCAACAAAGCCTCTTTCTCCCAAGCAGCCTAGATTGTGCATAGAATGCACAGAACTCTCCTGATAGTTACAACTATCAGGCCCAACATTTGCGTGTTCTAATCCCACTTGATGTCAAGGCAGATTTGGAGGAATAACAACAACATTTTATTTATTGGATTTTTTATATTTGCCTTAATTTGTAGATTAATTAGGTTTTATTGATTTAAAGTTCTATTGCTGAGTTGCTATATCATGAGATTTAGGATGTGTTATTTTAGTAGTCTGAGCCACCTAGGGATGTTGCTGGTGGAATAGGTGGCGTATAAATATTTTAAATAAATCATAAATAAGCATTCATTATTATTTCTGTATAGACAGCTGGGTGGACAGGGTTGGCCCAAGGCATGTTGCTGCCTGAACCAAAGAATAGATGTCACACTCTCTGATTCCAGGTACAAAAGCCAAATGGACTGGCACCTGAATCTTTCTTCAATGCTAGGCAGCATCCTTCACCCCACCTGAATGCAGAAGTCTAGCTTAGAGAGCACAACACAGAATACTTAGTGCAAACCTTTCTCCTTTAACACTTTGTTGCTACCTCCCAGCATCTGCCACCTGAGGTAATCACCTCACTCCCAACAGTAAGGCTAGACAAGGAACAGGATGAAGAAGGCTGCATGAACAGCTAGACTTATAAAGTTTCATTCTAGTAAGAAAGTAGGTAGGAAAGAGCTGGCTCATTCTCCAATCAAAGGCATGGCTAACTTAGAAGGTAGGTTCTGAGGAAAAATCTCTTCCCACACTCAGGATATAATTTTCAGGAGAACTGATCTGGATATAAATATCTTAAAAAGAAATATTTTATATTAAAAACATTATGATAAGCAGTTAAAATGCAGGGAGGGCTGA
Source organism: Varanus komodoensis (assembly GCF_004798865.1). Lineage (NCBI taxonomy): Eukaryota > Metazoa > Chordata > Lepidosauria > Squamata > Varanidae > Varanus > Varanus komodoensis. The sequence continues at coordinate 12,811,313 of NW_025335684.1, forward strand.
TCCTTAAATACTGGAGGCAGAGGATCTAGGTTTCATATGCACCATTAGGAAATATAGAACTGTGCAACCATGAGTACATTTTTCTTCCAATCCATAAAGAAAATCCAAAATGGGCAGGTCTGCTGGCTCCTGTCTCTCCTCAGCAGAATGGAACCGTATATTAAGTCCAGCTTCTTATTTTCAGCTGGAGCACAGGAGAGCAGTTTCCAAATTCCAGGCAGGAGACAATGAAAAAAGACTCCTACTGAACTTACTGGAGGTCTAGCCTTGGGCAGAAATTGAGGACAACTCGACTGCTATACTGTGCTCCCATTTTCCACCATTGAAACATCTTAATCTGCACAGGCAATGTGACCAACCGGGTCTGCACTAAATCCTGGTTTGTAGGAGGCAAACTGTCTGAATGCCTATATTTCCTGGAATTTATAAATACAAAGTTTTCTCTCTATACACAAATTGTTCCAACACTTGTTCTTGGACTCCTTAAGCCTGAAAACTTGGTCTCTAAATTCACAAGATTTTACTTTTATGATGAGGATTTACCTAGCCAGAACACAATTTTATGTCTCAGTCTGTGGATGATGTAAACGTTTCTCAGAATGGTCGGGCAAGCAGGCAGGTTGGCTGAGTTGCGAAACCCTTGGCAAATGAAAAGGCACCTTCATACCACTTTTTATTATTTCTCTAATTGCAACCCTAACCCTTATTTGATATTGTTTTCTCTGCATTTTAATCATGTTGCACTTCCACATAGTCCTCTGTACTTCTTTCCTCTACTGTTACATATTAAGTTAAAACTTCCAATCACTTCAGGGTCTTGCCTCTATGTTTCTTTCTCCATCTGTCCCCTCTCTCAAGTGTCTCCCCACCACCACAAGTTGTGCCTTTTCTCTTACATCTCACACTTGAACTGTTTTGTATGGATGATGATAATGATATCAGAAATTTTATTTATTTATTCATTCATTTATTAGATTTTTAGCCCACCTCATTAGCCACAAGGCTCCCTGGGTGGGTTACAGACAAATAGGATTTTATGGTTTTGTATAACTTTTAAAAACTTCTTTTCAAGTCTCAAGCAGCAATGCTAAAATTTCTTCTTCTAAATCCCCATCCAGCAACTACCAGGGCTACTGTGCTGGTCCTTGACCAGCAGAGGGAGCCCTGAAGCTGCCTCGGGTCTTGAACTTGGGGACATAGTGGTTTCATGTAGATGGTAAATAGCATAAAGGATAAAAGAGAACTCTGTGGTACCCCATGGCATAACTGCCATGGCACAGAGCAATAATCCCGCAGCACCAATTTCTGGAATCAGCCAGTCAGCTGGGAGCTGAACCACTGCAATGCAGTGCCTTCGACTCCTAGCCCAGCCAGCCTATCTAAACAGATAGCATGGTTGATAGTAACGAAAGCTGCTGAGAGAGCCAGGAGAATCAAGAAGAATGTACTCCCCTGTCTTTCTCCATGCAAAGGTCATCCCACAGGGCAAACAGGGCAGTTTCTGTTCCAAAACCAGACCTGGATCAAAATGGATCTAGCTCAGTGGCGGCACACAGAGCCCTCTCTGTCGGCACGCGAGCCAAGTTGTCCCAGCATCACCCCAGCAGCTGAGCATCGGATAACAGTGCACGTAGGGGCCATGTGAATGCTCGGAAAGGAGTAGCGGCGCCAGGCAATGATGTCACAAGCCCCGCAACTCATTAGCCGCGACTCGTCTGAACTTTCGCATGGCCAGTCAGTGCGCTGCCAAGGATATTTACTTGGACTGGCTGTGAGTTGTTTTTTCTAGACTAAAACCTCAGTATTCAGGTTTTATTGCAGTGTTGGCACTTTGTGATAAATAAGTGGGTTTTGGATAGCAGTTTGGGCACTCGGTCTCTAAAAGGTTTGCCATCACTGATCTAGATCATCTGTTTCATTCAAGAGTGTCTGGAGCTGTTCAGTTACCACCTGCTCAAGCCTTGCCCAGGAAAATGGTGTTGGTCATTCCCCTGGGTCCAGGTTAGGCTTTTCAAAAGTGGCTTAATTGCAGCCTCTATTAAAGAAACTCACTCTCTCAAGGAGGTGTTTTCCTCTCTCCTTAATTGTTCCCTTCCTTCCTTAATTGTTGCAGTGAGCCATGAAGGGCAACGGTTGAGCACACAAGTGGTGGGCTGGACCTGATCAGGCAATTTGCCCATATAATCAGGCCTGTTATACCTAATGTATTTTAATGTATCTAATCCATTTTAGGTAGTTCTTTCAGTTTAATTATTAATTTACTTATTTACTGTATTTGCATGCTGCTCCATAGCCAAAGGCTCTCTAGGAGGCTCACAACACTGTATGTATATGTATATATTAAAAATACAAATAAAAATATATAACAATAACAAGAAAACCATAAAACATAATAGAATTAACATACAATATAAATAGAAGAAGGAAAATAAACACAATCTAACCAGTAACAACAACCAATAAAACAAAACAATAAACCAGCAGCAAACAAATAATCCAATCTAAAACCAGATACTAAATAGAAAAGTTTTAACTTGGAGCCAAAAGCACAAAAAAGTGGGTGCCAGTTGCACCTCCCTTGGAAGAGAATTCCAAAGTAAGCTGCAGCACCCAAGACGGCCCTTTTCCTTGCCATTTCCCCCCTCTCCTCTTGGGGGAGGGATCACGAAGGAGAGCCTCCATTGATGACCTCAGTGGTTATATATGGATATATTTCATTGAAATGTAGTGATGTGATAATGATAACGAGAACAGCATCCTACATCTTCAACTGCTTGAAGCAACATTAACATCATGCCACTATTCATACTGTACTTTTTGGGGTTGGGGAGGGGAGGCCAAGGAAAGATCAGTGTTTAATTTTGGAGACAAAATGTACTTTCCTCTGCAGCAGACATTTCTCAGCTAACAGATTCCTTAAATATATTTATGCAGTAATATTTATCTTCCCTACTCCGCCTGGGTTTCAGGTACTTTACATTAAAAACATCAAAATAAGCATGATTTTAAAAACAAGAATATGGTAAGAATAAAATTGTACAACAACATTCTATTTAAAAAATGCCCAGCTGAACAGCCATTAGATCACAGCAGCCAGAAATTCCATGCCTTCAACAGCCAATGCCCAAATAGCCCCGTAGGGCCCCTAAAGCCCCTGAAAAGCCTGGTGAAAATGATCGGTCTTACACTGCTAGCAAAAACATCAGCAATGAGGAGCCTTTATATATCTCAGAAGGGAGTGCATTCCACAGCCGAGGGGAAAGTGCCCTCAAGAAGTACCCCCTTTACTTACACCGAGGTGCAACTTTTACCTTGCCAAAAGGCTTTTCAGAGCACTGAATCTGTGTGTGGGGGGTGGGGGGAGAAAGCAACAATTACAAAGGAACAGGATTTCTAAAAATCCCCCTGCCTTGCAATTGCTACAACTATCTGCAGAGAACACTATGAAGAAAAAACAGTATTAATAATATGTATTTGTATAGCATTTCTCATAGGCAGATAAACATTTAGGTCTACTAGGGAAAAAATCCAAAACCAACTGAAGGTTAATAACTTTATCAGCAACAACAGGGAAACTTGAGTTTTTTAGAATTTTTCTTCAGACTGAATGTTAAGCAAAACTGAATATCAGGAGAGAAGGGAAAAAGGCTGGTCATGTGTTGGAGCCCAAAAATCTCCAGTTTAGAACTGTCTTATGAAATGCAAGGGGTCTATATAATATATGTGATCTCAGTAGTCTTTGCAGCAGCCCTTAGAGGAAGACCACAAATATTATCCATATATTACACATCAGTGAGTTGACCGAGGTAGAATTTCACCCAGGCATGCCAACAGATCACTTTCTTGTGAAGTTTGAGCTCGGGGCTGATCTCTCCCTCTTGAAGGGTGTGGACCTCATTAAGATGATCTGCTCCCAGAGTCTTATGGATCCAGATGGATGCTGAGGGCTCTGGTGGATTTTCTGGTAGATAAAGCTGGCGCTCCTGTTGATGCCCTTGTCGATTTGTGGAATGGGCAAATGACCAGAACAATCGACACGATCACTCCTAGGTGTCCTCTCCTGTCAGGCAGAGCCCACTTGGCACCATGGTATACGCCTGAGTTGTGGGCGATGAAGCAGGCTGGGAGACTATTAGAGTGCAGTTGGAGAAAATCACAGGATGAATCTGACTGAACACGCTTACGTGCTCATTATCGAGCCTATGCTGTGGCTGTGAGGGTGGCGAAGAGGCAATTCTTCTCCACTTCCATTGCCTCCTCACAGTGCCATCCAGCAGAGCTTTTTCCAGTGGTGCATGACCTAACACACACTGGCCAAATTAAAGATGTGGTGACACCTTCAGCATCCCGCTGTGACGACTTTGAAAATTGCTCTGATTTGCCACAAGCTGGACTCCACAGTTGATATGATTCCAGAACAGGAGGCATCCAGAGTGCCATATGGTCCATCATCATTGGATAAGTTTCAGTTATTGCAGCCTGAGGAAGTGGACAAGATGCTTGGGCTGGTATGCCCAACTACCTGTTTACTTGACCCTTGCCCTTCTTGGCAACTTACGAGAGCCAGTCACAGGATTGGTCCCTGGGTCCAGGAGGTTATTAACGCCTCACTGTGGGAGGGCCAGGTCCCTGCCCCTTTAAAGTCAGCGGTGATCAGACCCGTTCTGAAGAAGGTGTCTCTGGACCCAGAGGTAGCCGCCAATTATGAACTGGCGGCCAACATCCCATTTTGGAGTTATGATAACTCCATCCCATTATGGAGTTTGGAGTTTATCATGATCTTACAATAGAATATAAGAGGTCAGTTTAAAAAAACAAACAAACCCTTATTGCTTCTGCCTTCACTATATCACATCTCGCAGCCATCATGGGTTGTGCTTCCTGAAGGTATTGTTTGGGAAAGATGACCTGAAGGAATGAAAGAACTTGGACTTAAAGAAGCTTTTTGCGTTCTTCTTCCGTGCATTTGGCAAAGACTTTTTCTCTTCTCCATACAATTCCCTTCCTCTGCACCTCTGCCCTGACAGCTGAGCAGTGATGAGGGCTGAGACTACCAACTGGGCCTGATGCAGTGTGCCTCCCTTACTTCTGCAACATGGCCTTGCTGTCTTCCAATGCGCTTGTGTGGTGATAAGACAGAGAAGCACTCAGATCAGCTTCTCTGACATATGTCTCAGTCTGCAGGCTGGCAGACTTTCACTAGAGTAGTGAAAGGGGCACCGGCAGCCCAAACACCACCTGACAAGGCCTGTGCAACAACACCAAGAAGCCCGCAACACAGGTGATTGCTCCAAGGCATACATGACATCAGGTAGGAAGTTGGGGGCACGCTTCAGGCCCTCTGCCCATTTGAGCTCCATCTAACCGTGTGACAGGCAGAGTAGCTCTCCTTGCTTCTCTCACTATTACTACTACTCCTTTTTAAGATGTTGCTCTTGTGCAGCAGGAAAGCTCCCAAACAAATGCCTTCCACCATGAGGTAGTAAGTTAAAAGGAGTTTCTCCTTTTCTGAAAAGTCCATTCCAGAGACTGCCTTACCCAATGCTCGCTGAGCTTCTACAGTCAAGAAGGGAAAGTAAGTACGGGCACTAGCAAGAAGGAAATGGAAAAGAATACCTGGGACCCTTACATAATGGACTCCAAATGTAACTATTCAAGAGGAAATACAGTAGAACTGCTCTGGTTATTGGTAAAACAGGTGAATAGTTCCTTAGTTTCATTTCTTTTCTTATTCGCCCTGGATATGACTTAACTCTCTGTGAAGTGGTATCTGAATTGTTGTTGAAAGAAACACCTGGATTATTATTTTAATTCTTAGATACTATACTTTAACACCAGTAGTAATATATCACTATATATTAATGGAAGTAGCTGGGACAAGAAGAAAGTAGTCCCACTGCACAGTCCCTAAATAAACTTTAAGAAGCAAAACACTAATGAAATCACTACTGAGCATCCTGTAGGTGTTTCTCAGGTTTTTAATAGGATGCTCACAAAATGCTACAAGCAGAAAATGGTACAAGCTGAAAGAATATCAAGGGCAGAAAGGTTCCTGCAACATTTATAAAACAGACATTTGACTCTGCAGTCCTAGATGCTAGCTGGGAGACAAGGAGGGAAAACTCTCGGAATACAGTCATTTGAATTCTGAGACATGAGGCTTGTCTCATCTCCTGTAATAGCCACACTCAATATATTAGAGGAGGGAAGAGCCACATGAAGTTTAGAAGCTATAAAGTGGCAACTATATAGTGCTAGTTTATAAAAGAAGAATGAACCCATTTTGTAGTTTCAGCAATCCAATAAAAAACAAATTAATGAATCCATATCATAGCACTAGCAAAAAGAAAGAGAAATTCTGCCTGTGAATTATGGATCACATCACTTTTGGATTCACAGTAATTCCCTCATTTAGTTCTTCCTTGTCCTTCACTTCCAGTAAAGGACCAATTCACATAAAACACATTAACTATCTGTGAGTATACAAAGCCTACTTTAAGCTTTTGGCACATACAATATACATACTACCCATCCCCACACTCAGTCACTCACTCTTAATTAGCCTGCATTGATAAAAGGAATATATATGCCTCTTTTCTCCCTGCTGTGTGCTAGATTTCCCAGTTGGTCCTCCCTCCCTCCCTCCCTCCCTCCCTCCCATTACGCTGAGGGCAAAGGGACAGGCTTATCCACCTGCTTTACCATATATTAACAGCTGTCTCTCTCCCCGTGCCCAGGCCCTAACCCTGAAACAAATTCAAACATTTCAGTGATGCAGAGGGCTAACGACTGTCCTCCGGAAAACAGCCTACACATTTCCTTAGCACTACTTTCCCACTCAGCCAGCCTGGAGCCTGTTTAAGCAGATCCCTGAAGGCCACCGAAAGACACCCAGCTAAATTACTTCTTGCTTTCTGCTTTATACTTTATAAGATCCAGATTCAAAACCTGGTTTAAATGTTTAAAACAACTTCCTCAGCTAGTTGAATGTGAGTGATCTTTAAACTGTGGGCCGTTGTGGAAATATAAGGTAGTGTGTTATCGGAATCCAGCTACACAAAACAAAACAAAACAAAACATGCTTTGTTAGCCATGAATAACCCATCAAGAGAACCCATGATTTGTGAACTATTGACCATTCATGGTTAATAAACTACAGTTTGTTAATGTGGCTGTACAATAAACCATGAACACCCATGTACAATGACAACCCCACCAATACTTGAGTGTGAGTTTTTGTGTTTTTTGAACCTAGCCAAAACAATGAGGGGCAAACAAAGACAAATCTGTTCCATTTTCTCTTCCCTCTTCATCTCCTTCTTTATTTTATTTTTTTATTTATTTGCATCCCACCTTTTTTCCTTCAAGGAACTCAAGGCAGCTTACACAATTCTCCTATATTTATTTATGTCCTTTTGTCCAAAAGAGATTCTGACAATGGAGCCTGGCAGAAAGGGCCTAGAGTACAAACTCTAATTTGATTGGCTTCAAATTAAAGGAATTCCAATGCAGTGATGAAAAGGGGAGGGTGGGGTAACAATGAGACACTGAGACACATTTATGGGTGGACCATTTGTTTATGCAAGTCATCTCAGTCTATGCTTTATGAGTTGAAGTGGATAACTGAGTCCCCTGTCTGAACCAGCATGTTGCATCTAATTCCTACTCCAGCCTACTTGTTTTTTTGCACTTGGCTCAGATTGGTGGACTTTGAGGTTCTAGATAAAAGGAAACAAAAACTCTACAAATGTGGCTGACAAATTTATTTCCCTGGTCATACTTTGCCCCTTGCTTCCCCAAATTGTGTTTTGTGTACCCAAGAGATAAAGCAGACAAGGTAGTGTAAACCTATGCTTAGACCTGGCTTGCTCCCAAACACACAGATCTTATGATATGTGGCCCACCTCCTAAAATTCCATAAATGAGGAAGGGCAGCTATGCATTAAAAGCCTCATTATGAATAATATGGCATTTCCAAGAGTGCCATGCTGATGGTTCTACCTAAATTCTTATTGTAAGTGAACATATAGAGCATAAAAACTTAAGTATGCCTTACAAATCCGACAGGAAATCATTTACTATCATATCATACCGTCCTCTCCTTCAAAACAAGCTTGGCAAAGTTCATGGTGGCTTCGAAGATCAAATACACAGACTCACACTTGGGCTGACTCTTAAGTCTTGAGCCTGCCTCATTAAAGACACTTTTCTTAGGCTTTGCATTCTGCAATCCAGTATTTGCATACAAAAGACAGCAGTGCTTTTGAAAAACAAGGATTTATTTTTGCATCTTGAGCCAAAATGTCCTTCAGAAGAAGGGGAGAACTGCCTTAGCCAAACAAATAAAAACAGAGGAGGAAGATGGAAAAAAAGTGGGTAAGGGGACAGCTGAGACTTGGTTTTATACTGATGCAGCGTATGAAAAGTAGAAAGAATTTTCATTTAGATGGCATAGGGGTGCTGGTGGAAAAAACATGGATTAAAAGGGAAGTAGTGGGGAATATGTGAGATGGGAAACTACATTTTGCCAGTCAAGAATGGGTGTTTTTTCTACCGCTTGCTTGGAGCTGGATGCTGCAGAGCATCTGACTTTCTGGGAAGTTCTGTGTTTAACACTGGTGTAAGATGCTGAATGAACAGTTATATTATTCGCCAAAAAGAGCTGGGTGCCTGCCAGCCGGCTAAGGCTTCTATCATTTTTCCCCCTTCAAAAAGAAAGACAAAAAGGCCCATGAATGAATCTGAGTGATGGAGGAGGAGATGGAGCTAGAGCTAGAGGAGGAGGGAGGAATTGCTAAGAGAGTGAAAAGAATCCCTCTTCTTTAGATGAAAAGAAGAAAAAACTTTAACTATTTGGAAACTAACACAATTAGAAGGGTGACTGGCCTGTTTAATCTATTTATGATTAGAGGGCAGCAAGGACCACTGCCCATTTTTCATAAAGTGAGACTGAGAACCTGTTGAATTATTACTCAGGGAAATGTAGACAAGCACCCTGTACTGAGCAGCATCCTCTTGATCTACACACAGAAGACACAGATTTGAACACCACAAGAATTTAAAGATATCATTATGAATCAACAGAGCTATCACAGTAAAAACTGCTGCCTCACCATGCACGTAAAGGCTGAGAATGTCTTGAAATAATTCAAATGCTTCCACTCTCACTGCTCTCAGAATGTGTTCTTCGGCCCATAGTGACTTGTACCTTGCTCTACGCATGAGTTGTGCAAAATCAATACAGGGGAGGGAGAGTTGCTGGGAGAGGGGATTTTAGCTCTGAAAGGCAGGGCAGGCTTGTCTTGAGTAACTAAATCAGTTACATACGAAACTGAATGTCAACTCCAGTGAAGTATCACTATATGTTTTGATACCATCTAACATACTAGTAATGAACCAATTCTCCAAGTGAAGCTAAAAGAACACTATCCACGCCCAAGGAGGTAGCCTGAGTGGGTTTGGGAGGAACCTAAGGATATGATGACATACAAAATGCCACCTTAGAATTTCTTTAACATACACACAGAGAAAGAAAGAGAGAGAGGGAGACTGCAAAAACAGCTCAGGAAGTCCACACTATGCTTTATAAGCATGAAATGCAAATCATTAGGGGAGATGGAATGGAGTATTCCAAAGATGCATGGCTGACTGGAACCCTGACTAGGTGCACTTCACACTGTGACTTTTTTTTCAAGGTCCCATTTGCATAATATATGTTGTTGGCAGAAGGAACTCTTCCTTTCTAATGTATCAGACAGAAAATAAGAACATAAGAAGAGAGCCATGCCTTTAGTGGATGACATATCCTCTGAGTTAGAACTGAGGGCGCCAGAGATGGATAGCACTAAACTATCGATAGTAGAGGATCCAAGGACCCTGGGCCATTGGGAAAGATGGCTGCAGGTATAGCCCTGACAGGAGATGTGGATGGACCAAGCAACTGCCTGATCCCAGGGAACATAGTTACCTCAAGTGGAAGCCCAGAAGGGCTCCTATGAGAAGGAATGCTTGCTTGCTTAGAAGGATTCCTCAAAAGAAAGTGTCTCCTCAGAAGTTGGGTTCTGGCAGGGAGCCTTTGATGGGGCTCAACAGGATCTGATGTTCTTTAGCTCTTGTGCCTGCTATATTGCTTCCCAGTCCTTGCCTTTCTGACTGGGGCATCTTGCTCCTCACTGTTGGACTCCTACATGACCCTGTTTCTGGATTGTGTATGTACCTAACTGCTCGACTATGTTTCAGATCTCTGCTTGTACTTTGCCTCCCCCCAACACATACCTTTGTGTCTGACCACCTGTCTGTGCTGTAACCTTGCATTCTGAATAGCACCATTACTCAATGTCTGCTATAGTCAATGCAGAACAAAGACCAAGGGTTCATCTATTCCAACATCCTGTTCACATAGCGTCCAACCTGATGCCCATGGAAAACCTACAAGCAGGACATGAGAGCAATAGCACCATCCTGGTACACAGGTTTACTAGAGGGAGCAGCAGGAGTAGTAGCCCCAGATAAGATTTTCCTCCATGAATTTGTCCCTATCCCTTTTAAAGATGTCCAAAGTGGTAGCCATCACCACATTTCATGAAAGTGAATTTCATAATTTAACTATGCACAGCCTGAAACAGTACTTTCTTTTATCTGTCCTGAATGTCCCACCAATCATCTTCATGGGATAGCATCAAAATCTAGTATTATGAGAAAGAAAAATATCTATCCATCCATTATCCCCACACAATGCATAATTGTGTACATTCTATCATGGCTCCCTTACGCATGTTTTTTGTCAAGTTAAACAATCCCAGATGTTATTATCTTTCTTCACAGGGGAACTGCCTAAGCCCCTTGATCTTAGCTGTCCTTTTCTGCACCTTTTCCAAGCCTGTGCATTGATCAGAACTGTCCACAATAACCTATGTGTAGACACATGGACAAGACAGGTATTATCCTGGCAATTTTATTTTCAATTCCTTTTCTAATTATGCCAAACATGGAGTTTGCCTTTTTCACAGCAACTGCACACTGGCTTGATAGTTTTATTCAGCTGTACACCACAACATCAATATCTCATCTCCTCACAATTCCTTTTTGTTTTAACTATCCCAAAAGGTGGGAGATTCCCCCATCATGGAAGGACTCTCTGACTGTTTTAATATTGAAGCCTGGAAAAGATGCAGTAAATATGGGTTCTTATAGGCTGATAAATCAAGACACATGTTTTTCTACAATCCTATCTAATACATTGTACACCTTTATTGGAAAATATATTAATAAAGATCAAAATGGCTTCCTGAAAGATAGAGAAATGGGAAATGACTTGAGGAGAGTTCTGAATATTATACATCTAGCAAAGAAAAATAGTTTCTGGGATTTTAGCATTAGATATCTTTAAGGTGTTTGATTCGGTGGAATGGGATACATGAAAAACTGTGATAGATAATATGGGATTTGGAGTTAAGTTTAAACATTGCATAAATCAGTTATATAAAGATAACACCACAAGAGTTCTGGTAAATGATGGAATCACAGATATAATATCTCTAGGCCAGGAAACATGTCAAGAATGCCCCTTGTCTCCCATTTTATTTCTGATGGTTATGGAATTATTAGACATTGTAATTAGGAAAGATGTGGAACTGAAAAGAATTGGATTTAAAGAGGAAGTTAAGGTAAATTTACTTGCCGATGATACCCTATTGACGTTAGAAGACGCTGTAAAAGTTATAGTTGAACTTTTGAACTTGAAAAGTTGGAAGAAAAATATGATTTCTTTTGTAATATAAAAAGAATAATAATATAATTTCTTTTGTAATGGGAAAAAATCTAGAATTAATAAAAATTTATGGTATAAACCCCAAAAGGTAGGAGGATTAGGCTTACCAAATATTAAAACATACTATTTAGCAAATCAAATAAGATATATTTTAGATATAATGATATGCAATGAGTTACTTTGAGGTGATGTTGAATTCAAAAAGGATAGAATTCATATGGAAACTGTTTTATTTAGGGAGGATAATATTCTAGAGTTAAAGAAAATGGAAAATCCATTTCTAAAGAATAAGTTGGAATTGTGGAGATATAGTAGGAAGATTTTAAGCCCGGTAATTCCCCCATTAACTCCAGTAACTGCAATGAAGAATTTGAAAGGTGAGTTACAGAGCGTATTAAAAGAACAGGACATATTTAGACTGAAGGACTGGTTAAAAAATTTGGATATTAAAGAGAAAATGGGTCAAATATCTGCAGAATTGATGCATTTGGGTTGGAAGATGATTCAGTTACAAAATTGGGCACTGGAAACCAGGAAAACACTTAGCGAAATAAGAAAATAAACTACAGTTGAAGAACTGGTAGAGAGCACAGAGAAGGAAGATAGTAGTAATAGGAAAGGAATTACAAGTCTCATACATAAAATGCTAACAGAAGGGCAGTATGGGTGATGTAGACTTTTGGAAAGCTGGCAAAATATGGTATTAGTCAAGTCAACTGGTTGAAACTATGGAATAACAGAATTACAAAGAGTATGTCGATCAGAGTAAAGGAGAATTGTTTTAAAGTAATTTGGAAGTGGTATAATACACCGGTAAGGTTAAACAGGATTAATACTGAAATAACGCCACTTTGTTGGAGGTGCAAAAAAGAACAAGGGACTTATTATTATATGTGGTGGATGTGCGAAATTAAACAGCAAGAATGGGCAATGATATTTAAGGAAATTAGTGATATTATGGATAGAAAGATTTTGATGTGCCCATTTATTGCACTTTTGAATACTTTTTTGGATTCGCAATTACGCAGAACACAACAAGAATTTATTGTCATTATAGTTACTGCCACCAGATTACTAATGGCTAAAAATTGGAAAGGTATAGATTTAATCAGCATTGTTGACTAGTACAATGAAATGTAGAACTTAGCCATTAATGACAAATTAACATATGATTTGAAAATTAGGAGAGGAGAAAGGAAAATAAAAGATTTTACAAGTATATGCAATTTTTTTTTACCATATGTATTAGAGAAACATAAAGGGAAATATCTAGCGAAAGATTCGCTGCATTTTTGGAGAGACACAGGGTATATCAGTGATCTTTTGTAAGCTTTATTCCTGAGGGTGATGGGAGCACTATGTTGTTATGTATAGTTTTAGTCTATGATGTTACATATATTTTTAGCCTATGCTGTTATGTATAATTTTTAACCTATGTATTATGTAATCTATGTTATTTGTATAATTTTGTTATGTTGTTTTTGTAAATAAATAAAAGAAAAGAAAACTAGGTTGACTGTGGACTATACATAAATACTATTTATGTATTTACAACATTTATAGACTGCTCACAATGAATCAGATTCTGGAGCAGTGAAGAATAAAAGGATTAAAAACAATAAAATCCTGTACCATTTTAGAACAGAGTATTTATAAAAATCATGATTGGTCAGCAAAAATAAAAAAGCTTCTTAGAATAAATATGTTTTCAGGAGGTCCCAAAATCTACATAATGTGGATGTCGGTCTAACCTCCAGAGGCAGGAAATTCCATAGAAATACATCTGGAGTTTTCCTGGTGTACTCCAATCAGGTCATAGTCCATGTGGAGAGACCTACTAGATCAGTATGTTATTAGCTTTGTATTTAAAAGATGAGTCAAAAATATATATTTCTAATTTTGCATGTTTCTCCATCTTGTGACACCAAACTAGATATGAAAAGTGATTCTTATACTTGAAAGACAATCTGTACTTAATACTAATACTTGAATCTGCAAGACAGACAAAAATTATAAGTTCAGAATGACATTACATACATTTGTCATGGAAACAAAAACCAGCTAGTTCAGTAGTCTCCAGAATTCCACAAAGTGTGCCAAATCTGAAATGTCCCTAAGAGGAAAATATAAAGTAGAAGAACAGGTGACTACAGAATTTTCATGAAATAATTCAGCTGCAAGTTCCTCTATTCTTCTTTAACTGGAACCATTCCTCTGAGAATAGCAAGCTAGATGTTCCATTAGTCTTACATAAAAAATATTTAATTTGACATGTGATACAAATAGGCAGAAGTTTCCTATGTGTGCATATTTACTTCTGATCATTTTAATAAATATTAGGAAATTAGAATGCAAGAAAGGCATAAGAAAGTATGCTGCTATTAAAATCATTAAATTAAGCAGAATAATAACTTTCATGGATGGAGTTAGGTTCAGTGAGTATAGATAGCTAAGGAAAAACTAGAAGAATGGTCACATCATAATTCCAGAATTTAAAGCTAAATAACCATTCTTAGGGAGAAAAATGAACAGAGAACACATCTAAATTGGATCTAAGGACAACAAACATAGGCTGGGATCAAAAAGGCAGGTTGCCTACCTGTAACTGCTGTTCTTTGAGTGGTCATCTGTGCATTCACACACATGGGTTGTGGATGCTGGAACAGAAACTCCACGTCTCTCTCCTGTACTCTATACTTGTTTGTGAGATGTTGCGGTGGTGGTGCCACTGATGCCAGTGATTTCCACTTGTGATATACTGCATCAAGCAGGGTTGGCAGGAGTGATATGGTGTAGATCGCTTCTAAGACTAGGTCTTTTGCTCTGCCCAGTTCTTGTCAGCATTTAAGCCCCAGGCTGTGTGCCAGATGGAGGACTTGGTTGGAAAAGTCCTTAGAGACACATGGAAGGTCACACAGGGGTCCAGAAGGGCTGGCAAGCAGGTTGGAGCATCAGACCAAAGAGGAGAGTTCCAAGATGGAGGTATAAGGCTTGTGGCCTGGATCCATTAATTCTGCAAAATTCACATGCAAGGTCAGGCACCTTGATGTCTGATGGTCTGCTATGGGAGGGAGGGCAACAGTTTGTTGCCACCTCCCTGGCATCCCGTGGCAGTTCTGGGACCAGTACCAGGAGCATAGGATTGGAATACTGATCTGACTGAACTCCAGTGAGGTCTTTTGTTCCTGGAATCAACAGATCTATAGAAACAGGCCTCGAATCCAAGTGGTATGGAGGAGTTGGCCACTGGGGTCTACAGTCCCTGTCAGCAATCAGTGACCGAGATTGGTAATGATGTCTATCAGGCTCGGATCAAAGGCACGTTCTCAGTATTGATGATGACGGGGAGTCGCATCTTGGTCCCAAGCTAGAATTGGTTTGCTGGCAAATCAGGGATAATGGTTCACAGATTTCTCCTTCTGAGAATTAAGCACTTTGTGCTGGTGGCGATGGCTGAGCCGAGAGGTTCCTCTGCTGTTCTAGACAGCAGACAGGAAGGTTGGCATGCCTCTTGTTCTTCAATACACAGGAGGTCAGTTGCAGGAGGCATATCGCAGCACTCCTGCCACCATCTTGCTTCTTTAAAACCCGGAGAGTTTTCAAAGCCTTATTTTCCTTGTCTGCTTTTTTAGGTTTTCCCAGTTTTGATCTTTTTTGCAGGGGAGCATCAGAGTGATTGGAAACCTTAGCAGAGGTGACCACCCAAAGAGTGGCTGAGAGGAGTTGTCTGCAGCTCCAGAATTCTGCTTTTAGATGACCAGAAGTTTTCTCGTCTCTTTAGTAAAAACTTGACAGTAGTAGTAGATGTCAATGACATGGGTTACTCCCAGGCAAAAAAGGTACAGGGAGTGTCTGTCGGTAGGTGGAAGCTTGCTGACACAATCTGTGCAGTTGTGGAATGGGGCCTTGAGCACCATTTTGTCAAGTGGGCAAGGGTAGAAGGGCCAGTAAGAGAGGGAAAAAAGCAGAATTATTATTTTTTTTAAGAAAGGAGGAGAGGAACCAAAGTGGAAGAACCCTGAAGATCTGAGTAGAATGGTACATCAATACTTGCAGAAAGAATGAATAATTTTATTTATGAATATATTAAGATGGATCAGGCTGTTTTTATAGTAGGGAGAAGGATGTTGGATTTGACTAGAAAAGTATTAAATGTAATAGAATGTATATCAAAGAAAAGGTTGAAAGTGAGTTTAATATCATTAGATGTTTTAAAGTTTATGATTTCGTGGAATAGCCAGTGATAAAGATGTCAATAGAGAAATTAGCATTTGGTTTACAATTCAAAAGAGTAATAAATCTACACTCAGAAAATTTTGCAACAATGATATTTAATGATGGTTTAACTATGGTTAACATTAATTAAGCCAAGGCACTAGTCAGGGATGCCCTCTTTCACCAATATTGTTATTTATTTATTTATTTATTTAAAACATTTCTATGCCACCCCCATCACAACAAAGCCTCGGGGCGGCTCACAACATAATTAAAAACATATAAATAACACTTAATACAATAAAAATTAAAAAACCCGGTAACATCTCGGCTTAAAAATTTAAAATCCAATAAATACATAATAAGTTAACAATTAAAATAAGTTTTAAATAAAAAGGTCTTAGCCTGGCGCTGAAAAACAAATAACGACGGTGCCAGGCGGACCTCTCTGGGGAGCGCATTCCATAGATGGGGAGCCACTGCAGAGAAGGCCCTCCTCCAGGTACTCACCCTCCTAGTTTTAGTTATAGAATTATTGCCAGATACTATAAGAACTGATGATACAATAAAAGGTATTGGAATTAAAAACAAAATCAAGATTAAACTATTTGCTGATGATACCTTGGTAACAACTGAAGACCTATTCAAAGTTATGGATTAGATTAACACTCATTTGATGAAATTTGATAACAGGGTTATAGGTTAATTGGAAAAATCAGAGATAATGCTGTTGAATTGCAGCAGAGAAGAAGGGAATTAAGAATAAATTATGCAGATAAAATTAGTAATAAAATAATAAATAATCTGAAGCAGATTCTTTTAATTATGCCTGTCAAAATGCTTGTTTTACATTTATTTATTTTCTGGATTCTCAGCTCTAATCAACATTAAATTAAACCAGGATGTTGCCCTAATTCTGCTTGCAAGCACTAAAATAATAACAAAGCTCTATGTATTCTTAATTCATTCCTGACATATTCTTGTGTTTTAACATCTAAAATATGGCCACTGCTATAGAGTGCCCATTGCTTTAATTTAGTGTTGCTGGCTGAGGAGCAAGAAAACATAAATAAATAAATTATCTGAATACTGTATGATTTCACTTTTAAGCTTATTCTAGAGTTTGTATTGATGAAGTTATGATATGGAGATGAACACAATCAAACATTACAGGAAACTCTGCAACGGTCTAAAACTCAGTACACTGAGTCCAAGTAATTACTAACATACCAATAGAATATAGCAGGCTTATATAAATATAAGCATGAATATTTTCACTGGAAAATTGGTCCTCAATTTAATTTTTCATGCACTTTTTCTCAGGACATGTAGAATTGGAAAGCTAGTTACAGCAATGTCATTAAAATGGCTAAAGATGCCACCTTTTTTGCAATTCTATGACAGTAAACACCAAATCACATTGGCAACTGAAATTGGTCTAGGAGCAATTATGCATAGAAATGTAATAATAATAATAATAATAATATTACAGAAATATTTTCACTGGAGAGTCACAGCCAAGCTTCATGATCCTTAACTAAACCTGAGTGTCCATATGCTTCAATAAAAAAGACTCACTGTGTGATGGAAAAATGGATTTTCTAACTAATATTGGCCGAGCCAGTTTTGCAACAGGGACCATTGCAAAATGGGATGACCATTGGCAGCCAACTTGAAGTAAGCCACATGAAGCTGCATCATACCAAGTCTGACCATTGGGCTATCTAGCCCACTGACTAGTAGGAACTTTCCAGGGCTTCATGCAGAATTCTTTCTTAGTCCTACCTGGAGATGCCAGGAATTGACCTTCCACATGTAAACTATGTACTCTGCCACTGAGCTATAACCCCTCCTGCTAAGCCAGAAGGCATGAGACAAGTTGAAGAGATAATATTATATCTTGATACATAAGGTCTAAAAACCTAAATTATAAACATTGAAAGGCACCTTGGGGATCACTCTTGCTTCCTGAGTTATATTCACCATGTACCCTTAAATGTTCCACCCTGGAGTTCCCCATATAGAAGAAGATAAGCTGCCAGGCAAGCTAAGTGCCACTTTCCAAGCATCTAGTACTTGGTTTGTTACAGCTCTCAGGTATACTCTTCCCTGAAACTAAACTTGCAAATTGATATCCGCAAAGATTTATGAAGTGGCAAAGAATAGTAGAGAGAGGGAGTGCAGAACTCAGTACAGAGTTGTGTGAAGCCCTGTGATACATTCAAAAAGTTATCCAAGAAAATGAAAAGAGAGTTGCTGAGAAAGCCTTCTAGGGTGGACTAGTTTGCAGATGGGGGAGCCAATGGTGCAGTCAAGGCGGTGAAATGGAAAGCTGGTCTTACCTCAGAAGCACACTATTTCAACAGAATGTGTTATAGCAAAATGTCAAATAGTACAGTATTGGATCTCATTCCTGACAATGAAGGAAGAGAAAAAAATCAACACTGCAGAATTTTGGAAGTACTCGTACAATCCACACAATCAAGTAAGATCCACTAAACATATATAAATTTACATCAGAGTAGACATGTCCAGGTACCTACAAGGAACACATTACAGATCCTGACATCTTTTCTTGTTGTAGTCTCTCAATCTAGAAAGTTTTTGGCATGCACTCTCATGGCACCTGAATTTGTCCATAAATTAAATGCACCCACAGTATAGAAAAAAAAAACCCTATTAAATTGTAAAAACGGTTGCACAAACCAACTCCTTGTTGTATATACAGCAAGGTTATTTCTGCAGCCATTTCAGTGTGTAATAAAAGAGATTATTTCTGAGCATTCAGTGAACTATTTTATCTATACTTATAAACATAGCTATGCAGACATACAAAGGCACATCTTTTTCTGAGAATTCTGTATTATAGGTGTGCACACACACACATGCGTGCACATGTAATTCAATATCCATGCTAAATACCCTGAGGAAAAACTACAATCCAGTACACTTAGGGTTTCAGAACCAGAGTTCCAGATATGGATCCAAAGTTTTCCCCATTCATCTCTGTTATGGCCAGTTAAACCAAGTGAGGGCTGTATAAACATGCATTTCAATCTACTAAGTGTGATATTCTAGCAATAAAAATGCACACATTTATATACACATCATAACAGGCCGCAATGTAAACATACTTCCTTTATACAAGCAGAAGGAAATATTTCAGATATGCCTCTCTGGTATCAGTCAAAATAAGTGAACATAGCCAAAGTCCAGAGAGACAAACATCAAAGCAAACCTGCCACAATTATTAAAATATTAAAACAATCCTGACCTAAATATTGTATACATATGTATTGACATGGCTGCAGTATCACCCAAAGACATGCAGTACAGAATCTGACTTTAAGCCAACTGCTTGGAGCACAAAATAATGTATAAATAATGTATGAATAATGTGTGAATATTTCACAATCAGATTTTGATTTTTTTTTTTTTGCATTCTGAATTAACAGTAGAAATTATTTAAATGCATATAATTTTTGAAAGATCAAAAATCTCAAACAAATAAAAAAGAGAAGGGGAACATTGACTTTGATCCTCACAAACTGGCTTGGGTAGATTTTGAATCTGACACCAGCTCCTTAACTCTCTCCCTCTCTGGTGTCATGCTGCATGCTGAGAATGCTTTTGCTTAACTGAGAACATATCATCTTCTGAGGAATACAGCCTGGATAACTAGTCTCTCGGCAGCCTGGGAGACGGAAGTCTGCAACTCCTGCCAAACTTTCCTGCAGCCAATCCAAGGACACTCTAATGCCTGTGAAGAAGCAGCCCCACATAAGGTTTCAAAATCTAAACATTCTCCTTGTTAAGGGGAAAGTTCAACCGTTTCTCATTCTGTCCTATCCTGGGAGGAACAATCTCCATATCTAAACCACTCACATTTCTAACACTGACAAGACATGCCTCTAGGCTGGTATCTGCAGAATCTATATGACATCTGTACCATAGTAGTAATCTCTTTCCAAATGCCAGCTATCTCAAAATGGACATGGAAGAGGCTGAAACCTCTTTTTTTAAGCCCTCATCAGTTGCAAAGGCAGTTTTGAAGCTCTTGAACACATTTGGAGATAAATACAGGGAAGATCTATGAAAAGGGAACACAAAAAACTAAACATATCTCAGTGCACTGATGTTTAAGAGGGGAGTCTCAGATAACAGTTTCTATATTAGCCAGGTTTAAACTGAGAAGGAGAAAGCAGAGATAAAGACTGAAAAATACTGCATTTAATATACTCTGTTCTCAGAGTAAGGACCTTTCTCAATATAAAACTCTCTAATAATAATAATAATAACTATGCCACTGATAGAAGTTTAGAAACATTCCACCTTCTTGCATGAAATTGACTTGGCTTGGCTTGCCAGAGATTTCACACTGCTTTTCAGAGTTATATGCACCAAGATTTGAAATCTGGACATAGTGCAAGTGTCCTTCTGATCAGCAAAGGACAGAGCTGATAGGAATTCATTAATATTTATTTTTATTTATTTATTCAAAACATTTTTATCCTGTCCTTCCTGATAAAACGTCTCACGACAGCTTACAATAAGTAATATAATATTAATTTAATTTAATTTAATTCAAACATTTCTATGCTGTTCTTTGTAACAAGCCTCAGGACAGCTTAGAGAAGATAAAAGAACAATATAAAATACCATTAAAACATTCAACAATGATACAACAAACTACAATTCACAACTAAAAAAGAAAAGAGAAAAAGAAAATGTGACTGTATAAAATTGATATTACTATTAAAATTATTGATATTACTTATTAAAATGGTGGTTAAATAAAAAGGTCTTTACCTGGTGCTAGAAAGAGCAGAGAGTCAGTGCCAGGCAGACCTCTCCGGGGAGCGCATTCCATAGTCTTGGCACCACCACAGGGAAGGCCCTCCTCTGGGTGGATACCCTCCGTATCTCCTTCGAAGAGGGTTCCTTAGAGCAAGGCCTCCCCTGCCGATCTTAAGGGGCATGAAGGCATATAGGGAAAAAGACATTCCTTCAGGTATCCTGGTCCCAAGCCATTTAGGGCTTTATAGGTTAATACCAGCACCTTGAATTGGGCCCGGACTTCAATTGGGAGCCAGTGTAGCTGATAGAAGACCAGCGTTATGTGGGAATAATGACCGGACCCTGTCAGCAGTCTGGCAGCTCTGTTTTGGACCAACTGGAGTATCTGGACCATTTTCGAGGACAGCCCCAGTAAAGCACATTACAATAATCCAACTGGGAAGTCACCAATCCATGTGTCACCGTTGCTAGCCAGTTCTTGTCTAGGTAAGGATGCAGCTGTTGGATCAGCTGAACCTGAAGGAAGGTGCTCCTCATCACCACCATCACCTGGGCCTCCAGGGACAGATCCGGGTTGAGGAGCACTCCTGGGCTGCAGGCCCTGTCCTTTAGAGGGAGTGCAACCCCGTCCAGGACAGAACCAAAATCACTTACCTAATAACCCGAACCGCCCACCAAAAGGACCACCGTCTTATCTGGATTGATTAATTAAAACAATAAATAACAAGCAAAACATAAAAACCATCTCTTCCATGACACTAAAGAAAAAAGAAAGAAAATGCGACTGTAATCAAATCTGAAAACATCTAAAATCCTTAATTCTTAAAATAATGGTTAAATAAAAAGGTCTTTACCAGGCTCCAAAAAGAGTGCATTACCTTTCCTTCATGAGAAGACAAGATGCAGTGGAAGGAGAAAACCCCTCAGTCACAGGATTTGACCTCATCTGTACCTCAAATCCATACATTTATATTTTAAAAAAACCCCTTGCATGAGTACAATCGCAAACAAGTAAAGCTACTTGTCCAGAAAAACTGGATAGAGGAGCTGTTTTCCATTAGATTGCTTCCATGGTCTAGCATGAGGCTGTCAGAGCTGGGCTACCAGGCTCCTCAAATGATTCAACACATAAATTATTTTGCATTCATGGTCTCCCCCCCAGCGCGTGCGCGCGCGCGCAGAGAGAGAGAGAGAGAGAGAGAGAGAGAGAGAGAGAGAGAGAGAGAGAGTTATCAAGTTATATAGTGACACATCCCAAAGACTTGCAGGATAACTTGCATTCTCCATGGCACCTTTTATTTTGCTATCCCTGTGTTCCCTCCTTATAGGAAACCCACCAAGCAACTCCAACATTTCTCCTAGAAAGACATTACTGAGCCTCTGGTCTTTGGTCAAAGGTAGCCATGGGACAGGTCAGGCAAGCCCACCTGAGAAGACAGTGGGGGGGGGGGAAGCATTCTGCTCCAGGAAGTACACTTTGAAACTTGCTGCTGGAATTTGCCTTAGCAACACAGAGACGTTTCCCGCATGTAGTCTCTCTCTCTTTCACCAAGTAACGTAACTAACCCCTCAGGTGAGCTGCAAAAACTTCCTTAGGTGACAGCAACAAGGAAGAAAGTCCTGTTCACCTTACTGCTTCCCGAGGAACAGCAGAGGAGGCAATGAACACATTTTAGGCACTTGGGAAGCCTAAAGGAGGTTGGCTGCCCTGTGCCTCTTCTCCTCTACCCAAGAAAGCCCAGGCAGGTCCTAAGGGCCAATTTGGATGAACTAATCCTGCCATCTTCTGACTGATCAGTTACAGAATGACAGTAGAGAGACAATGTTTTGTTCACATTCTCTGGTGAGGATTTTTGCCTGTTTAATAAAGCTCCAGAAAAAGAGTTGAAGAGCAAAACAGACACTCTGCTGCTAACTAGAAAGCAGAGAAAAGACTAAGGGTTTTTTTTTCCTTTCATGGCAGGCTATGTATTAATATTTAGGCTTGTCTACTCATAGAGAAGAGGAGTTTCTATTGTCTGCACCATCCACTGACTGAGAAGCAGAGTATAAATTCCATCAATTCTAATAATGTTAGTACATTATCTCTCAGAGTTAGCCTAACATACAAAATTCTATCTGCCCATCACTCACAGACTACAGAGCATATCATGAGGGAAGAGAGTAACTGTCAGGCTACCTCCCTTCAATATGTTGGGCAGAAGAGATGGGTGAAGGGAGTCCTTGAACAATAGGTTCACTCTAATAAGCACACTTCATCTAGAACAGGGGTCTCCAACTCAACTTACTTGGGGGCCGCTGGAAGTAGAGTCTGGGTGAGGCCGGACCGCATCAAGTGGTGGTGGGGGGCCGCTCATCCCGCGTCGCTCCCGGAGGCCGGCCCGGGCGCCACTGGCGCTTTGAAGGCCGCAGGGCCCCTCCCCCGTGCCCCGCCCGGCCCAGCAATTGGCCCGCGGGCCGCGAGTTTGAGACCCCTGGTATAGAAGCTTTACAGAGGTCAGAGAACAACTATTCTGCACCTCTTCACCTCAGAGTTTAGGCTGATTCTTCTGTAGATTCCTACTTTGATCAGAGCTGCATACTGGAATGCAAGATTAATTCCTGCGTGTCACTCTTCAAGCTCTGGGTCCAGAACCCAGTGCAGGCTTAAGACATGACAACAGATCCAAAACTGAAGTAAGAAAATTATATCCATACTACCAGCGTGGGCATCTTGTAGCCTTCCTGATGTTGTAGGAGTGCAACTTCCATCAGCCTCAGCCAGCAAAGCCAATGGTGAATGACGATGGGAGTTGCCCACCAAACATCTGAAGGGCCACAACGTGCTCATCCCTGCTATAGTGAGATCTAAATTAAGACTTCCTTCTGTGAGACTGTGGCATATCTGAGCAGTGCTAGTAATTCCCAAGGCGAACCCATTAAAGTCACCCTACCTATACAAGGAAAAAGCTGGGAATGGCCTCATTTTTCCCTCAAGAAATGGAAGCCTGATAGGACCTTAGTCCTGCAAAGCAAAGCAGGAATGAGAAGAGAAAGAGAGAAGCAAAAGCCCTTACTATGACAGTACTATGCACGTTATGGTACCACAGTGGTACCTTGTAGATATCATGTGTAACAGCTACAGATGGGCAGGTACGTAAATTCTGGGTGGTCTTTTCCAAATGCACCGTTAAGGGTGTGCAGGTTCAACCTTGTGGTCAGTTGATGTAGTAAGAGCCCAGCATAGTTAGATTTTATGTCTTTGGATTGCCTGATAAAAGGAGGCCCATTCAGGCTATGTTTAGGGGACTGAGCTTTTTGCTGAGAGTATAAGGCATGATCATTTGGGCCCATTCTGGTGTTAAAGTCCCCTCCCATGATCACATACATACTGGGGTAAGATTGGAGCAGATCTGCTATGTATGTTTCAAATTCTGCCCAAATTGCCTCAGTTTGTGGTTTCTTCTTTTGCAGGGGAAGATAGGCGTTTATTATCAGCAGGTCCCATCGAACAAAATGAACAAGGAGAGCCATTGCATGTTGTTTGTAAGATGGCAGCATCCTTGTGCTTACACTCAATAACATAGTGATTAGAATTCCTAGGCCTCCCTTATGCCTTCCATGGTCCACCCCAGGGACTGCATCAATGGAGTGTGATTGGAAACCATTAAGTGCCAAGGCCCCTGGATCCATGTTTCTTGTAGAAGTACAATGTCCTCAGAAGAAAGTAAGTCTTGGATTCAGGGTCCTGCAGAATACTGGCCCAGCCATTTATGTTCCATGTAATAAAGTCAATTTTATTCACATTTATGTATTTATTCTATAAATAAATTCTATTTCTAAATTCTATTCTATTCTATTCCCAATGTAAGACATGAGCCTTCACCTATAGTAGAAACACTAGTTTTAACACCTGCAGAAACCTGTGTTTATCATCTGAAGCAGAACCTGCTCTCTCTGCCCACTCGTAGATACATGGCATGATACATTCTTCATCCATTTCTCAAACACATATACCCCTACCTTCGGGAACTCTACTACTTAATAAAGTTTTTCTATCTGGAGTATCAGTCTGAGAATCTTTAACTGAAGTTTTCACTAATACTATTTTTTCAAAAGAGCTGGTGTATGTACTTAAATATTATGTATAAAAAACTCCAAGAAACAACAAGCAAATTATCATCTTGAATCCGATACCAACATAAGGCACCGACCTCACCATAGTTTCATAATCATTTGTCTTTTACAATGCCTTCCAACCAATGCATACAAAGCTGCCAGTTTGCTAGTATAGCAGAACAGATTATTTAACTACCTAGCCAAGTACTGTCTACCTTAGCTGGCAACAGTTATACAAGATCTCTAGCAAGGACCATATCACTACTGCTGTTGTTATGTGCCTGCAAGTCATCCCTAACTTATGGCAGCCCTACGAATGAAAAGCCTCCAAAACGTCCAGTCAGCTCCATTCAGTTCTTCCAAGTTGGAAGCTAAGGCTTCCTTTATACATTCGGTCCATCTCCTATTTGGCCTTCCCTTTCATCTTCTGCCTGTGAATTTTTCTAACATGATTGTCTTCTCCAGGGAATCTTGCCTTCTCGTGGTGTACCCAAAGCATGACAGCCTCAGTTCTGTCACTTTTGCTTACAAGGAAAGCTCTGGCTCGATTTGATTCAGGGCATTCACAAAGCTTTCCTCCAACATGATTCAAATGCATCAATTTTCCTTCTATCAGCTTTCTTCACTGCCCAGCTTTCACACCCATACATTATGACTGGAAATACAACAGTCTGGATGATCTTAGCCTTGGTCTCCAGTAAAATGTCCTTATACTTGATGATATTTTTGAGTTCCTTCATTCTGCACTTCCAAGTCTCAGTCTAATTTCTTGGCTGCTGTCTCCCTTTGAAAACTGATGACTGATCTGAGCCATGTGAAATGTTTCAGAATATCCATTTCTTCACTATTAACAGTAAAATTCTGTTACTGTTAATGGAATTTTCATGTTCTTCTGTGGACATGAGTTTTGTTTTCTTAACATTCAGCTGCAGTCCTGCTTTTATGATTTCTTCTTTCAATTTTATCAGGATTTGTTTCAAGTCATTGCTGCTTTCTGCAAATAGTATAATATCATCTGCATATCTTAAATCAATGGTGTTTCTTTTGCCAATTCTCACTCCTTCCTCTGATTCTAATCCAGCTTTCCTTCTGCTATGTTCTGTGTACAGATTGAACTGATAGGGAAATAAAATACATCCTTGTCTGACACCTTATCACTATACCCAGTCATTTTATCTAGAACAACACAGGTGCTCTGCCACTGAGCTGGAGTCCCTCCCCTATGATCACAGTAAGATACTACTTTCAGAAGACCTAATTATAAGCAAATTGTAAAAGGAACACTTCTATGACCGTACAGAATTGTGTCCCTCTGGAATCCAGGGGAAAGAAACACACAGCACAAGAAACTAGAATGATGATAAAGCTGCTTCTCCACCTCATTTTGCCACATTACCCTAAGCTCCTCCAGTAGCTTGATAAACTTTTTAAAATTAGCATATTAGACTTTCTTAAAGAAGGAGTAGCAAATCCCAAAGAGTCCACAATGGCAATATTAGTCTCCCTGGGGAAAGGAGGGTGGAGTGGGGTGGATTCATTCAATAGCTAAATAAATTCAATTTGCTAATTAAGAAGGTACATGGAAGAAGGTTATAGGAAGGTGGGCTTTGTTATTCACTTCCCTCCAATTAACATTCCATTGGCACTGCACCACTTTCTAGGAACAGTAATCTTTTCCAAGGAGCTGTACACAGAGGGGCTGGAATTAAGAAGTGAGATGAGCCATAAAAGAGTCACATCCATGTCACCTGAGTCAGAGATTATGTATTACAGAAGCTACAACCCAAAATAAGAGTAGACTTATTTTGCAGAGTTCACTTTCAACCTAAATAAAATACTCACAATCCTTGAGAAAATTTGATTCCATATCTTATCTAAATATTTTATAAACAGGAAGCAAGCATGTTTTGTTTCCCTGTCTCCACCAAATCATAGTCTTCACCATACCAAGATTTAAAATATTTAGAGCAGATTTGCAGCTGGCTGAAAAGAGCAATTCTTTAAAATAGTTCAGCTATCTTGCTAACGTAACCTCCACCACAACATTTTTTTAGCATGCATTTATAACTCCTGGTGCAAAATTTGATAAACAAAGAGAGTAAAAACTAGTTGGATGTTTTACAAAAGAATAAAGGGCACTCAAATTGGCCATCTCTTCATTATGATTAGTGAAGAGAAAGTCATGTTTCTGGTTTGTCACTCTGAGCAATACTTCTGTTAGTAAAAAATGGTATACATACTTCGTTTGGTTCATTCAGGAAACTTTAGGAAATTCCTGAGCCCTTTGTGGTGAAGTGCCTGCCACTCAGAGACAGAAAATAACTCATTAATTCTTTTCCAGAAGGAAATGCTCTTGTTCTGTCAATCATGTCAGGCTTCAACAAGAATATTATAGCACATTTTAAAATAACGTTATGTTCTCACAGCTTCAAAAAATGACAACCTTTTCCTTTTCCTAAATACAGTACAGAGGATTCTCTTGAGTAATCTGAAATACTTTATCTACATAATATAAGCTATTTGAAATTAACAGCTATGAACTTCAACATGCAAAAAAGGCCATCAAAAGGTCAGAACAAAAATCTTTTGGCATGTTTGAAAGGAAAAATAATTCATGTTAAGTAAAATACCTTTACCCAAACATACTCCAGCTTCTAATGGTACCTTGAATGGAAAAAAACCCTCCAAACCTACTGCTACTATTATATATCATTAAATTTTTTATGCTGTGAAAACAAGATGAACTTGATGTTTGGGGGACATCACCTTGTTATATCAAGGCACACAAAACTGCTACATGTTTATAACAATTTCTATGACCCTTGCCCTACATGGCTACTTACCAAAGCCAAACAAAGCATTGGTACCCATGTCCAGGAGGTTATCAACGCCTCACTGAGGAAGGGCCAGGTTCCTGCCCCTTTGAAGGAGGGAGTGATCAGCCCCATCCTAAAGAAGGCATCCCTGGACCTGGACCTGGAGGTGGCCGCTAATTATGAACCAGTGGCCAACATCCCATTCTTAGGCAAGGTGTTGGAGTGGGTGGAGGCAGGACAACTCCAAGCACTCTTGGATGAAACTGATCTGGACCCATTGCAGTCCAGTTTCAGACCCAGTTACAGTTCTGAATCTGCCGTGGTCGTCCTGTATGATGACCTGTGCAGGGAGAGGGAAAGGGGGAGTGCTAGGCTCAATACACCAGCAAATTTGGAAAACTCAACAGTGGCCACAGGATTGGAAAAGGTCAGTTTACATTTCAATTCCAAAGAAGGGCAATGCCAAAGAATGTTCAAACTACCGCACCATTGCACTCATTTCACAAGTACAGGCAGGGTTTTGAAGAGGGAGAGGAACTAGAGATCAAATTGCCAACATATGCTGGATCATGGAGAAAGCTAGGGAGTTCCAGAAAAACATCTACTTCTGCTTCATTGACTATGCTAAAGCCATTGATTGTGTGGATCACAACAAATTGTGGCAAGTTCTTAAAGAGATGGGTATACCAGACCATCTTATGTCTATTAAGAAACCTATATGCGGGTCAAGAAGCAACAGTAAGAACTGGACATGGCACTACTGATTGGTTCAAAATTGGGAAAGGAGTTCAGAAAGGCCGTATATTGTCACCCTGCCTATTTAACTTATATGCAGAGCACATCATGAGAAAGGCTGGGCTAGATGAATCACAAATTGGAATTAAGACTACCAGGAGAAATATCAACAACCTCAGATATGCAGATGATACCACTCTAATGGCAGAAAATGAAGAGAAACTAAAGAGCCTCTTGATGCAGGTGAAGGAGGAGAGCGCAAAAGTTGGCTTGAAACTCAACATTAAGAAAACGAAGATCGTGGCATCCGGTCCTATCACTTCCTGGCAAATAGATGGGGAGAAATGGAGGTAGTGACAGATTTAGAGCCCAGTGATTTTCCTGGGCTCCAAGATCACCAGAGACTGCAGCCAAGAAATTAAAAGATGCTTACTCCTTGGGAGGAAAGCTATGGCAAATCTAGACAGCATACTGAAAAGCAGAGACATCACCCTGCTGACAGAAGTGCGTATAGTCAAGGCTATGGCTGTGAGAGTTGGACCATAAGGAAGGCTGAGCACCGAAGAATTGAGGCCTTTGAATTGTGGTGCTGGAGAAGACTCCTGCGAGTCCCTTGGACTGCAAGGAGATCAAACCAGTCAGTCTTAGAGGAGAACAACCCTAACTACTCTCTAGAAGGCCAGATACTGAAGATGAAATTCAAATACTTTGGGCACCTAATAAGAATGAACAACTAACTGGAGAAGACCCAAATCCTGGGAACAATTGATGGCAAAAGAAGGAGGAGATAGCAGAGAATGAGATGGCTAGATGGAGTCACTGAAGCAGTCGTGTGAGCTTAAGTGGACTCCAGGGGATGATGGAGGACGGGGAAGCCTGAAGGAATGTTGTCCATGGGTCAGGCACAACTTCATGACTAACAACAACAACACCGCCGGGTTCCATTTTGTCCCCCTTGCTCTTTAACATCTACATGAAACCACTGGGAAAGGTCATCAGGAGATCTGGGCTGTGAGCTCACCAGTATGCTGATGACACCCAGCTCTACCTCTCTTTTGCAATCAATCCAGGTGAGGCAGTGGCTGTCCTGAACTGGTGCCTCACCAAGGTAATGGGCTGGATGAGGGCCAATAAACTCAAGCTCAATCCAGGTAAGATGAGGTCTTTTTGGTAGGTAGTTCAGGTTTTCATGTAAGTGATTTTGGCCCAGTCCTGGACAGGGTTGCACTCCATCTAAAGGACAGGGTCCACAGCTTGGGAGTGCTCCTCGACCCAGAGCTGTCACTGGAGGTCCAAGTGGTAGTGGTGGTGAGGAGTGCTTTCCTTCAGCCTCGGCTGATCCATCAGCTGCATCTTCTCAGCCCTTCAGTGTTCAGGATCAGCAGGATGGATTTGATTTAAATCACTAGTCAGTAAGACTAGATTTAAATCATGGTTTTCTATGTAATCTGAATGCATACCTGCCTTACCTATAGGTAGAGGAACTTCATTAAAATATTCCTAAACGGAGTCTCTTTTATTACAGATTTTTCCTTCAGGGAAAGGATAATATGATAAATCTCAGGCTATATACAAAAAGATCCAAAGACTTGTATTCTATTCAAAAGATTTCATTTTTCATCTCTACTGCTTGCTTCTCCCTCACACTTAGCTTCTTGTGCTGATCTATTCTACTCCCAACCATCCTATTCCTTTCACTGAATTTTCTGAAGCCTTTTCATTTAAGTATTGTTTGTTTATTCAAAGCTTTTTTTATCCTGTCCTTTCACAGAAGTCTCAGGATGGTAATAAGGGGGTGGTTCTGGGTACATAGATTTGCAAAGGAACAATGGGATTAAGGTCTTTTTCTGGACGCTGTATGTTTATTTTATAACATTTTTGCTGTGAAGCAGAGGCATGTGATCCCTGCAGACACAAATTCATGGTTTTGAGAACTGTAAAACCAAAAACTGAGAAAAACTGCCCAATAATCCTACAGAAACCTCTAGAAAAGCATGACATTGTGAATGGATTAAAATTTAAAATTAAACATTACATGAATATACAATCTCATGCTACATAATTAAAAACTAATCCTTTTTTCATGATGAATAACCTTTGGACTATATTTAGATATATTTTTCCTCAAAAAGTGTTTTAATAATGTAAATAAACAATCCAATTTTTAACTTAAAAAAAATTATTGACCCTGGCTATGAAACATCTCTTGTACTATTTTATGTTGAGAGTTCTGGAGAATTGGAAAGATTTTTGCAGGGCAATAGATCAGTTTAGTTAGGTTGTTCTATCCTCTCTCCACAAAAGGTTAATGGATCCCTCTGGTTTCCAATACACCTTAAAGGATGCATCTACTTATTGTGCCAGTGATTTTTAAATCTCTGATGACTTCCTGGAATAATAAATTGATCCAGAGAATTGAGAATAATGAAGAAGGTGAGATAATGGCTAGAGTGCACATGGAAAGAGAATTGCAGATAATCTGATTGAATATTGTTGAAAGATTATTTGAAGGCCTATTTTTTGGTAGGATGTCCAGACATTCTCTTTCAAGATCTTTAGGAATACATTTGACTCCATTGTGTACTCCACAAGCATTCAAAGTAATAGATCACAGGCTTTAGCACGAAGAAGGCCACAGGAGCAATCCCTAGCATCTCTAGGTAGAGTCTGAGTGAGATCAGTGTCAGAAAACTGTGTTTATAATAATCCAGGAAAGGTTTTGTTTCATCAATAACATTTTATTTATTAGGATATTTTTATCCTGTCCAATATGGGTTGTCTCTGGACGGCTAATAATGAAATAAATACCTAATTTATTTAGGTATTTACATCAATACATCAATCAATAAAAATAACAAGGTAAAACGTGACTGAGGATATCAAGACCAACCTTAAATTACACCTTACTTTCAGGGAAGCTACTGGGTGAAAGTGGGAACAGTGTGACAGAAAAGAAGAAAAGTTTAAGAATGCAAAAAGAAATGGGGAGGAAAACTTTGGTGTAAAAATAAGGAAGAAAAGATGGGCAAGGGAAAGCCAAGGCAGAATGGATGTGGAAAAAAGAGATTTTTTTTTTAATCCTCAAAAAGTTTAAATTCATAAAGTGATAAAGGAGAGGATAAGAGGTCTGTAGAGAAGGAGAAAGAGGTTGTCAGGTTTAAAATGGAACAAATATTCTGAAGAGAGAAATGAAAAGAAATGAATGAAGTCAACAACATCAACTATCCAGCCCTTTGTCCCTGTTGTTAGTCTACCTTCACTTCAGCTGGAATGTAACAGGCAAAACACAGTGGGACTGAGGGATAAAAATGAGACAAGAACATTAAAAATGTTCATAAAATACCAAAGTCAATAGCACTAATTTCCTTATCCTTAACCTTTGAATTAAACCTACTTTGACACAGTATGACAAATAAATATAACTTCTGTTCCTAAGAATTTATAACTTATATTGGAACAAAAAAAATGCCAATACATAATTCTACACCATCCTTATATACCAAATTTTATTTGGCTAGTTCACGGGTACTACATTTCTTTACATTGTTATCAGTGACACAAATACAACAGAAATTCTTCTGAAAAAATACAAACTTGCCCCATTAACAAAACAATAAGTGAGGGACACTTACTGCTCCTCATTGTATGCTTCATCTAATATTTTTCTTCATTGGATACCAATTTCAAGGTCCATCCCCAAATTATCCTCATTTTCTTACAGGACTGGCAGCCCAAAACAATTGGATTATAGAATTTCAGTAGTTCAATAATGTGTTATGTCTTAAAAAGCTAGAACATTAGTTTTTTTTTTAATGGCAAGAAATAGACATTTTGCTTGTATTAAAATAGCTGTCTAAATGAGTATCTTTACCCTTAAAGTTTTTCACTAACCTTTACTCCTTTAACCCCTTTAAAGGAGGCAGTAGTCCAGCCAGTCCTAAAGAAGGCATCCCTGGATCCAGAGATGGCTACCGATTATAGACCGGTGGCCAACATCCCGTTCTTGGGCAAGGTGTTGGAACGGGTGGTGGCAGGACAACTCCAAGCACTCTTGCATGAAACTGATTATCTGGACCCATTTCAGTCCGGCTTCAGACCCGGGTTTGGTACGGAATCTGCCTTGGTCGCCCTGTATGATGACCTGTGCAGGGAGAGAGACAGAGGGAGTGCATCCCTGTTGGTCCTCCTCGACCTCTCAGCGGCTTTCAGTACCATCGACCATGGTATCCTTCTGGATAGGCTAGCAAGATTGGTAGTAGGAGGCACTGCTTTGCAGTGGTTCTGCTCCTATCTCAATGGCCGATTTCAGAAGGTGGTGCTGGGGGACTATGGCTCTGCGCCATGGCAGCTATGCCATGGAGTACCGCAGGGATCCATTTTGTCCCCCTTGCTATTTAACATCTACATGAAACTGCTGGGAAAGGTCATCAGGAGGTGTGGGCTGCGGAATCATCAGTACGCTGATGATACCCAGCTCTACCTCTCTTTTTCAACCAATCCAGGTGAGGCAGTGGCTGTACTGAACTGGTGCCTGGCAGAGGTAATGGACTGGATGAGGGCCAATAAACTGAAGCTCAATCCAGACAAGGCAGAGGTCCTGTTGCTTGGCAGTTCGGGCTTTGGGGTAGGGAACCTGGACCTTGTCCTGAATGGGGTTGCACTCCCTCTTAGGGACAGGGTCTGCAGCTTGGGAGTGCTCCTTGACCCAGAGCTGTCGTTAGAAGCTCAGGTGACAGCGGTGGCAAGGAGCACTTTCCTTCAGCTTCGGCTGATCCATCAGCTGCGTCCCTACCTGGAGAATGATTGCCTAGCGACAGTGACACACGCATTGGTAACTTCCCAATTAGACTTCTGCAACGCACTCTACGTGTGGTTGCCCTTGAAGATGGTCCGGATACTTCAGATGGTGCAAAATAGAGCTGCCAGGTTGCTGATGGGGACTGGGCATTGTTCTCATATAACCCCAGTCCTCCATCAGCTTCACTGGCTCCCCATTGAAGTCCAGGACCAATTCAAGGTGCTGGTTATCACCTATAAAGCCTTAACAGCTTGGGACCTGGTTATCTAAAGGAGCGCTTGAGTCCATATCTGCCCTCCCGCCCCTTGAGATCAGCAGCAGAAGCCCTTCTCCGGGAGCCCTCCATGAAAGATATTAGGAGGGTGAGTACCCAGAGGAGGGCCTTCTCTGCGGTGGCGCCCCACCTATGGAATCCGCTCCCCGGAGAGGTCCACCTGGTGCCGTCATTATTTGTTTTTCGGCGCCAGGCCAAGACCTTTTTATTTAAATGTTATTTTAATTGTTGAATTTATTTATTGATTTTATATTTATGCCGGGATGTTTCCAGTTTTTATGTAATTGTATAGCTATTTATTTGTATTGGAAGCCACCCCGAGGCTTTTGCGAAAGGGGCAGCATAGAAGTATTCCAAATAAATACATACATACATACTGTGCTCACATTTCTACTGCTATCTCTTAGGAATGAAAGGAGGAGGGGGAACAATTCTATTTTACCTCTCAATACAGGGACAGTTGGCCCTGGAGGACATATCACCGCCACCTCTCCTCATGATATAAAGGCCAGTCCTGAGAGCATAATTCAATGAAAAACTAAAATTTGGAAGCTCGTTTGACATGAATTCAGACAGTCTCTCTGTGGTATAGCAAATTGTCCCATGGATTTGTGTCAGGCTGAAAAGTAATTAGTTCCCTAAAATTAAAACCCATGTTTATGAACATACCCAATGCTTAACTCCACTGTCCCTGTTGGAGAAGCAGCCAAAGAGGGCAGATGAGGCCCAATATGCTTCCTCACCTACTGCAGTACTGTATCTGATGTAACACACAGTCCATCTCGCTTTTCATACAAAGTGGATGGACTGTCATTCAGTGGCAAAGCCAGAATACTGTGAGATCTGATATATTCTAACTGGCATAGGAATATACTTAAAGCAGCCATGATTGCCAAGCCACTTCATAATTAACTATACATTAGTCAGCTGTACTTACTTGGAACTGTAAGAAATCTGTTCAGCACTGATAGCCACATGATATTAAGAACTCTATCATGACACATATTTGAAACATGTCCATTCTGCCCATCTACCATACATGCAAGGCAATTAGTAGTATAAAACCATCTAAAACCTAAGAGACAAAGCTCTTTTAGCACAATAGTCTAGTGGTACTTTTTCAAAGAAAATGTTAAGGGTGCAAGCCTATGTATGGTTAGACAGAAAAACATCCCAGAACTCCCAGCCTGATGGAATGGAGAATGCTGGGAGACATATGACTTCCCTCTATGTAAACATGCATAGAATTACTCCCTTGATTAATTTGGTTAATGGCAAATTACTTGATCATAAACAAAATACTATTATTCTCTGAATTGTGAAAAATTGTCTTGGTCCTTAAAAATACTTCTGACTATGCTAATTTTTCCTTGATATAGCACTGCCTTCACAGTTTCAGAAGCTACCTGGAATTTCAACTAGTTCATAGACAATACAAAGTCTCACAGATTAAAAAGAGAGAAAACAATCATATCAAATCCAGATGCTCATTTCCTACTACAGAGAAGAAAGCTTAAACTATAATCGTTTTTCAAAAAAACAGACAATTTAAGGTTAAAAGTCAAATATGTCCATAGCATTTCTCATCAAGCCTCTGGGTGCTACATTTAAGTCTCAATAGCAGCTACTATTATTCTACCAGAGGGCAAAAGTGCCCAAATAGGAGCATTTGAAAGCAGTGTGGAGTTTGGCACAACTCTAGTGACAGAAATTAGGCATAAAGACAAAGCCTCTGGGGAAGAGAAAGCAGAGGAGGGTTTTGAGATAGAATAAAAGACTGGATAAAGTATTATTTATTGCTCAGCCAGCTATTGCTTGCAGTAATCATGGTACTAGAGAGACCTCTTGCAGTGAGCAACTGATACTGCAGTCAGAAGCCGCAAGTTAAAGACAAAATCAATAAATTATTCAATTAAAAACAAAAACATTTGGCTGAGCCTACTGAGTAGACTGGTATTGGTACTGTATGCTATTCAAAATATTTCTGCTGCTCCTTACCAAAAGGAGTTCCTATGACATATAGCACATTCTCACAAGAATCATGCCCCACAAAGAGTGTGCCCTACCAAACAAAAGCAGGCCTCTATATACCAGCACTCTCTTATTTGAATGGCTATCCAGTTCAAGTCCAGTTTCACTAGTAAGAACAGGGAGAGGCAAGAAGCCTGGAAGTTGCCCATCAACAGTTAGTACCTGGGCAGCACAATGAGTAAACCCAGAAACATACAAACAGAGCAAGTCAGAAGGCGCCTCCTGGCCCATCTAGTCTGGCCCCCACTCTAGCCAGCTCAGCTCATGACATGCCCACATGCACATGTGCAGCCTATGCTTTAACACCCTCACCGATGGGGCCTCAACCACCTCCTGTGGAAGCCCAGTCCATACCCTCGGGGTTGTAACCGTCAGGAAGTGCTTCCTGGCATCCAAATTGAACCTTGAGCTTTGCTCCATTGGAGCGCGTCCTGCCTTCCTCTGCAGGGGAGAACAGGCCTCTACCCACCTCCGTGTGACACCCCCTCACATACCTGTACGTCGCCAACATGTTCCCTCTGAGTCTCCGCCTCTTCAGGCTGAAGAAAACCAGTTCCCTCAGTCTCGCCTCATACCCCATCCCCTGCAAACCGGCCACCAGCCTTGTGGCCCTACGCTGCACTGACTCCAACCTGGCTATATCCTTTCTGTAATGAGGGGCCCAGAACTGAGCACAGTACTCCAGTTGCGGGTGCACCAGAGTCGTATAGAGTGGTAGTAATGCCTCTCTTGATCTAGAAGCTACACTTCTGGCTATGCAACCAAGGGTGGCATTCACCCTCTTGACCACCACATCCCACTGCTGACTCATGTTTAGCTTAAAGTCAACCAGTACACCGAGATCCCTTTCACAAGTGCTGCTCTCCAGCCACCTGTCACCTAACCTGTACTTATGACACCCATTCCTATGCCCCAAGTACAAAACCTTACACTTATCCACATTGAACACCATCCTGTTGTCTCCTGCCCACTTCCATAGTCTGTCCAGATCCTTCTGGATCTGGAGCACCTGCTCCTCAGTTGTGGCCACTGCCCCCTTTTTAGTATTGTTTGCTAATTTGATCAGCAGATTGTTCACCGCTTCTTCCATGTCACTGATGAAAAGACTGAACAGGATCGGCCACAGGACAATCCTGGGGGACCCCACTTGTCACTGACCGCCATCCTGATGATTCCCCACTAATGGTTACCCTCTGCTTTTGGTCAGTCAACCATGCCCTAATCCACCGGACAATGCATTGGTGTATCTCAAACCTCCTCAATTTCTCAACCAGGATATCATGGGGCATTTTGTCAAAGGCCTTGCTGAAATCCAGGTAAACCCCATCCACTGTGTCCCCTCCGTCTAGCCACCTTGAAACCTTGCCATAGAATTCCACAGGGTTTCTCTGGCAGGACCTGTTTTTGCGGAAGCTTCCAGCCTCCATTCCCTATCTAGCATCACTAGATCTCACGCTATTATGAGCCTTTCCATTGTTTTACCTACAATGGACATAAGGCTAACTGGTCTGTAATTCCCCATGTCCCCTCTACTACCCTTTTTGATAATTGGGACCACTGATGCCTCCCTCCAGTCCTCTGGAACTTCACCCGTTCTCCACAAGACCTCAAAAATGGAGGCCCTCTGTCAACACAGAGGGCATCTTGTCAGAGTTTTTCCCACAATGGGAATATGGATAGACTTGTATTGCCCAATACTTATCTATAGTTAGGTTCACAATAGTTAAAACCATAACATACATTAAGGATAAAACATAGTAAGTTTAAAACTATAATTGAAAAACCCCAGTAAAACCAGCAGCAGTGTAACTAAAAATAAAAGCATACAAATTGAAAAAGTAAAATACCTTGGAAAAGAAAAATGTTTTAGCTGGTGGCAAAAAGATCATAGTGCAAGTGCAAGTCAAACTTCTCTGAACAGGTGTATTACTATTTAAATTATAATAATTGTTCCTAATTTTGCATCCATACAAATGCATCTTTTACGCCTATCTGTACCTTCCTTCCTTTAACCTCTTTTTGGTGATGCATTTTGTCTTTGTTGCTGATTTGTGAGGGGCCAGTCTAATCAGAGAACTTGGCTATGCAGCTGCAGATCTAGTTTAGTTCAGAACCACTTAAGCAGGATTAATAATGCATGTGGTTCCTACTCTCAGTATGAGAATGACCTCCTTGCTTGTCCCTGGCCTTCCAAACGGTAAGGCAACTGCATGAGAAAAGGCCAAGCCCGAACTGCTGGGGCAACATATTTCTGACACCCACTTTTCTGCCTATATCACACTTCTGTAGTTCGTATTTTCATGTGTTCTCATCCCTCCTCAGCCATGGAGCCAACTGGGTAATGCTGGGCCAGTCACAGACTCTCAACCCAACCAACCTCATAGTTGTTGTGAGGATAAGCGGCAAGAGGAGAATGATGCAAGCCACTCTGAGTTCTTTGTAAGAAAAAAGACAGGATTTAGCTGCTACGTCTTGTACAATGTTGCGAACCCCAGTCCATAGATCTTCAGGCACTCTGTCTATCAGATCTAATTCCTTAAATCTATTTGTCACCTCTACTAGGAAATTACTGGTGATGTGTCACCAAAAGCATTGTATAGTTTCCTAGAGATCTTTATGACTTTTCCCTAGAGATATTCATATAGGTTTTATGGCACTCTG
Source organism: Varanus komodoensis (assembly GCF_004798865.1). Classification (NCBI taxonomy): domain Eukaryota; kingdom Metazoa; phylum Chordata; class Lepidosauria; order Squamata; family Varanidae; genus Varanus; species Varanus komodoensis. The sequence goes on from NW_025335684.1 coordinate 12,849,508, forward strand.
CACATTCATAAGTATGGGTTGTTTGTAACTCAGACATTCGTAATCTGGGGACTGTGTGAATTGTAGACACGTGTAAAATGTGATTTGGGTTTATTTGTTTTGATAAATGGGAAATATTTATCAAGATAAACTGAAATTGGGAAATACCTCTAAAAGAATTTTAAGCCGAAGTTATAATAAGCAGTATTATAAAATATATATGCTTAGTATCTTAGGTGAAAACCCCTTTCCTGTGTCAATGCAGTTCAAAAGAGTATCAATTTGACCCTGAGATGGGTCTATGCTAGAGACAGTTGACTTAAAAAATCAGCATCATACATATATTGTACAAACCAAAGGCCATGGAAAGGAACATTACACGACAAGATAGAAATAACTTGAGAATAAAAAAGGATAAACATGTATGGAATACAGTAATAAACCAATACACTGATAATCTCCAGAAATCTCTGAAAAAATAGAAGGAAACATTGACATTAATAATGGTACTGTTAGATGTGCCAAGAATGGCAGAAAGAGCAACTAAAGGCATCCAGCTGCTGTCTCTCACCATGCGCAAAATATACAACAGGTTACAGTGATTCTGTGTTTTGCTGTCACAGATAAACCTGCATTATCTTCCTAAGCTTTTAGCAATCCTAGTGGCTTGTGTAGCCGTCCTTTTTCAGCATGTGTGCTTTTGTGATGTTACTTCACAGTCCTTTAGGCTGATAAAGCCTTTGAAATATCCTGCCTTAACTGGCTTTTGGGATAAACAAAACAGTCTGATACCAGCAATCAAACTGAGAAAGGGCTATTTTTAGCAGCACCTTTGTTTTGACTCCCAGGCATAGCATAGAATGATCCTAAGGTGTGCAAAAATGATTTGAAATCGATAGAAGTCCATTTTTGCACAACAGTTCTACATGAGTTCTAATTTGAAATGTTGACTCTAAAGCAAACAACTTCTCAGAAGCCCTAGCCATTTTAAGGCCTATCTAGAAATAATTTATGTGGCTCTAGCATAGCATTTTCATCTAGACTAGGAGCAGTGTCATAAATGAGTGCACATTCCATTCCTCATGAAGCAGGCAAGACTGATGGAAAAGCTTTCTATTGTGCTACTATGAGACAATAAGATTTTGCATAAGGACTTTGAATACTCTTATCTGATGGTGGTATTTTATGACTGGATGCACATTTAGTTTGAACATGTTTCTCAGGACAGGTGGAAAAGAGGATAGGACAAGAGAATACTTTGGCACTCCCTTTAGTTCAGTGGAAGTGTTTATGTTACTACCTCTCTTTCTTCCATAAAGCTGCTCAGATGTAGGGTTAAGAATATAGGCTAAAAACAGTCTACTCCCACCTTCCTCAAAGCCATCCATTTTCTCCTTGTCTTTTGGTGCAGTTGCATTAGCATTGGGAAGATACAATGCTATCAGCAGAAACAGAGCTAGTGTTCCTCTTAGTGCTGTATCTCCAAGATAAGCTGGTAGGGGGACTTAGTGTTAAGCACTCCTGCTGGTGTAGTTGGAGCACAGAACTGTGCTGCCAGTTGTACACATAATGGTTTCCCAGTGCCAGTGACTGGCCAGTATGTAAGGAACTGAACAAATCATTCTATATGCCCAAGATGGATTTGGGGGAGTGTCTCAAAGAACTGGTACATACATGATGTTTTTTCCTGGTCTCAAGTACAGAAATACATACTGTACTTGATTCTTTACAAATATTATTTTACAAATACTAATAGAAATTAGTACTTTTGTAAGGAACTGTATTGTACAAGTTATTTGGCAATAAGAGGTGCTTTTTTAATTAGATGTATTTGAGACTTCTTTTGTTATTTTTTAAAGAAACGCTCATCATACTCCCTTGTCCATTATATAGAGCCACCCACCAGCCCCATGTCAGTGTCAGTAATTTGCCTATGATTGCAAAAAGTTTCCATTTCTCTCCCTTCCATGAGTCTACTATAATTCATAAAAACATCCTAGATGGGAATCATTTCTGGCCTGAATCCCAGTTCCGAGGTCAAAATGTCAGTCTCCTTTGAGCCCTGCCAATTTATACTAAGGGAAAGGGGGTGGGGCTCCCACTGAAAAGTCTAGGCTTAGCCAGGAGAACTTTCCTGAATGCAGGGACTGCGCAGGCACAGCACCCATATGTGTGTACACACAGATAACCACTCTCAGAATGTCAGCTACTGGTAAGCAATGTTACTTTCCTCATATACAAGTTCCTTGGTAATTCTCAAATGCAGTCTTTGTTCTTGCATCTGACCTTCATATTATTGTGTTATAGCATATATGGTGTGTGCGTGGGTAAGGGGTAGCTTGTCATATTGTGGAAATCTAATAAAGGTGGGTTGTTGGCATGGTTAACAATCCAACCACAACCCAAAGGCTATTTTAGATGTGATTTATTATGAGTGGCAACAGCTTTTTTGTAAACCACTTTGTCAGGTTTACAAAACACACTGTAAGTGCCAGGTAGGTGCCACACTGTAAGTGTAAACTTTGCCAGGTTTACAAGATATGACACACTGTGGTGCATTCTCACTGCAGCTTGTTTATGTGAAATGGTGGCTGTCATATGTCATGAAACTCTTCAGGCAAATTAATCCATGGAGGCTTGTCATGATATGTGAACAGGTACATTACCTGTTTCAAAACTAGTGCTTGCTGGTACCCTGCTACTCATACTGCATCCTTAAAAAGTTGTCTACATTTTATGTTAGACTAGGGATGTGGGATCTTTTCTTCTGTTAATGGCTTCATTTGGGGCAATTTTAGGGGGTCAAAGTCATCAGTGCGTAGATCCATCCCTTTCTCTTTTTGCTACTTCCTTTTCTCTCTTTCTTCCTTTTTCCCTTCCCTCTGGGACAAAGAAGAGACTACTCTTGCTAGCTATCTGAATGGATTGCCTGCAGAAGGTTTTTGACATTAGGCCAAGTCCACAATTTGCCCATGTCTGATTCAGACCCTGAAACTGGTTTTTCAATATGGGCACTTAAATTCCTTGAATTGCTCTGGTGCCTGTAACTCATACTTGACACTGAAGACTGTGTGAAAATGTCCCAGCTCTGTATTTTGCTCCTAATCTGTTGTATCAAATGAACTGCACTGAACTGCTGAATTAGAATCACCCCCCCTCCAGCCGTCACCCAACTGTTCTTGTTTTCTTTCTCTTTTTCTTGCCCTTGCATCTTCTTTTATGATGGAGAGGCAAGCGCAGACATTGACAGAAGGGGGATTGGAGGAAGAACCTTGAAGAGTTAGGAAGCATCTGGCATACTGGTTTGTGGTAGCAGAAAGACAACAAGAGTATTTAAATGTCAAGGAGGCTATATGTGAGAAGGATATTAAAGATAAGAGGAGAGGAGACAGACTTGCTGAGACTGAAGCTGAGAGAGAATTAAGAAGTAAGTTGCATTGGCTTCAGAAATTTCTATCACCCAGATCAAAGTAAGACTGACAGTCCATGTAATGTTTGCTGGTGTGAATGACAAAAGACAAATATCAAGAATAGTGGGCTAATTTATAGCTCACTGGGGAGCAGGGGGCACACTCATTTGAGCAATACTTTGAACCACTGTGATATTTCACAGCAAGCTGAGAGCAGACTAGAGAAGGAATTAGTTTTCTTTTAAGAAAATGTTACCTTGCCTATCTACTTTCCTACCATTACAGATTTGTATTTGAATAGGATGAAGAAAGGAAGCTGTGTATTAAAAAGATACTGATATGACGAGTACTGTAGATGCCTCTGCTGCTGTTTTGTACCAATTTAGAACAGATTTGTGTTGGAGCAGTTTTGTTCCAGGATTTTTTTAAAAAGGAAGTGGCTGATGGGAATGCTCACAGCATAGTGAGGTATTAATATAAACCAGTGAGATGCAGAACTGTGATGGTTGGGCATAGCTGTATTAACTGGGCTTTTGTGGTGGCATGCATTTGCTGCTTGAGTCCATCATTATAGGATGATGAAACTAGATAAAGTGTTATCTTCCTTATTTAACTTAAACTTTAGGGACTGATGTTTAGATCAGGTTCAGTGGTGCAACTGAGTGTCTTTTAAAAGTAATGGGTATTTAGTCCCAAAATATAAATTGCAGATGTCTGTCTACATAAATGCACATCTCTTTTCTCTCTTCCATTTTCTCTTGCTCTCTCTTTTTTCTCTCCCTCCATTGAAAGGCTATTCTATTTAAAATTCAATTCAAATTTCCAGAAGTCCTATGGACACTACTCCAAAGCTTACAGCATTGGAGAATGCCTGCACCTCAACTCTTGCAAACAGGATTAGCATTGCTTCTTCCGCAGTCTTTCAAAAATCTGGAGAACTGTTAAGGTTTGCAGCAGCTTAAGGTTGCAAGAAGCACTTTCATTCTTTCTGGAATGCCTTTAAGCAGCTAGTGAATAATCTCCCTCCTCCTGATTCTACTCTGGAGCAGAGAAATAGTCTGTCTCCAAAGGATGTTGCTTTCCCTCTGACAACCCAGCACAGATGTGTTGTACTCTGAAAATCCAATATGCTGGAATACATACAAAGTGAACATGGGAGAAAACTGAATGGAAGAATATCCTTCTGATGCCATAGGCAGTAGAAAATGTTGCAACTCTGTGCTAGCAACACTCTGTTTCTGTAAGTGACCCCTAGCAGTATATCAGTAGTGTAATCTGGAGTGACAGGTTTCTGCAGAAGGCTCACTCTATCTGCTTACAGTATTGGTGTGCCATTAGAGATTGCCTATGCTAGCAGTTCATCATTCATGTAAGCAGAATGACAGTATTGTGGATGTTAGAAACACTCTTTCCTTTCCTTCAGAAGAGAAAAATATTCCAAGCATACAGAGAGTTCTTTCTGAAACTTTATTGCAATAAAGGGAGTGAAGGGTTTCCTTCCCCTTTTCTAACTTAACTCATGTTCACATTCCGTTTTTATGCCCTGCCCCCGTCTGCTTCTTCACTTTCCCTCCCAGACAGGGTACTGGGAGGTAACAAACTCTTTTCCATTCGCCTATCCTGTACCACTGATACCAGTTCTTCCCTCCCACTTGGTCCCTCCCAGGTATAATGAGCTTATTTCCTATGCAGGGTGTGCCTGTTAATAGTCATGAGGTCATTCCTTGAGCAAGTGTCCTACAATCTTGTCTACGTGACAACCCCCTCCTCCTTTGGCTAAGGAATATTCTTGCTACATTTTTCACTCTTCCTGTTTCCTTGTTTCAAATCATCCTTTCATCCCTATCAGTGGATACTGCCCCATTTGTTTAAGGAACCTTGCACAACCCCACTTCCTTGTCATGGTGAAGGGGCTTGTGTAGCTCAATGAAGCTATGAGCTATGCCGTGCAGGGCCACCCAAGATGGACAGGTCATAGCAGAGGGCTCTGACAAAATGTGATCCCCTGGAGAAGGAAATAGCAACCCAGTCGAGTACCTTGCCATGAAAACCCCATGGACAGTACCAAAAGACAAAAAGATATGACCAGATATGGCCAGAAGATGAGCCACTCAGGTCGGAAGGTGTCCAATATGCTACTGGGGAAGAGCAGAGGGCTAGAAAGAATGAAGCAACTGAGTCAAATCCGAAAGGACACTCAGTTGCAGATGTATCTGGTGGTGAAAGGAGAGTCTGATGCTGTAAAGATCTATACTCCATCAGAACCTGGAATGTAAGATCTATGAATCAAGGCAAGCTGGATGTGGTCAAACAAGAGATGACAAGACTGAACATCGACATCTTAGGAATCAGTGAACTAAAATGGACAGGAATGGGTGAATTTAATTCAGATGACCATCAGGTATACTACTGCGGGCAAGAATCCCTCAGAAGAAATGGAGTAGCCTTCATAGTCAATAAAAGAGTAGGAAAAGCAGTACTGGGATACAACCTCCAAAATGACAGAATGATCTCAGTTCGAATCCAAGGCGAACCATTCAACATCACATTAGTCCAAGTCTATGCCCCAAGCACTGATGCTGAAGAGGCTGAAGTTGACTGGTTCTATGAAGGCCTACAACATCTTCTGGAAATAATACCAAAAAATGATGTCCTTATCATCATGGGGGATTGGAATGCTAAAGCAGGAAGCCAAAAGATAACTGGAATAACAGGCAAGTTTGGCCTTGGAGTGTAAAATGAAGCAGGGCACAGGCTGGCAGAATTTTGTCAAGAGAATACGATGGTCATAGCAAACACTCTTTTCCAACAACCCAAGAGACGACTCTACACATGGACATCACCAGACGGACAGCACAGAAATCAGATTGATTATGTGCTCTGCAGCCAAAGTTGGAGAAGCTGTATACAGTCAGTAAAAACTAGACCAGGAGCTGACTGTGGCTCAGATCATGAGCTTCTGGTTGCAAAATTTAGGCTTAAATTGAAGAAAGTAGGGAAAAGCACTAGGCCACTCAGGTATGACCAAAATCATATTCCTGATGAATATACAGAAGAGGTGACAAATAGATTTAAGTTATTAGAACTGATAGAGTATCTGAAGAACTAAGGATGGTGGTTCGCAACATTGTAAAAGAGGTAGCAACTAAAACCATCCCAAAGAAAAAAGAAATGCAAGAAAGCAAAATAGCTTTACAAATAGCTGAGGAAAGAAGGGAAGCAAAAGGCAAGGGAGAAAGAGAAAGATACACACAATTGAATGCAGAATTCCAGAGAATAGCTAGAAGAGATAAGAATGCTTTCTTAAATGAACAGTGCAAAGAAATAGAAGAAAACAATCCAATAGGGCGGACCAGAGATCTCTTCAAGAAAACTGAAGATATGAAGGGAATATTTTATGCAAAGATGGGCATGATAAAGGACCAAAATGGCAGGGACCTAACAGAGGCAGAAGAAATTAAGAAGAGGTGGCAAGATTACACAGAAGAACTATACAAGAAAGATCTTAACGTCCCTGATAATATTCCTATGGTGGTCACTGTCCTTGAGCCAGACATCCTGGAATGTGAAGACAAATGGGTCTTATAGGGAGTCTGAGCAACAACAACGGTAGTGGAGGCAACAGTATTCCACCTGAGCTATTCAAAATCCTAAAAGACAGTGCAGTAAAAGTGCTACACTCAATATGCCAGCAAACTTGGAAAACTCAACAGTGGCCACAGGATTGGAAAAGGTCAGTAACTTCCAGTATAGGATAAAATAACAAAAGAATTGGCAGAAGAAAGGTTGCTTCTTACTCTGAAGAGTAACTGAGAGGCTCTAAACATTCAAAATCCTTTTGATATTGTCTGCTTCTCAGTACAAAAGATGGCACCAAATATGGCTGTTTCATTCACTTCTTGTCTCTACATTCCACTCATTTGCTTGAAATTTGCAGAATCATGATCTCTAAATCAGCTTTTAGGGAAAAGTGCTTGCAGATGAGGTTTTTATCATGAAATTGCCCTGCCTTACAATACTTTAACAACACTTCTTCCACCCTTTCTATGTCCACAAAAAATCTATTAAGGGTGAAAGGATGTGATAGCTACACACTCTTTTCGATGACAGCTCTTAGAGACATTCATCTGGAAACACCAAAAATGTCACATAAAGTTTCTGTGTTTTATCTTGGTATACTCTACCACTATCTCACCAAATGGAACCAAGATTGCTAAGAACTTAAACAAAGTACCCAAAAGTAGCAGACAAACCCAATGATATTGGAATTTAAACCATAGTAAGATTATTAGCAGCACAGCTCCATCTAACAGCAAGTAGAAGAATGAAAAAAGATACCTGCAAAACACTGGATGAACAGTTGGGATTTCTTTTATCACAGTTATTTTTCTCCCTACCTTCTAGTTGGACAGGTTTGCAACAACCTCTCCTTGTTTCTCACATTCATTTCTATTATTTCCTGTGCACTTATATACAAAATGATATCCCTTTCTATGACAGCATTGCCTTTTAGCACAGGAACACCTGATACCTTCATTACAATCCTGTGGTTGGTAATGAGGTAAGAAACTAAGCATATCATTCTCTAGATCAGGTGTCTCTCAGATGAGAGCCCATTAAATGTTAAACAGAGTTCACTGAATACAGTGCATCCCATCTGTCATTTGTTCTCTTCTGACAATTTCCTCAATAATATTGTAAGAGCGAAATCTAACAAGGATTTTTAGAATCTTCAACAGTAACTCTAGGTGTAAACTACCTCACACTCAGCTTCAATCAAGAACTCCGCTGCTTCAGGAAAGTCTGATCTGGCTTTCATGTTCCCTGCATTCAGGACAAATGCAGTTTACATTCTTAGACTTAAGGAATGAAATCTGCTTCACCAAATTAGATTTTTAAGAAGACACATTAGCCCTCATTTATCCTCATCACAGTCTAAATGTAGGTTTTATAAAATGAAAACACTGGTAAAAAGTTGAACCCCTTCTGTCTGCCTTTCAAAGTGAAGTGGTGCCTCCTCCATCCAACTTTCGTTCATTGCCCTCAGCATCAGGCTTTAGGACTGCAAGCCGACATCAAAATTACCCCTCCCTAAAATCCATGACTAAACTGTTTTATTCAGCTCTTACACATTCAAGGGATTCCCTTTCCCTCTCAAATAACAAGACTTTTCTTTAGCAGTGCTTTACAGCATCTATTTATCTTCTACACGCACACACACACACGTACATACATATAGCACTATAAATGGCTGTACTCAGATCATCCAGGTTATTGACATGCATGCTTTTCTTCTGGATTTTTTTTAGACTTTTGTGTAGTGATCTGAAATGCCAACGGTTATCATAGCACCCTTTTTTTCTGAATCTAGAGTTCGCAATAACTGCAAACTTTAGAGGGACAAAAATCTATGGTGACAAATAGAACATTCTTTTTTTACTGCTGACAAATGCAGGATTTCAACTGCACATTCTAAAACAAAAGGTGAGGTAGATGGGGGCAAGCACACATCCTTATCTTAACCAAGACAGACATATTTAGAATGTTAAAGCTATAAACCTTGGCTTTAACTATGCACACAGGTAACTAGAATTCAGTATTCTTCATGTGCTATTTCGCCACAACTAGAAGATGGCATCATCAGTTTCAGCAGATTAATTGTAAAAGTATTTTGTTAAAAGCATATAATGATACAACACTGGAAATCACACATGGGCTTGAAGCCTTTGCACTACAAAAGAAAGGTGACTGGTATGACTAACTCTCATTTGGTACTCACAAACTGTCTCCGAAGTTTAGTTTTGACTCTTTCTGTCTTTGTTTCTGTGGGATTGATAGAATAGCTGAGGGAGCTTAGATGATTGTCCACTGAAAGACTTTTCCTCATGTAGAAGGACCGAGTTCTCAAGGCCCTGAAAGGTGCCTCATCCACTGCAGTGCATAGCCTTGGCTGAAGGGCACAATCCCTCAAAGATTTGGCACAGTCATCTTCCAGCTGCCATGCCTCTCCTATGAGTGAGAGAAAAATAGAAGACCCAGAACCATAAGGTGTCAAAATTAATGGTCCCCCCTTGCCAATTAAGTAACTCACAATTCTTACCAACAAAGTTTCAGAGAAGTTCAAATTACTTTCAGCCACACTCATTATGACTGAAGGTTGTTACCCTCTGGGGCAATGGCATTCTCATCATTATTTGTTAAATGTATATTGCTTATTATATACTCTGTGGGACTATAATTTATCCTGAAAAGCATTTTATAAAGAAACAAAATGAGCTAGGAACATTCGCGCCACAGCTACACCAAGACGCCAGAAGATGCAACCTAATCACTAGCACAGTCAGGATGAGGAAGAAAGATTAAGAGAAAGTTCCTTGGATGAGCAAAAATTTGAGCAGGAAAACTCCTGGACAATGAAAAGAATATGCAAACAAAAATCAATATATACTTTTAATAAGGAAAGGATGAAAAATTGACCATAAAAATTCAAACTACTCCACACAGTACATGCTGGGACAGGGTTATACAAAAATTTGTTTGTTTGTTAGATTTCTATCCCTCCCCATTAGCCATACAGCTCCCCGGGCAAGTACAACAACTACAACTACAATATAAAATTCAGTATATAAACAGAGATTACAAATAATAATAAAACATTAAAACCAACAGAACATGTGCAGAACTGATACCTTCCTTAAAAGGTATACCCGACAGTTAAAATAATACTTAAAAGAAATTAACAATTAAAACACTGTTGGAATAAAAAGGTCTTCACCTGGTGCCCAAAAGAATGTGGGGAAGTTACCAGGCAAACCACTCTGGGGAGCTCATTCTAGAGCTAGGGTGCCACTGCAAAAAAAGCCCTTCTGTGTGTTGCCACCCTCCTTATTTCCTGAGGACAGGGCTCCTTCAGAAGGCCTCAGAAGCAGATCTCAGGTACCAGGTAGGTTCATTTGGCAAAATCATACAAGTGTTCTAGTCTGCTAAAGTTCCCTACCAGTAGCTCTCTAGGGGTTCAGTTAGAAAAGCTTCCTACAGTTGCTTCCTATTACATTTGCCTTGTACACAACAGTTAAAACTGAGACTATAACATAAGAAATCGTTCAATAGTTGATGCTGAACTGGGACTTAATATATTAAATAGATACTAAAAATGACTTCAATTTTCTAAATGTGGTTCTTCATGTAGCGAAAACAGCCTCATCCATACATCAGAAATAGGTTATCAGCAGGCCTAGGTAAGCCCCAAGGTTGACAAAAGTATTAAGAAATGGAGTGGGGGGCGGGGGGAGACCTGCCAAAGGAAAACTCTGATTTAAAATATTTTTATTGTTTTCAGTGTTGACTTTTTCTCCTCATTAGTCACAATTCAGGGAACTTTATTAGTGATTTATAAGCACTGTAAATAAAAACTCAAAACCACCCAGTGAGGACAAAGCTAGCTCTGTAGCCATAGAATGTAGGCTGACTGTATACCGGAGGACTGGGCTCAGGTGGTCAAAGTTACTTTTTTTAAAAAAATGGCAGGACAAATGACCCTGCCAGCTATAAACCAGTTCCTCTGCTTAGAATTATCAGCAAACTATATGCTGGTCATCTCCTAGATAAACTCAAATGCTGGATTGAAGAAGAAAACCTCATCACACAGGAGCAAGCTGAATTCAGGGAAGGAAGATCAGACAACATTTGATTGAAAAATATGCAATCAACTGTCCAGGGTCTCTGTATGCAGCTCTTATTGATTTAAAATATGTCTTTGATTTGATCTCCAGGACAAGATTGTGGTAGAAACCAGAGGCCACTATTGATCACAGGCTACTGTTTTTCATACATGCCCTGCACTCCAGTATGTCCCTCAAGGTGAGATGCAATAAGAAAGGGCACTTTTCAATATCAGCATCCAAAGAAGTGAAGCAGGGATGTGTTTTAGCACCTTCCCTGTTCATTATTTGCATAAACAATTTGGTAGACTATTTGAACATTCCTGATTTCCACCCTCCAACATTAGCCAATCATTAAGATACCTCTGCTTTTGTTTGCTGACGATATGCTCATCCTTCAAGACTTAGAAGGCCCTTAAAGAAATTTAGTTATTTTTGTGAGGAAAACCAGCTTGTGCTCAATTACCATAAAACCAACGTTCTGTCCTTTTTGGTAAGAGACCTAAGATCAGGGAATGGAGTATCAATGACAACAAGATAAACAGGTATTTACTTATAAATACCTGGGGGCTATGTTGCAATCAAATGCAGCGAGATCTGCCCATCACAACTTCTGGCTGAAGTTGGCCAGAAATCTGCCTAAGCAATAGTCCTCAGGTACTGATGGTGGCCTATACATACCAGCGGCACTTAAATTATATCAAGTTAAAACCTTGTCCCATCTTCTAGATGAGATTATTCTGCCCTCCCGCACCTCCATATAGCTTTGGCCCTCTAGAATGTGGTCAATCGAGGTTCTTAAGATCCATATTTCAAGTGCCCAGCTGTATCTCCAACGCGAGTTGCATTTGGATTCAAGACCAGGATTTGCCTTGCCTAAATCAATTTTTGACTCCAGCTAAATTACAACCCACACAGTTTTAACATCTTTAATCCTCCAAGATAATTTCTAATCTTCCTGGCTTAAGACAGTTCTTCTGAAGCTGAGAAATGGGGATTTCTCCCTGGAAGTTGTGCTGGCAATGGGTTTGGACCAGGTGAAAATGGTTGTGAGGTTGTGAGAGGCTGTTAGACATTGAGACATTCAGTTCTGCTAACAAGAAGACATTAGCAGAACTCCAAACTTCCTAGCTGCAGAGAATGTTGGATATGTTGTAGCACCAGCTGCCTATGTCTTGTTACTCGAGCTCCCAAGGCATAGGAGGGCTTTTTTCCTAGCCAGATGGAGAGCACTTCCCTCAGCTGTTGTGGAAGGCTGCTATAGAAGGATACCCATGTCAGAAAAGGTTTGCCCCTGTGGTTCAGGAGAAAGTGGAAACAAGAGAGCATGTTTTGTTCTACTGCTTGCTTTACCAGGAAGCACATGGAAAGTTTATCCTTTTTCTGATCAGAGAATTTACCGGCCACCTGGACTCAGAGGTGGCCAAGATTCTTCTCATGGGAACTAACCCACAGATCTCAGCCTGGAGCGTGAGGTTTTTGGCAGCTGTTTGTAAAATTCGACAGAGTATTGTTTGCAACGAATATAACTTTTAACACTTGTCTATGTTCTGGTTTAGTTTGACATGTATCCTCTACTATTCAGATTTTGGATTTAGATCTTAATTCTAACTTTTAGTAATGTATAGCAACTGAGATTTTGCTATTGTTCTTTTGATTGTGCAGCGCATTGACTATATTAATAGCCTGATTGATTGACTTTCAATTAAGAACCTGGGAATACCCCATTGCTGCACTGTTTTGTGCTGTGCAAATGTGGACTCTGGATTGTTTATGGCCCAAGTGCCCATGCTATGTTGTTGGGTTAGTTCTAGTTATTTAACACATACAAGTTCAGAGTTTCAGGCTTGCTTGTCACAAAACATTCCAGGGATAGATCATTCCTTGGTCCTTAGTTAAAAGCAGAAATATTGACAGCACAGCTTTCCTGAGTCAAACAACCCAGGAATCACCTGTGACATGAGACCCAAGTCTAGGAACTCCAGTTTTCTACACCATAGCAGAAGACCATCATTCCATGTTTTCCTTAAAATTATGCTTTCAGGTTACAGTATACCTAAAGAAAACACAATCTCTTCCACAATCAGTATGTTCTAGCATGAAATCTCACTATGAACCAGAATGTGTACACAGCATAAAAATGATGATAACTAAACAGGAGTTACATTGTCCTTTAGTTCTAACAACTGATCAGTTTTTTCTTTCCAACCAATTTCTAATAATCATATCCAAATTCTTCTATTTGAGCTAGCCAGGATCAGAAGACCCAGTTCAAATCAGAGACAGAAAGACACAAAATAGTTTACGCTTCAGGAGGTTGGTCTCTTTCACAAGCTTCAAAACATACTATCTCTACAAGAAATCTTATTAAATGAAAAATCATGAATCAGCTATTACAGAGAGGGAAGGGAGCAAATAATATTTTTATTTCTTTGGCATATTTATATCTTGATGTATAAAAGCTGTTCTCACAGCAGATTACAACTGAAGTAAAATAAATACCCAATAAAATTACAACAATAAATAATACAACAGATAACATGGATTAAATTAAAAAATGGAAGCTCACATTAAAATGCCAAAATGGCTTGGTTTTACAGAGCATGCTTATAGATCTAAGTCTTGACAATTCACTTGAAAGGGACAATTTAACACCTGTATTAGCAATTTGTTAAAAACAGTTTTAAAAGCTCTAGTGAAATGTTAGGGTTTTCTCAATTATTGCACAGTGTCCAAAGAACTTCAGCTTTTGAGTGGTGTAGAAATAAAATCAGTAAGAATAAGAAACATTGCCACTGGCTCCCTGTGCATTTTAGGTACAATTCGAAGTCCTCATATTGACCTTCACAACTCATTCTGACTTGGGAACAGTGTATAAGAAGGATGTGCACCAACATGCTTTAATCAGTAAGACGAGCAATGTGTGGGAGCCCGTTCTTTATTAGTCTTCTTTAAAGTCCCTTTCGTGTAGTGCCCTGGCCTTCTGCATTTAGCAGGTAGCAACTGGTACTGCTAGACAAGTGCCATTGTGGAACACCCTTCCCAAGATGTTCACCTCATGCCTATTCATTCCTTTATTTATTTATTTGTTTGTTTACAGTATTTTTACCCTGTCCTTAACGATGTCTCAGGATGGCTTACAGCATAGTTTAACATAACAACAAACACAACCAATACAACAAACATAATAAAATCAAATAAATAAATGAAATGAAATGAAATGTGACAAAGCATGACCACTAAAAACTGGTTAAAATATCTAAATATTAAAATGCCAGGTGAATAAAAAGGTTTTTACCTGGTGCCAAAAGGGGAGCACATTACACAGTCGGGACACCACCACGAAGAAGGCCATCCTCCAGGTATTCATTCTCCTAACCTTCGTCAAGGGGGGTTCCTAGAGGAGAGCCTCTGCCTCTGATCTTAAGAGGTGGGGGGTGGCATATAGAGAAGACAACATTCCTTCAGGTATCCTGGTCCCAAGCCATTTAGGGCTTTATAGGTCAATACCAGCACCTTGAATTGGGCCCGAACTTCAATCGGGAGCCAATGCAGCTGATAGAGGACCAGCATTATGTGGGAATAATGACTGGACCCTGTCAGCAGTCTGGCAGCTCTGTTTTGGACCAACTGGAGTATCTGGACCATTTTCGAGGACAGCCCCAGTAAAGCACATTACAATAATCCAACTGGGAAGTTAGCAGAGCATGTGCCATCATTGCCAATCAGTTCTCGTCCAGGTACAGACGCAGCTGATGGATCAGCCAAAGCTGGAGGAAAGCGCTTCTCACCACCACCACAACTGAGCCTCCAGGGACAGCTCTGGGTCAAGGAGTGCTCTAATCTGGATGGCTCTAATCTGGATGGCTCACATTATGACTCCTGGAATGCTGTTGAAATTGCAGCAAATCAAATCTGATCTCGAGGATTCTAAAATGGGAGAGTGGGGAAGGAAGACCTTTATGAGCCCAAGGAAGTCTCTTTATGTACAACTGTACAGTAGTAAAACAGGTAACAGGTGAAGGCTAAAAATTACAGGAAGAGATTCTTGTGAAAATAGAGTATGCATAATAACATTTCTGGAATCCCAGTGAATTGCTTTGAAGATAACAATTCAGAATAATAACCATGTGCGAGAGTTTCTTGTGGCTACTACAGAGTCATAAGCTTGCATCAGTCTTCCAGACTTCTGCTTCAGAACGCAGCAGTGGCAGAGTTCAGATGGCCAGGACCAAGAGAGGAATTTTATGTCTTGAAGATAACAGCATGAAGGTGCTGTCTATTTCTCCATACACATCCTGACAGCCTGTTGTGGAAATTCTGTATTGATCATCACAACTTATCAAAAGGAATGCCAGCGATTTCCTCTTCAATCCTCTTTTTTAGTTCAGCAACGGTTGCAGGATGTGTGCACTTGGCTTTTAAGATGTCCCCACAGAAAAAAATCACAGACAGTGAGATCTAGGGATCTCGGAGCCATGGAATGTCACCGTTGAACACAACCTGGGGACTTCTTTTTTAAGGCCAAACCCATTTCTTCAAAATTACGTACCCATGTTGTAATCGCATGAGCAGACGGGACACGATAACGATGTCCTAACTGGTAATGGTGCCAAAATTCCCTTTGTGCAGCAGTCACACTATCACCATTCTCATAAAAGGCTTTTACAGCAAACACTCATTGTGCACCACTGCTCCATTATAACTAATGGCAAGGGGTTCTAAACAAGGTCGCACTAGTTCCAAACAATTGCCAACGCCCCAGCGTTGCCAACTCCTAGTTCCAAAATTTCCCGTTTCACTGTGCCACCCTGAATTAACCTCTTTATTCAGGCACTGGCCAATGAAATTATGGCCACACACAATGAAACACGGTTTCATAGATTCCCAATATAATATAGGGTAAGTTTATGTTTAACTTGACATATTGAGGAAAAAAATTAATGAAAGGCAACCCCTCCCCCCATAGACATTAAAATAAGAGGTGAGTTCCTGAAGTGAAGTGAGTTCTCAGTGGGAAATGTTTAGACTCAAACAAGCAATCCCCAAATAATGAACATCCAACTTACAAACAACCCGTTCTTACGAACTGCCATAAATCCTATTAAGTTAAAAAAAATACTGCAGGAAATCATCATCAGCACAGAGAGAGGAACCCATAGCGAAGAGAGGGAGGCCTCCAGAACATGTCTTCCTACTCTGATCATCCAGAGAGGGAAATCTCTCAAGACATCTCCCTGGTGCAAATAGGAGGCTCCTAGAAGAAGGCACCACCTTCTTGGTGGTGGGGGGGGGGGGGCTAGAGATAGTTGCTGTTTTTCCATTTTTACAGAGGTCCTGCTCCCTTAATCCGCACAAATGTGAAGGGCCAACTATATGTGATCCAAACTTACATATAAATTCAACTCAAAGACGAATTTCCATTTTCTCAGGAATGGATGGAACTCATTCATAACCCAGGGACTGTCTGTATTTTTTATTGTTTAAGAACTCCCCTAAAAAGGGTTCCACAAAAGTTTTCATGAAGCCTTTGGTAGACTATTAATGGAAAGAACAAACAAAAAAGGAAATACAGAACTACTCACATTTACTGACACTTACCAGTAGAGGGCACTGTGCATCCTTTCTGACAATCAGGGGCAGAGTGATTCCTGTACGGTTTTTGTTTTGGCATATCTTTCCTGTACAATTTTGAATCCAAAAGAGGAATCCGGCTTATGACAGGGGACTGAGGAATGCTTGGAAGAGTCCGTGACTTTCCTAATACAGGTCTCTGCGGCTTTCTGTCTAGTGACCTTTAAAATAATAAGAGGGAGAGAGGAAGGAAGGAAGGAAGGAAGGAAGGAAGGAAGGAAGGAAGGAAGGAAGGAGAAAGAAAATAATTTGAAGCATAAATACTTTTGATCTCAGTCTTGTACTCCTGTTAGTTTAAAAAGAACACACAGCTTAAAAATTTTTGTAAAATAACACATAGAGAGAGAAAACTTGGAAATAATAAGCTTTTTATATTATGAAACCCCTGTGAATTGAGTTAGGCTTGAAAATATACTCAGCCCATTCCCTCCAAACCTTTCCCTTAAAGTTTGGGCTTTTTCCCAGCCTTTCATAACAGCTCAAAGCATTACTGACAAGCAGCTCCTGCCACGCAAGTGCCTGGAAATTGAATTGACACTTCTCAGTGCCCTGCATCTTTTGAACACTTTCCAGAGTCTCCAGCTACTCCAGAAAGGGGAGATAATGGCTCCCACTACAGCCCTTTCATAGCTCTTTTTCAAAAACCTTTTCTGCTACATAAGTACATGCAAATTTAATGGTTGAGAATTAAATGGATGGGAAATTTGCACCCGTTTAAGGGCTAAAAAGTAAAGGGAGGAGAAATATGCACACCTGCAGTAACAGCATTAATTAAGTTGTGCAAATTCCTTTCACTTCTCACCCATTAAATTTGCATCCATTTTTGTGCTTTGATTAAAACTGTCAGGCAACCACAGTAATTCCTGCAGTATCTGCTCCAAAAATGAGCCAAAACTCAGGGGAGGGGGCACCTTTCATCCTTCTGGAGAGATAGAGGGATGTGAGAAACCACATCAGGTTTGGATGACATGGCAGCAAATGCTGCTTCTTGTGATCCGCCCTCGGGCTATGGGGTGGCATATAAATGCAATAAATAAATAAACAAACCTACTATGGATTGTGCGGTTGTGCTGTTACTGTGTTGTTGTGTTGTGCAAACTAAATCAATGACAACCTAGTACCACTTTCTCACATTAAATACAATACAAAAAGCTATATTCAATCTTTTTCTATGGCATCTCTAAGGAAGACAGAGGGGGAAACACTGTTTTTTGCAAAACTATGCTTTCCCTTGCGCATAAAGATCTCTGCTGCCCTCATCTTTTCTGTTATTTGAGCTGGAGTATGTCTCTGGTCCAATCCCCAGCATCTTCAGGTAGGGCTGGGAAAGACCTTTGTCTAAAATCCTGGAGAGTCCACAGCCAGTCAGAGTTGAAAAAACTGAGCTGGATGGAACAATAACCTGACTCGATATAAAGCAGCTTCTGACATTTTTTCCCTGTATATATTTAAAATGCTTTAATTGCTTTTTTGACATAAATGAAGCTCACAGTAATAAAATCTGAAAACTTCTGCTTCAAATACTATTACTTTTAAAACCCTACATTGCTATCAAAGCTTTTATCTTCTGTTTAGTAGCCTTGTTTTTAAACTCTCATTCAAAAACAAATATCCAAACTAATCCAACTCTATCATAATCCTACTTCCTCTTTGCAAATGTCCTTATATTGATGTGATTTAAAAGAAAGACTAACACCAGAGCCAAGAGAGCTTAACATTCCTGCATTAAGGATGCAGTGTGTTGATTTCTAAGCTTCTTCTAGAAGGTGAATAGACATACTTTAATTAGCATGTTAATGGCAATTATGACAGGGTCCTGATAAGATCAATCAATGGCTATTAGAGCAGACAGCAGATCCAACCTGACACATAGGGTGCCTTTAATACCAGAAACAGGACTGGAGAAAACGGGCAAGCACATCAAATGCAAAATGAGAGCTCCAAACACATATTCACAGGATTTTGAGCCACTGTTCATAGATTAGCTGGTAGGCTACACTTATGTTGGCAAAGCATTGATGTATCAGATGGCTCTTCCTCTCTAGATGGTTGAACTGGGCCTTGCTACCACCTCCTGTGGGACACCAGAAGACTGTCAATTCCATCTCCGGCCCTTGACTGAGAGCATTTTCTTTTATAGCTCACTCACCTGCTCCTCAATACCACCACATCTGTCAACTTTTGGTGGTGCTAGGAAAAATGTATGCTGCTGTTGAGCACTCAAGAAATAAGAGATGCAACCTCCTCCTGTCACCAGGTACCAACTATGGGGTGACTTACTCCAAAGCAGGACAAAGACACCCAGCAGTGAGAGTAACCAGGGAGATAATATGCTACTGTTCTAGTCTGCTAGCATGCTTCAGCCACACATAAATATAAAAAGGGAATCACAATTTCCTCTGTTTCATTTGTATACCTCCAATGAACCCTACGAAGATAAGCATTTCCTTCTGGATCTGCCACTATGAAGTATAACCTGGAAGGAAAAAAGAGTCTGCTGACCAACCCAGCTGAACTGCTATGATCACTAACATCTGTGCTTTCAAGAGCAGTAAGACAAAATGTCTATCGCCTGTCCAACTGGTGAGAAAAGCAGGTAAGACACAAAACAGTTCTAATATGCAGGACGTTTTCAGAAGAGACTTTTATAGCACTACCACCATGCCTTATCTGTGGAATTTTATGGGTTGTCTAGAGAGCACTGCCTTCCAGTCATAACCCTCCCAGGTTTTCCCACCAATTTTCCTGAGTATTTTCTTACCAAAGAAAATCTGGTAAGGAAAAAAGATGGAATGGCTGCACACTGCTTTCTGATAAGTAACATCAAGAATCTAGAAGCCCTCTCTTTATAAGCATAATCTTAAAAATATACCTTCTTACAACAACGTATGCATTGTGAATGCAGGAGAATTGTAGAAGCTACTGGAGAAAGCACATATGCATATACCTAAACATTGCTTACTATGCTTTTAACAAGGAAAGTGTGATAAGTGCGCCAGCAACAGATGTAAATATCCAGAGACCAAACCCACAGATGTCTGTGTGAGGGCGAGAGACTTCAAGAGGGGGTTGGGAAAAGGCCTGTAAAGTCTCCATGCACCAGTGGGTACAAATTTCTGTTGGGTCACAGGAAGTGAGTGGCTCCTTACTGGACTAAAGATCCCACTGCAAGAGGAGAAAAAAGGGTATACTGCTTCTTTTATTGACAGGCATGCTTGCTTTGCCAACCGCTATGCTGCACTTGGGATGACACAAAGAGATAAATACCACTGGGGTTAGAGGGAAGTACTCACACTTCGGCAAAAGTGACATTTTGATCGGCTCAATTACAGACAATGATTTATTAAAACTGAAATGCAGAACAAAGGCATTGTACAAGCACAGAATCTAGCCTTTTTTGTTACTTCACAAAGGTTTTGGTCTGTTTTGTTTTCCAGTTTCTGACAATGGAATATATTCTTAAGGGAAAATACAGATCTGTGAATGTTATGCTCTCTCACTCCCTCAATCTGGTCAAACTTGACATCAAGTGAGTATGGGGGGGGGCGCTAAAAAGTAACATCAATAGAGTAATAATGGCAAACACAGCAAAGACACAAATCAGGCTATAAGGACAAATAGTGTGAAATAGCATAATGGTCGCTTCCTATGTTCCTAATCTTCCTATGGCTCTTTAACCCTTCCACCTAAACATCTACCCCTGCTACTTTCCCATCCACAGCAGGAAAGGATCAAGGTTCCCATATCTTTTCTGCTATGGATAGGAAAATAGCGCACTCCAACTGCTTTACTAAAGCTGGCAGGCTCTTGCTGCGGCTTTCCATTGAAAAGCAAAGCCAATTATCTTCCCATAAATCTACAAATTATCTAGTTCAGTCCTCTGTGATGCTATTTTCACCCCACATCTTATTCTTTAAAAGCAAAGAGAATCACACAATTTCCATAAAACACAGCACATAGCCCCTCATGCATTTGTCCACATCCCACTAGCAAAAACTCTCGAAGAGAAAACATACAGACTACACAAAGGTCATCAATAATCAACTGCACTAGGGCCTATAAATAACTGCTGATTTGCTTTTTGGTAGTGAAAGAGCTCATAATCAAGTTCTTGAATCAAGGAATAAAAACCCTTCCACCTGAAGCAATTAACCAGTCCTTATCAACACTACCTGCTGAGCTATCAAATGAGAGTATGATATAGTCTATTGATTCTAAACTGCACTCAGAGCCTTTACTGCTTGAAGTCAAAGTTACGACATGAAGAGCATGCTGAAGTTAAAGGAATGGCTAGAAGGTGCAATAAAGTACCAAGCTGAATTATTCTAAAACCTGAATATATCGACCAGGCAATGAAATAACATATAAACACAAGACACAGAAACACAGAAACAGAGCGAGTCAGAAGGGGCTTACCAGGCCATCTAGTCTGACCCCTGGCTCCAGCCGGCTCTGCTCACGACATGCCCACCATGTGCATGTCCGGCCTATGCTTGAACGCCTTCACCAATGGGGCTTAAAACACCTTTTGTGGAAGCTCATTCCATACCCTCGGGGTCCTAACTGTCAGGAAGTACTTCCTGGCATCCAAAATGACCTAACTTAGTTCCCTGAGGTTTGCTCCATTGGAATGCATCCTGCCCTCCTCCACAAGGAAAAACAGGTCTTGACCCACCTCCGTGTGACACCCCCTCACATACCTGTATTTCTCAAACAGATCCCCTCAGAGTCTCCTCTTCTCCAGTTCCCTCATTCCTGCTTCTTAGGGCTTTCCCTGCAATCTGGCCACCATCCTTGTGGCCCTACGCTGCACCGATTCTAACCTGGCTACATCCTTCCTGTAATGTGGAGCCCAGAACCCCGCTCTTGTCTACCCACCTTGAAACCTTCGCATAGAATTCCACAAGGTTCATCTGGCCGGACCTGTTTTTGTGGAAGCCGTGTTGCATGGCCGCCAACCTCCCTTCCCTATCAAGGGTTACTAGATCTCTTGCTATTAGGAACCTTTCTGTTCTTTCCTAGAATGGACATAAGGCTAACCAATTGGTAATTCCCCATGTCCCTTCTACTACCCTTTTTGAAAATTGAGACCACTGACACCACCCTCCAGTCCTCTGGAACCTCACCCGTTCTCCACGAGGCCTCAGAAATGGAGGCCAACTCTCAAAGTACCCTTGGGTGCAACCTGTCAGGGCACAGTGACTTTGTAATGTCCAGTGCCCTGACTCTTATCTGTGCCCCTAAATCCCCAGTCTCACTTGCCCCCCCCATGCAGATCTCCCCCATCCTGCTTTGCAGAGAACACAGAGGCAACATAGGCAATTAGCATCTGTGCCTGTTCCCTCACATCAGTCACTGGATCCCCTTCCTCCTTATTAAGTGGTCCCACCACCTGTCTCCCCTTCCTCTTGCTATTTACATGTTGATAGAAGCCCCTTTTGTTACTCCTGATATTTTTTGCAAGTCTCAGTTCATAATCAGCCTTAGCCGTGCGAAGAATCCTTCGGCAGCAGGCCTCCTCCCCCCATATAGCCTTTTGCCTACTTGCCCCAGTGCCCATTTCCTACAGAGAAAAGGCCATGCTGGCTCAGAGCAACGCTCCATCCAGTCTCATCTGGGCTCGGTGATTTATTAACTTTCAAGTTCTGTCAGTAAACCTGAGAATGTAATTTCTTGTCATTATTATCTGCCTTAATTCCTCAGACCCTTCCTGAAAATATCAATTCAGGAACAGGTATCTGTTCTGTATCCTTCTGTGAAAACAGATGAAATCTCCTTAGGCCTCTTTAGTGCTCCTTTGATTCCAGTATCATCCAGTGGTCCAACTGCTTCTCTGGGTGATTTCCTTCTTTTGATATATATTCTTATATTGTATACTTGCATCCCCCTTTCACAAGTTTAAGCCACTTTTTGTTTGCCTGATTTGGGCAAGATTTCCATTTCTCGAAGAAGGACTTTTTGAGCCTAATAGTTTCCTTGAGTCTACTTGTTAACCATAGTGGGGACCCCTTCTTGGACTTCATGTAATCTTTCCTAACTTGTGCATACGATTCTGTACCACTATTATTGTTGTTTTGAGCAATCCCCATGCATTTTGAAGAGATTTAACCCTCTTTACTCTCCTCTTCAACTTCTTTTTAATGGTTTCCTCATTTTAAGATATTTTCCTTTTTCAAAGTCAAACATGGCAGTGTTGGACCTCTTTAGAAATCTTGCACCTAATTGCATACTAAAACTCTTACTGTTTCCAGTTGGTTCAACAGCATTTACATCCTTTAGCATGTCTTGGGCAACCCCATCTAAGGTTAAATTCCGGATTGTCTTCCCTCTGGTTGATGACCAACTCTTCTACAGCACATTCGTTTAGGATTATCAAAAAATTTAACCTTTCTGTTAGAACGAAACCATACATTAATCCAGTGAATGTGTGAGTAGTCAAAGTCATACATTATCACAGCACTGCTTTTGTCTGAGACCTTCCTGATTTCATTCTCTATCTCCTGATTAGCTTGAGCAGTCTGATCTGAAAGATGATAGCATATTTCTATGACTAAATTAGTTCTGGAGCCAGATATTGTCATGCACAATGCTCCTGTTGAGAATTCTGCAGATTTTAGATTTTCAAGCGAGCTGGACTGTAGGATCTCAATGACATGCAGAGAAACAACTCCTCCAATATGCTGTTCCCTCCTTCCTATACAGTTTGTACCCAGAGATAACTGTATCTCATTGTTTCTCTCTATTCCACCAGGTTTCTGCAATGACTACTATACCCAGCTTCTCTTTAAAAGCAGGCACTCCAGTTTTCCATGACAAGACTGGAAGAAACCCAACACTTCCAAATGGGACTGTTCTTTTCAAAATTTTGGGGAGGGCAGGGGGGTACATTTATACTGTTAAGTATGCTCTGCATTCCAGTTTAAGGAAATCGTTCAGAGATGACAGATTTTACACACTCTTCTCAAATATGGGTCAAGCTAGTCCCCAATCTGTTCTACATTAAAACAAAAAAACAAAAGGCAGAATTTGCATCAGGAAAAAAGGGCAGTAACAAGACTTGCTAAGATTCCAACAAAGAATTGACATTATTCAAATCACACACTCAGTACTACAGCATATCCTGGAGACCCAGTGTGTTGTAGTGCTGACAGAGTTGGACTGAGATTTTGGAAAACTGGATTCTAGTACCCACTTAAACCATGGAACTCACAGGTAATTTTGGGCTTGTCATGGTCTCTCAGGTTGACATACCTCTCAGGATTATTGTGAAGATAAAATGGAGGAGATCCTTGTAAGCTACCTTGAGTTCTTTACAAGGGGAAGGATGGTGGGGCATGACAACAATAATAATAATAATGCCAAAATATGTCCAATTCCTCAGAAAACAGATCCACAACATTAATTTTTATGCTTCAGCCGTGAAGTCTGTAGGCAAGTTGTTTCTTTACCTCTGCTCAAACTGCCTGGTGACCTAAACTTGGACTTTCACAGGGACTATGTGATTTGGCCCCCCATATAAAAATCTAAAAATATATTGTTATCTGAAAATGTAGCAGACTGATGGGCGGGGCACCAGACAGTCAGTCAGTTAACACTGGTCTCCCACAAAGAAGGAACAAAACTGAGAATGTGAAGATGTTATTTTATCTTTGCTGGGATTTTTAATGTTCAATGTTACGATCAATCATTGCCTTGTTTGTTGTTTTATTACTTTATGTGCATTCACTGAAGTTTAATGCTATTTTGTGATATTTTTTATCAGACTAGAGAGTGCTATATAATTCTTTTAAATAAATAAGTAAGAATGTCTTGTGCATCTATTGTTCCCAGCTTCAACTGACAATTCAAGGAGTGGCTGCTAGAGGCTGATTCAACACATGTGAATCAATCACAGTCTCTCTGACTTGATTGATACAAGACACAGTTGTATCAATGTGCATAACTTACTTATTCATCAGTACCAGGAGCAGAATGAACTGTACCGTTTTTCTGGAAGTCAACGGTAGCTACCCTACACTGTAAATGCTGCAAGAGCTTAAAGAAAAGGACACACTGGAGATCAATGTATCTTGCACACACCAGCTGAATGGAGAATTACCAGCCTGGAAACATTTGATCCATACATTTCTACTGTTGACTGCAGAATAGATCATATACTTTCTTTAAACAAAGGGATACATTTCCCATGTTATCCTTCCAGTTTGGATGCAGTATTCATTTATTTAAGTCACTAATTCCTAAACTGTGTATTGGGGCACAAACATTTTGCAAGAAAACAAATCATTTTTTAAAAATGTAACATTTCTAGTGCAGTCCAAGGGACTCGCCTACCCCCAGTGCTACCTATTACATTTCTATATATCATTGGCTTCCTAAAGGACAGGGTGGACAATCCAATAAGAGTTTGATTGGATCATTCAGTCATTCCAATTGCAGAGACATGGCCCCTTTAGGAAAGGAACATCTAGAACAGTGACTCGCATGGAAGAACAAGTGGTGAGAACAGGTAGTTCTTACATGTGAACCCTTTCTGGGATGTTAAGTGAAATATATACCATATTTTAGTTCATGATAGATTAGCTGTTGGGAGTCTAAGACACCGCTTTAACTGATCATATGTGACCTTGTTTAAAAAACCACTTGGACTTTCACTAAGCGTCTCACTCCCATAAAAAAGTCTGGACACTGCTGGACTCTCAAAGCAGTACACAGAATACCACAAAAGTATGTCCCATTATGGACAACTGTAATGACAGAGCCAGACCCATGGATAAAACCCTTTCAATTATCCCCCAAACATGGTGATCATTTCCTATACATAAGATCATGCAATTCACACATTTTGTTTGCCCAAACAGCCACACACATGCAGATGGTAAGGCTAGTTCACTGAAAAGAAGAGGATTCTGTGAAGTCACTTTTAGTTTCTAGATTCAAGTGAACATATCATTTAAGAAACAAAAATACTAAGTATGTCAAGCAAGAGAAAACATAAAGATCAGCATACACAGACCACATGTGCTAACCAATCCACTTCCATTTATCATTTTTGTGTTTCATATGCCTTAGACAAATACATACAGAATAATCATATGAAAAACTAGGGAATGTGAAATTCAAAGTCATTATATATTTTTAATTGTGACATCATTTGAGGCAGGTGGCATAACAAATAAGAGAAATGCTGCTTGCATTCAAATGTTTGCACATTTTATTACACAGCTTCAGATAAAAGTATTTAAAAAGAGCTTCTAACCAGTAAAATTAAATCAAAACATGCAGGTCCAAATCAGACATTAAGATACACATACAACCGACTCCAGAAACAGTACTCATGTGCTTAGTTGCCCTTTCCAACATTTAATCTGTAGTCCAAATTACTCCTGGCACCACAATGATCTTTGTTTCCCTTTCTTTGCTCTTGTCAGAGAAAGTTCCAATTGCCTGTTTTAGGTTTAGACAAACCTAAAACACCGTCAGAATATGAGTAACTTGAAGTAGACAGGATGCCATGGATAGAGGGCAAAGAGGCAAAACATACAGCTTCCATTTTTAGTGGCATCACTAGTTCAACAAGGGGCAGTAGGGAAGAGAACTGAGGTTTCTACTCCCTAGGGGAAAATTTAATAACTAGGAAGGGAAGAGAATGAAACTTCCTCCTGGCATAATGGTGAGCCCCGAAAAAAAATACTGGTGCAAAAATTTATCCAGAAATATCTTAAGACTGTAAAGCAGGCCCATATCCTTAACTGATAACAGTCCAACTTATTAGATAGTATGTCAGAGTCTATCCCACTTTCATGCTTTTGAAGTTTCTTTGCCTCTTAGTTCCAAACAACATAAAAGGAAAGGAATGAATTCCACCAACAGCAAAGCTCCTATCTTCAACAAGATGCCAGGATACTCCATTGCTGGACTTTGGGCAGTATTTAAACCTTGCCCTGCCTCCAGTCCTGTTGCCTGGATCCTAGTGCATCTACCTACCTTGATTCCTGTCACTCACACCCTGGACCCTGACACAAAATAATCAGCTGAGCCCCACTTACACAGAAAGCCTGCAGTGACTAAAAATCACAAACTTACATGTAGAAAACCCTTGCTGGGAGAAAGAGTGCTAGCCACAGCCTCCATGACACATCCAATTGGCCTCTATCCAAAGTAGAAAAACAAAGATTTCAATATAAGGTGTTCTGAATTCACAGCTGGCTAAGTCAGACCAACTCTATTTCCCACAAGGGAGAACTGAACAGGGTTGTCCTTGCAGGGCTATTTTTCCTTTGGAGTACTTTTGAGGCAGACTTGATCACCCGAGTGATAAAACAATTTACCTGATCTGAAACTGAGCAGGGATAGACGATTAGTCCATGGGGGATGCCTGTGTCTTCAAATGGATGCAAAAGTTGTTTTATATTTTCCATCTCTTCCTGCACATAGCAAAAGTGACAGCAAAGGCATGCCTTTACCAGTGAAGTGCCTAATCAGTCATGCAATACATGGTTGTCCCCTCGCTTGCTACAGTTTTAACAATCATTAAATTGTTGTTTTATATATCATTGATTTTATTCTTTTATTATTTAATGTTTGTAATTTTGATTACCTATTGTAAACCACTTAAGAGATTCCTGTTGGAATAGTTTGGCAGCATACAAAGACAGACAGACAGACAGACAGACAGACAGACAGACAGACAGGGTGATTCCTACTCAGGATCCCTTTGACCAGCCAAAAAGAACCTTAGCTTCTTTAGAATTTCCCAAGTGCAAAACAATAAAAAGACACAAACAGAAAGCACATCATAGCTGAAGAAATTAACAGCCATGATAACAGCCTGCCAGAATCCATATCCTCCAGCACCATCACATTTTCCCTTTTTCTCATTTCAGCTGCCTGTCTTTAAGAGATAACCCAGCACTATTCTCTGATGGCACTGATGCTAGGATTAAGCAACAATGCATCAGAGTGCACAGTTTTACCTCACATTCGTCTGTACTTAGCCACATCTAATCTTGCTTGACTTTAGCAAGTCATTTTCTGCTTGGACAGATTCTTTATTTTTAAGCTGTGGTACCAGTCAAATCTCACTTAAAATTCCCTGCGTGAGTTGAACTATCTGAAAAATGCCAGATTTAAGTTGGTAATTCTAACTCGAGCAGAACAACTTTACTGAGACATACCAAAATCATTGTCAAGTCTAGTATATACTTTGTAGCTTTGGTATGTATGATAAGCTATTAGTGCAGAAATCACACATGCTAGAGATTGTTTGTTGCTGTGTATGAATTCAGCAGGCATGATGAAGCATGGCACATTTGGTTATTATGAACCCCAAGGAGAAGCAACAGTCTGTTCTAAGGTTTCCACATTTAAGCATTCCTTGTAATTACATGTGAATGTTTTGCAGAGTTTCTCCATTTCCAGCAGCAAATTCAGTGGCAAGAGTAGCTGCTCCAGCTGCCATTTTCCACAGCCCTATTTCTTCTACCACCTGCTGAGCTACCAGCAGGCAAGTGCCTTTGCAATCCCTGTCCTCGTGCCCAGCACGTGCCCTGCCTTGCCACCGCTGTGTTTGCTGCCATGCCTGCTGTGTGGCTCCGTTGCCTCACTGCCAACCCCACTAAGGTGAGCAATGTTGTACATGGGATCCAGAATCAGGACTTGAGGCTGAGTGATGTCAAAGTCTCAAACTCACTCTGGTATCCATGCTGTACCCACCAATCCAATGTGACAGTTTCCCAGTTGGGAAGATAATCTTTAAGGAAGTCACCAAACAGAGCTGGAGAAAGGAATGAAAGACTGGTTTATGTTACTCATCAGCACTGCTTCCTCTCAACATGGTGTTCTCAGGTCAATGGAAGTTGTTGCTCCTGGTGCACCAGAAAATTGAATAGTGTCCTGATGTAATACAGCTGGTATTGAGTGGAGCAGCCCCAGGGCCACTTACATGAGCTCAGTGGTTGGTAAGGTCCACCCAGACATTGCCATGGCTTTCTGGACAGAGTCCAACCTCTCGTCTCTTCTCAAATGGAAGAGCTCTTCTCCACTGAATGGCATATTCTGAATATGACAGCATGTCTCCTGGGGTAGAATAGCTGCTCACAGTTGGGCACGCCTTCATATCACCACCCCACCAACATGGGCCTAGTGTCACAGTTGATGTGGTAGCACACTGTGTTTATTTGCTTTTTCAATAGCTGCATGGACTCAGTTATGAATGCTCTGGTGAGTTCCCTTTGTTGTTTGGGAAGAAAGTCAGCCAGAACTTCCATTTACTACCAAATAAAAACCTGGTACCTCCCCTTCATGGCTTCATATTTTGAGATGTGGAAGACCAGGCCCATGGAAGAGTAAGTTCATCTCACCATCATGTCCAGCTGGTGGTCCTCATGATCAGTTGAAGTGGAGAAGAAACAGTATGTCTGATTCCTGCACTCTGTGCATGCTCTTGACCCTTCATGAGGTTGGGTATAGTTAGGTGGGTAGCTACCAAGGATCCCTTATGGTGTGAGGCAGTGCTGGCAAGAATGGTATAGCTACTGGGACGGAGTCCTCCATTTGGACAAAGTTGTACATGGGATCCAGAATTAGGACTTGAGGCTGAGTGATGTTGCCATGCAAAGGACCTGCTCCAACAATCAACACTGGGAAGGAGATCCCAGCCCTGGGAGGATAGGTTGCTCTCCAGGTAAGTGGAGACTTGTTGTTTGGAAGCCTGATGTGTGTCCATATCAGAGGCTGGGTCACATGACATCAAGCTGGCAGATGGTGAGGAAGATCTTTGCAACGGCATTGGTGCTGCGGCAAACGCACAGTATTGTCGGTGTCTGGTTGGTGTTGATTCCAGAGAAACTGGTGGGTGGCTCGACTATGCTAGTGGCCATTGTTCATGTGGTCTGGCATTGGTCAGTGGCTGCAGGTAATGATGCTGTCGTAGAACATGCTCCCACAGATAGCCCGCATAATAGTATTCCGCGAACAACAGTACAGGATCCCAATATGCATCCCAGTCATAGGTGGGTGCAGATGGGTCAACATGTTCAACCAGTCTAGAGACTGAAGCTGGTGCTGGTGCGATGGAACAGTAGCATGGATGAGGTATTGAAGGCACCATCTGCGGTCTCAATGTGGTGTGTTTCCTGAATGGACAGGAGAAGGGATCCGAGTGGCTGGAGATCAGGGTGGAGGGTCCCATATCTCCCCTTCAGAGAAGGAGATAGGTGCAATCAGATCAGACCACATTTCTACAGGCTCTAGTTAGGCCGGCGTCAGAATGGCCAAAATGCCTGGAGAGGCACATATTGGCTACAGGGTCAGCACAGAAGTTGTAGCTGGGGCCACTGGCAGGAAAGGCAAACAGACACACTCTGTAGTGGTTGGACAGCAGTGCCTTGCTTTTTTCGTGGGCTTTTCCTTGCATGTTTTCTTACCCGCTCTGGGATCTTCTGCCATTTTATGAGGCCTCTTTTTGTCCTTACATTTAAGCTTCTCCATGCTTGTCAGTTTTTCATTGCTGAAGGAGCACTTGTCAGAGCACCTACAGATTCAGATAGGGCACAAAGTTCTGAGTTTTCCTGAGAGGTGAACAGATGATCTTTGGCCCACATAGTCACAATAGTCCTCATCCACATTTATGATTTCAGGCAGTCTGCCCTATTTTTTCTGACTTGTTTCACAAAACTTGGCAATGAGGGCACAAATCAAATCAGTGCTCCTCACTGAGACAAAACAGATACAAGTGTCCATCCATGGATGACATTTTTACACTGAACCTGATGCACTTTCTAAAAGCCACTTTGAAGGCCACTGAGGGTGAAAGAGAAATAAGAAGAAAGAATTCCTGAGCTAAGGATGATGACAGAGGGGTTTTAAAATTTTGTTTTGGAATTTGGGTTTTTTTTTTTCAAGAAAGGAACAGTAGTAGAAGTACATAAACAAGGAAATATGAGATAAAAGAGTAGGTAAAGTTAAGAACACATCTGAGCTGAGTAGAAATAGCAAAGTTAGGAAAGACCCAAGGCACTCAAAATGGTGGTCAAAAGCAAACTGGAGAAAATGGAGCTCCACCTTTTTATTCCAGGAGGAGAGGGAGGGGCTCCCACCAAAAATTCTAGGTTTAGCTAGAAGAATCTTCCCAAACATAGGCACCTGATTTTCCAGGTCACAAATGTAACAGAACAGATATATAAGACACCTAAATCTTCACATTGGGAAAAAGCAGGTTGCTTACCTGTAACTGATGTTCTTCGAGTGGCCATCTGTGCAGTCACACATATGGGTACTGCGCCTGCGCAGTGCCTGTGGCCGGAAGATTGATAGCTAACGGTTTTTGGCGGGAAGCTCCGCTCCCCCTCCCCCCTGTGGCCTATAAAGAGCGGAGCGTCCGCCATTTTGTTCAGTCTTTGCGACTGAACGTACGGTATCTTAATAATTTTAAATCTTTTTTTGTGTGTGTGTGTCGGTACCATAAAAAAGGGGGATGGTCGGTACCGAAGATGCCTTTCTCATCGACACCGAGCTGTCGATGCGTCCACTCACCAACACCGAGTGGGGCCGGCGGGTGGGTTGTGTGATTGCACAGATGGCCACTCGAAGAACATCAGTTACAGGTAAGCAACCTGCTTTTCTTCGTCGTGGGCTCTGTGCATCACACATATGAGTAGATTAACAAGCTTACCATCAAGGAGGAGGGAAGGTGTCCTCAGTGAAGAACAGAGGAGAGTACAGCTCTACCGAAGGGGCAGTCCCGTTGAGCTCGAACATCGAGACGGTAGTGCCTGGCGAAGGTGCAAGGGTTCGCCCAAGTAGCGGATCGGCAGACGTCATCAAGTGTGCCGTCCACCTGTGTTATAAGATATGGGAGCGATGGAAGATGAAGAAATTCCCCGCGAGAGATGTCGAGTAGTTTCGCAAACCATGCTTGACGTGGGTTGCCACCAAGGGGCAACTAGTATCCCCGATGCCCAGTCGTGCACGATCTTTGCTATGACCTTCATCAGAAGAGGGATCGGAGGGAAGGCATAGAAATGCACGTTGTTCCAAGGGATCATAAATGCGTCCCCTAGGGATGCGTGTCCGATTCCCGCTCTCGCACAGTAAGCCTCGCACACCCTGTTCTGTTGGGTAGCAAATAAGTCCACATCGGGGAACTCCCAGTGCCTGAAAAGGTGGTTGCGCGTACGAGGGTCCAGTTTCCACTCGTGAGAGGTGAACATGTGCCTGCTGAGAAGGTCTGCGTGCATGTTGTCTATGCTTCGAAGCCGATTCCCAAATGAGAGGGGGGTGGGTATTGAAGGAGTGTGAGGAATGGTTCGCCAGTCCCGTCAGCGTTGCCTCCGATCATCCAAACGACGGCGGCCCTGCTGAAAACGCTGTTGGGGCTGAGGACGGCGGCGCTGCTGTTGTTGTTGCTGGTGGTGTTGAGGCTGCTGCCTCGGTTGATAGGATTGCCTGTAGGATGGATGATTCCAGGACCACTTACGTCTGGCGTGAGACTGGATCTCCATCCTGCATGCCGTCATCCTCGATTCATGGAGCTTCTTGAGCTTATGGTCGGTTCGAGAATGGAAAAGCCCGGATCCATCAAAAGGCATTTCCTCTATCCGCCACTTGGTTTCTTCCGGGAAATTACAATTCCGGAGCCATGCATGCCTCCGAAGAGAAACGGCACCGACCAAGGCCCGGGAGTCAGTATCTACGTGGTGCCTTGCCATGGATAACTGCTGCACCGCGACCTGCATGGCTTCCTTGATCAGGACCTTCGCGAGATCACCCTGGTGGTCTGGGAGGGTGGAGGCGACATTGTGGAAGTGCTGCATAATAAAATATTGATATCTCGCCAACATCGCCTCATAATTTGATATGCGAAGCCCCAAGCCCAAAGCAGCATAGACCCGCCTGGCCAGGGAGTCTATTTTTCGGCCCTCTTTATCTCTCGGTGCTGTGTGTCCTCTCACCTCTGCCCTGCGAGGATTCAACGACCGCAGAGTTCAGTTTCGGGTGTTTGAGGAGGAAGGGAATATCCTCTTCCCGAACCCTGTACATCGACTCACAGTTCCTGGACGTCGGCTGAGGATGTGATGGCAGGTCCCAGGGCTGCGTCATCGCCTGTCGCAAGGTGGTTATGAGTGGCAGAACGATAGATGTCGATTGCTCCCTGCGGACGATGTCGTAAAACTTGTTCGTCGACGGTCCCAGGTGCTGGGCAGCGTCAATGTCCAGGGACTGGACAAGTCTCGACATCAGCTCCGCGAAGGAGATGTGGGACTCATTGGGTGATGCAGGACCCTGGGATGTCACAGCGACGTCCAGGGAGGTTGAGTCGACCTCTGAGTCAGCCGAATTGGCACCGTAGTAGGGTGGGGCCGAAGATGACGACTGTGCTGGCGAGAAGGAGCGGCTGCTTCCACTTTGTGGGGATCAAGGTGGCACCCGCCTCGAATCCACTGATCGCGGGGTGGAGATGATCGTGCCCTGGGAGCAGGGTAGTACTCTACAGAGAGCGAATCGCCCCAAGTATGGTAATAAGGGCGACGCCAACTCTCCGGGTGTGGCTCTACCGAGCAGCTCCTCCGGCTCCCTGGTGGAGACAGGCCAACATCCGTTTCCATCATCACCGCGGGCATGGGTGTCGGTGACCTCCCCCTAGGAGGAGAGTCCTGGATTTCCCCATCGGAAATTGAACCCCGTGGAGTTGGAAGGGGTGCAGGTGGGAGGTCAACCGAATGGCGGGGAGACCCTTGAGGGGTAACCCGCATAGCCTCCTGGAGGACCGGTTCGGGCGGGGTCGGTAACGTAACCGTCACTGGTGCCGAGGGTCCCATCGGTTCTGAATTCCGATGTTGGGGACAGTCCGGACGGTCCAAGGTCTTGGACTTTTTTGGAGGCTTGGAGACCTTCTCATTTCTGGCCTTCTTATGGCCTGCCGACTTCTCTTCAGAGTGCTTCCACTTTCCATGCTTCTTTTTAGGTGAAGCAGAGGGGGCCACCAAAGCAGACGCACCTTCGTCCGAAGGCCGTGAGGGTGGGGCCACAGAAGCGGAGCCAGGTTTTGGGACAGCGACGAGTGGGTCTGACTGCATCAGAGCCCAATCCCAAAGGAGCCTCCGAAGCCAGTTTTCGTGGTTCTTCCTGGCCTGCTTGGAGAAGGCCAGGCAATGCACGCATTTATCCGTCTTATGCCCCTCTCCCAGGCAGAGGAGGCATAGGTCATGTGGGTCAGTTGGTGCCATTTTTGACCCACAATCCACGCATTTGCGGAAAGCCACTCACTGCGCCATCGCAGAAGAAGAGGAAGAGAAAGAGAGATAGTGAAGAGGATAAGTTTTTTTTTTGATAGATCAAAAGAAGAAATAACGAGAGAAAAGCTACACAGAATAATAAGCTGGGAGCAAGGAGAGGAAAAAACTAGGATAAGAGGACAATTCGAGAACGAGGTAATAGTTGAAGCGAAAGTCGAAAGCGGCACGAGGCACAGCAAACAGAGGTCGCAAAGACTGAACAAAATGGTGGATGCTCCACTCTTTATAGGCCACAGGGGGGAGGGGGAGCTGAGCTTCCCGCCAAAAACCGTTAGCTATCAATCTTTTTATTTATTTATGTTATTTATAAAAACATTTTTATGCCGCTCCATTCGCCGAAGCCTCGGGGCGGCTTACAACCTTAAGTTAAAAAATAATTATAACATTAAATTAAAAAATACAAACATTAAGTTAAAATGCAAACATAACAATATAAAATACAATATAAAATCTTCTGGCCACAGGCACTGCACAGGCACAGTACCCATATGTGTGATGCACAGAGGCCATGACGAAGAATGGGACATTATTAGTGACAACCAGAAAGGTATCTAAGTTTGCATTTATCAAGCTGAACTTGCCAGAGGGTTTGGACAGTTTCCTTATGATATTTCTGGGGATGAAAACACCTCTTTTTTAAAAAACAGCCAAGTTGATTTTACACTAACAGTTATTGTGTTGTCTTCTGCTGCCTCTTTTATAGATTACATGTGCACCACATATATGGGTGACTAGCAAGCTTACCTGTTCTTGATTGGTGGCAAGGTGCCATCATTGAAGAATCAATGAAAGGGCTGCTCTCCCAAAATGTTGTGAAAAAACTGAGGAACCCTGGATCATGTCATGGAAGGCAGAAATTGCTGCCAGATAGACATGGATAGATGACATTTTAAGGACTCTATGGAAGAAGATGTTAAGACAGAGAATGACTTGTTCAACCATGCACCAACATGGATCAAAACCTTCATTTGCCGCAAAGGATGAGAATCCTTTCAATTTCATAGCAGACAACCTCCTGTGGACAGCTTTAAAAAGCATGTCAATGATGTCCTTTAGTTCACGGAGAAGGTCAGGACCTGTATGCCCTAGTGACAGATCCTCTATGGGATCAACAGGATCATGTTGATGTCTGCGTAAAAAATTAACCTCCAATCCCAAGAGATCAGATCTGGTTTCAATGGGAGCAGGATGTAGGTTCAGGCTGACATCCTCAGCAGATGAGCAAACCAAGGCTATCTCAGCAGTCAGTCACATATCTTTGAACCTTCTCCAATACTCTCATTAACAGAGGGAAGGGGGAAAAAATGTAAAATAAAGTCCTCCAACTCAACAAAGAAGGCATTTCCCAGAGAGCCTCTGCCCTTTCCTGCCCAAGAGCAGAAGCTGTCGCACACAGCATTGTCCCAAGAGGCAAACAAGTCCACAGAAGGAACCTCTAATTTGTGGAAGATGTTCTATAGTGTGAGTGAATCCAGCTGCTACTTGTAGATACTGAGATTGGTCCTGCCCAAGGTGTTGCTGGTCCCAGCATCATGGATGGAATAGGACACACCCATTCCAGAACTGAATGGCTAGGTGTGCTAATGGGATAGACCATGCCTACCTGTTTATGTAGAAGATCACTGTGGCATTGTCCATGGAGATCTGGAAATGGTGACTGGTTAGGATCAACTGCAAGATGAGGATGCTTCATCTCAAGCATTTCATTTATTACATTTGTACACTGCCCCACAGCCCATAGGGCTCTATGGGTGGCTTATAATAGAATAAAAAAATAATACATAAAAATACAATAATACATTAGAGCAATACAATCAAACAATACAATATTCAACTGTAGGAGATACAAAATCAAAACAAACCTTAATACAAGAATATAATACATAATGCAATGAATAATATCATTAATAATAAAGATTCAAATGATCTGGAATTAATTTGAAGCCTGCAAGCATATCAATCTCTTGGAAATAATGGATTATTTATTATTATTATTATTATGATGATGATGATGATGATGATGATGATGATGAATCATGGTGGGCTCCCCATCAGGACAGGGAGGCACCTGTTGTCACTATAAAGACTTGTTCAAATGTGATGGTGTTCCTCTTAACAGAATTGAATGGCATGTCCTCCAGCTCAGACTGGATTGGACCTGTCTCACCATCTGAAGGCACAGCCACTGGAAGTTGTTCATAGGATGGTAGGTATGAATGAACCAGAGCTGCAGTGGCCGCATCCATAGTCTGACTAGTAGTATGACCACAACAGTCACTGTCATAAGGCAAAGAGGCTGTTGAATCAGGATACCTTGGACCATGTGATGCTTACAGAGCTTGGTGGCCATCCCAATGAGCATGGTCACTTGTCTCTGGAAGATACAGTGCTGCTGAGATGAAATCTAGGTATGCCTCAGTATAAACTATAGACTGTGAAGGAGAGAACAGATTTTTTGATTGTCAAATGAAGTCACATTCTATTTAATTATTTGCATGTGTTTCAGAATGAATGAAGCAAGACAGTCTTAGTAAGCACCACTAGAAGCCAGTCGTCCAGGTAGGGGAAGGTCTGGATTCCTTGTAAGCAAAGAAGAGTACTCACTACAGCTATGTTTTTTTGGAAAAACTCTTGCAGTGGTAGATAGCCCAAACAGCAAAACAGAAAATTGGTAGGTCTTTCCTCCAACCTGAAAGTGGAGGAAATGCCTGTGAGAATATGCTACTGCTATGTGAAAACACGAATTCTTCAAGTCTACCAATGCAAACCAGTCTCATAGAATCATAGAACAGGAGAGTTGGAAGGGGCCATGAAGGCCATCGAGTCCAATCCCCTGCTGTTGCAGGAGATCGCGTTACACCACCCCATTCAGATGGCTGTCCAGGTTCTTTTTGAATGTCTCCAGTGCGGGAGAGCCCACCACCTCTTTAGGCAGCTGTTTCCACTGTTGTATTGCTCCAACTGCGAGCAAGCTTTTCCTGATGTCCAACCTGAATCTGGGTTGCCACAACTTGGATTATTCCGTGCCCTACATTCTGGCATTAGCAAGAAGAGATCTTGACCTTCCTTTCTGTGACAGCCTTTGAGGTACTTACAGAGTGATATCATGCCCCTCCACCCAGTCTTCTCTTCTCAAGGCTGAACATGCCCAGTTCCCTCAGTCTCTCCTCACAGGGCAGTGTTTCCAAACCCTGGATCATTTTTGTCACCCTCCGTTGGACCCTTTCTAATTTACCTGCCTCTTTCTTAAATCTTGGTGCTCAGAACTGGACACAATATTCCAGGTGAGAGCTCCTTACAAGATGTCCCAGAAAGCAACCATCCAGAAGTTTTGGGTACACTGAAAGAATTAGGCTCTCTCAGATCCAAATCACTGGGAGCCCTCCATCTTGTTTGAATACCATTATGTATCTGGAGAAAAATCCCAGATGAGTTTGAGAGGTGTCAACCCATGCTATGGCATTCTTTGATAACAGAAAGGAAGACTGGTGACAGAACCATCCCTCTTACAGTATCGGGAAATGAGAGAGCAAAGAACCCAATCCTGTGAACTCTTTCAACAATAGACAGAACTTAGACATCCAATGTCACTGCCTCCCAGGCAGAAAAGAAGAGAGACAAATGGTCCTCAAAAGCAAAAGGGCAACAGGAGCCAGCCCAGGGAGCTAGCCAGCGTAGCTGATGATCGTGGTTGGGGTGCCTTTGTCCCTGCTGGAACTAAATGGCACCATCTTTCCATCTTGGTAAAGGAGCAAGCCTCAGGCATGAAGGTCTATCTGATGGGGCTCAAGGTAGAACAGTAGACAAGCTGGGGATATTTGGAAGTTATTTCAAATCATAACAATTAAACTTCAGCTAGAATGTGTATTAGATTATGAAAGGTACAAGCAAGTCCAAGATAATGGAAGTCCAGTGACAAGCAGAGAAACTTATAACTACTTGTGTCTGTTTTCACTGCAGAAGATGTAGATCATATGGGATAAAGTTCTGGGAACTAACTGATAAATAAAAATCAACAAGTTACTAGTCTTTGATGGGATACCGGCATAACAACATTTTTTTAAAAAACAGAGTGGGGCAGGAGAAGGAACCTAGGAAATTATGGGGCAGTTTACTTATTATAGAAAAGAACAAATCTTCCTGAGGAAGGGGAAACATGCCTGCTGAAAAGAAAGATCTTACCTCACCAACTTCATGATTAGAAAAGATGAAGACTATATTACATGCTTGAATTTCTGAAAATATTTTGCAGAAGCCCCATACCAAAAGCCTCCTGCATAAACTTAGCAGTCATGGAAAAAGATCAACTGATTAAACAGGAAACAGAAAGTAGGCATAAATATTTTCATGCAGTTTTCAGAGTAGAAGAAAGTGTTAGGTTTCACGAAAGATCTGATTTGGAACTTTTGCTATCAGATTTATTCCCATATGATCAGGAACCAGTGGAAGAGGGTCAGTGAAATGGCCAAGTTGTTGGATAATATTAAATTATTAAGGACAATGAAAACCCAAACCAAAGCTACGAACAGTTTACTATTTCTTAATCTTAACTTGTTCTGTTTGTCATCATTTACCATTCTCAGAATTGTGTAGTCTTCACTTCCACTTAAAACACTGGGTTTATTGATCATTTCCTCAGGTTCCTCTAGTCCACCTTCAAGAGTGCTTCTCTCCCTGCCCCCGCCCCCACAGACACATTGATTGATTGATTGATTGATTGATTGATTGATTAGGGTTTTTGAGTGCCGTTCCCTTGCTATATAGCCTTGGGACGGCTCACAGAAATAAATAAATATAATACAATTAAAACCCAGAAACACCCTGGCTGCACAATTAAAACCTATAAATATTAGACATTGTTAAAATATTGTTTGAATAAAAAGGTCTTGGCCTGGCGCCGAAAAACAAATAACAACGGCACCAGGCAGATCTCTCTGGGGAGTGCATTCCACAGATAGGGCGCCACCACAGAGAAAGCCCTCCTCCGGGTACTCTGCTTCCTGATATCTCTCCCGGAGGGCTCCCGGAGGAGAGCCTCTGCTGCCAATCTCAAGGGGCGGGAGGGCAAATATGGACGCACACCTCAGTTGAAACCCTAGTTTCCATGCTATTTATCTGCTAAAACCATAACTGCCCATTTTAAAGTTACATCCAAAAAGGTTGGCCCACCACCCTTTGTCCATCTACTTCTGACCTGAGTTTGGGCTGCAGATTTGAGTGACCCCAAGAACTCAGTAAAGATTTACATAAAAGAAGAATTTATTGAAAAGACGCACAAATTACTCCAAAAGCTAGCATCTCAAAGGATTTAGGAAGCAAGGCACTTACAATGTTCAGTATGAACCTGCCAGCTAGGAGGCTCCAATCAGCTGGAATGGACAGTCAGAGAAGCTCCTCAGGAATGTTTGGAGCCAGAAAACACCCCCAGAGGGAAATGGCTGGCCTTTACAGTCTACTCATGGGGAAGGGATTGGCTGTTCCACAGAGGCAGGGACTAAACCATATGAAACTACCTGTTTATCATGTCCCAAATGTACACCACATGCAGCTTCCCATCACTGCATTCTATTGGACATGAAGTTCCCATCCTCATTAGCCAGCCACAAGTCTTAACACCTAAGATTTTCCATCCATATCAGCCGGGATTCTCATAACATACCATAGCATAGGCCAATTATCTATGCACAGAACAAGGCATGAGCTTGTTAAGATAATCATAACACCAAGCAGAAGCTCCTTAACTGGTCCGATATGGTGAGACCCCAGGCCAAACACTGCTGCATGTTTAGTCCTTTGGCCATCTCTCCCAGGGCCTCTGAAAAACAGTGAGCTAAGCATAAGGTAATTTTAGGGCAGCATTTCTACTTATGCCAAGCAAGGCTTAATACTTTCAGACTAGAGACCCGGCCTGGATTTTTTCAGTTCAGGCCCAATACACTACTGACCCATCTCCCTTCTTTGGTGACACTATAATCCTAATGAAGAGTGAGCGAAAAGGACAGAAATACCCAAACAAAATCCTACTCTGTGCTACCACCTTCTCAGCAAGTTAGCTATTTCAGACTTTTCAGGGACCACACCAGCACTACATGTGCTCACACAGAGCAAGGATCCTTCCATACAGAAGCAGAGTAGATTCACGCTTCTTCCTTTCATGATGCACTTAAAACTAATATAATGTAGACCCCCCATGCAGAGGCTCCTGCTCACAAGAAACCAATTCATGCTCTTTCTCCACCCAGTACTTTAAAAAAAGAACTGCATGAATTGGGCCAATGCACATTACTTTAGGCTAGCAGTGCAAAGAGTGATAGGGTGTGTCACAAGAATACCTTCTTCCACCACATGGCAAGATTATACAACAAGGTTAATGCCTTCTTTGTATTTTTAAAACACTCTGCTAAAGCACTGTGGAAACGATTTTGAGACGTTTATTTCAACATCACAGTCTATATAGTACAAACAATATTTTATCTAGAATAAGGATATCCATAGTAGTCACTGCTCCATCAAAAGTAATTCTAAATTTTAAAATGACCTACTTCTGTAAATCTGCCTAGCACAAGCCAACACTCCCCAAATAAGTAGCATGCCCCCCAGTAAGACCCCCCCCACAATAATTTGCTATGTGCATAGCAAATATTTTGCTTATTAGTTAGGGGTTAATTTAAACAAAACCTGGATGTAGGTGTTAAAATAAATTTTTGGACGACGGGCAAACTGCAGTGAAGTAAGTGTGTGTCCATCTCTCTGGAGAGTACATAATGAGCTGAGTGCAACAGTCACAGAGATCATCACACAGTGAATGTGGGTGTACACTGGCACTATGGATCAAAACCATCCAGAATTCAAATGTGCAACACTTACCCAGAGGCCATGGATCAACTGTGAATCTACTGCCATATTTCTTTTACTGTATACTGCCCCCCATCTCAAAGACCACTAAAGAATAGCTACAATTTATGATTTCACTCATCTGGACCAAGTGCACACAATTTCTTGGTAAATACTATACTAATTCATCCCTTTTAAATTTCATATTTTTGTTCACATTGTGATTGAATAGTCTTTATTATTTTCAATGTCTGAAAGCTGTCTTATAAGGAACTAGTATAAAATGACTGCTTATCAGGTTCAAAAAGTAACTGGAGATGTCATTCTTGAATTGAATGATCAAAATCAGTGCCCAAATGTTCGCTAAGAAATAAATGAATTTTCACATTCAAAATCCAAACATGGATATGAAATACTTCTTAAACTGTTACAGAAACAGGAACTGCGGAAATTTGCATGATTGGATAAGTGCACTCAATCATACAAAGTCTCTGTCATACAAGTTCTCCCCTGCAGAGGAAGGCAGGACGCGCTCCAACGGAGCAAAGCTCAGGGAACCCAGGTTCTATTTAGATGCCAGGAAGCACTTCCTGACAGTTAGGACCCCGGGGGTGTGGAATGGGCTTCCACAAGAGGTCGTTGAGGCCCCATCGGTGAGGGTGTTCAAAGATAGGCTGGGCATGCACATGGTGGGCATGTCGTGAGCGGAGCCGGCTGTAGCCGGGGGTCAGAATAGATGGCCCAGGAGACCCCTTCTGACTCGTTCTGTTTCTATGTCTCATCATCTCATATAAAACTGTAGACTTCAGCAGCATAACTGTTACAGTTTGCAGGTTAATGGGAGGGGAGTTAAGTCTTTGGGATAGCAAAGACAATGTGTTTTGCTGCTCTGCTGTCAACTGAAAAGTGAGCTGTACCAAGGATATAGGAACCCACTTCATGGTGAATCAATTTATTGGTCCAAGAAGCTCAGCAGTTCTCCAAGATATCCGAACAAAGTATTTTTCAGTCCTACCTGGAGATGCCACAAGCGAACCTAGGACCTTCAGAATATAAAGCTTGTACTCTACCACTGACTTGCTGTTCTTCACTCATAAAAACTTAACAGGGCTGAGGATGAGACTTCTCTAATGGAAAGAAACCTCCACCCATCTGCTTCATTCATAATTCTTTTCCCTTTCTTCATAAAGGTATGACATAAGAAAAATCTCTTCCAGCTACTAGCTCTAATACAGCTCCTAATATTTACATTCCAGCTCTAAAATTACTTCCTTCCATCTACCTACATATGAAACCAGAGTGATGGCAATTTCCCACTCACCCAGCAGTGACTCAGCAGTGAAGCATTGGGTGGGTTGAGCTTCAAACAGTATTTTGAGCAAGTAGGATTCACAAGACAAAACTTGTTCATTCTCTCTCCTCTGTAGCAAGACTTTTTTCCTCTAGTCCCTTTTATGAATTCAATTTCCCTTAATACTAATGTAGTTTCCTGTTCCAACAGCCTAGCAGCATAGTAAAAACAACTTACATTACTATTAACTCTCTTGAGGCTGTTGCAGTGAACCATATCAAGCAGTCTTGACACACCTTAACAGCTACCAAATTCACTTAGCCATGAAACTCAGTGACCATAAGTTTCAATCTCTCTCGACATAACCTCATAGGGTTGTTGTGAGGATCACAAGAGGAGAAACCCATGACAGGTTATTTGCATATAAAAGCAATCAGAGGTCTGTCTATTATATTTAGGGATTTCCTGGTGCTTAAACACAAAATCTGTCAATGAAAGCTAATGCATAATTTATTATCAGACATCCTTCATTGCCAATTCAGTGGACAGCTTTTATATAAGTTGTGTCTGCAACTCTTACCAATTTACAAAGCAAGTAGAAGCTGGAGTCAAGCAATCCCACCTACAAATTGGCACAATTATATAGGATTTGGAATTATATTCTCCTAAAATACAAACTAGAAATATTGGTTTCTTAAGCCTGGAATCAAGCTCAAATTAAACTAGGATTTGATTTCACATATTAGATTTAGGGTTAAAGTTTTAAAATTTTAAAAGTACACCAAGCTAACTTTACATGTGGTATAAATATCTTGTTCTTTCAGTAGTCAAAATTAATTGACCTTTAATATTGTATTAAAAGAAATCAATAAAAGTGCTCTAAATGAACTTTAAATGTTATACTGAAAACTTTACTGGGAAATTATTTTAACTGGAATATGTGCCAAAACATACCAACTTTAAAGCCTTCAGCATTCTCTTAATTTGTTTTAAAAACTTAAGGAAAAAATGACAGAACAAAAATGGTTAATGAACTAATTTTACCACATTAATCCTATGGCAGCTAGACAATTTGAACATTAGAGGTGGGGCTCTGAATTCAGAGTACCCTCCCTTCCACCCTCACAGACAACAGAGAATGAATCACACTGGATGCAGCTCCGAGGCTGAAACATGCTACAAATTACCTAAGATGGCTAAAATTGAAATTGGCCACCTAATCATTTTTGCACGATAGAAGCATGGAAGCAAACTTCACCTTGATGTTCCCTCTGCCCTGTACAGGATGCCTGTAATCCTCCAAAGTAAGAGGGTTACAGGCAGTGTCACTAGGTCATGCGGTAGAAGAACTACATATAGCACACTACTATT
The DNA here is from genome assembly GCF_004798865.1 of Varanus komodoensis. Classification (NCBI taxonomy): domain Eukaryota; kingdom Metazoa; phylum Chordata; class Lepidosauria; order Squamata; family Varanidae; genus Varanus; species Varanus komodoensis. The sequence continues at coordinate 12,892,982 of NW_025335684.1, forward strand.
GTCCTCTAAAAAATAACCTTCACTAGAAGTTAGAAGTGGAAAACTCTACAAAATATAAAACAGTATTGTTTTAAAAATATGATCTGCACTGCAATTTATTTGTCTTATTTCTGGTACTTCAGCTTTTCAGTAAAACTAGAAAATTACCAGTCTCCAATGTTGTACTAGCTTGCTAAGGCTGGAAAGCTCCATGGTTTCTATGCTGGGCAAAGAGGAGAAACCAATTGATTCATCCCTCCTCTACTCAATTCATATCTGTATGCAGTTGCCTGTCACCTATGGCTACCAGGTGGGTGTTGAAATACAAGGTTGTGGCACTGGATCATTTGTTTGGAATCTCTGAAACTTTTGGAAAATGACTTGATGCATATGAGTATAAACATATAGATTGACAAGGCCAGGTTGCACCTACATATCCAACACAGCAGGAAAAAAAGGTAGTTTTACCAGTAAATGATATCCAAAAGTTAGCTCTCTCTTAAATGAACCTACCCAATCTTAAAGATTTATTTTGAGTAAGTTATGCTAAAATGTCTTTTATTTTGATGAATACAATTGTTGACTTTTATAAGTAAGATCTGAAGTACAGCTCTTCTGTGTATTACCACACATGATCCTCAAATTACTTGGACTAGCTTCAAATTGTACCATCCTTATGTAGTCATTTCTTCCATGAGTGGTGCAATTCCAAGAATCATGGTTTATATTTAATTGTTTCAATTGTTAGTAAATATAAATTATTATTGCAGCAAGTCAGACTGTTACCCAGAGACAAATTCTCACAATATAAACAGTACGGTCAAACAGTGCGTAACATCTGATTTCATGATTGGAAATTCCCAATAGCTTCTTTTACAAGAAGCATTAGGGAAGAGTAATAGCAATTGGAGCTACTGAAGTAGGAGAAAGAACTCTGAGCCTTTGCCTCACACCACTATACTCCAAGTTGTTACTTTGCTCCGGGAACAGCCTCCCTCTGGACAGAGGGTTGAGGGAGAGGCCACGGGAGGAGACATGGAGGTATGTCACCCAGAGGAGGAGGAGGAGGCCAGCAAAGCCTCCTCCTTCTCCTGGCACCAATCTGGAGCTGAGAAACAGGTTCTCTCCGCTTGGGGAGGCTGGGGCTGATGAGGCCTCGGGGGACCAGCAGGACCCCCAACCTGGGACAACAAGCGGCAAGGGGGCTGCTGCAGGAGAGGCGAGGGCCAGGGCACGGCCGCCCACCACCACCAGGAAGACACGGCGGTGGGCGATGGTTGTTGGGGACTCCCTGCTGAGGGGCACTGAGGCGGCGGTGTGCCATCCCAACCTGGAGACAAGAGATGTTTGCTGCCTGCTGGGCTCATGCATCCGGCATGTGAAGGACAGAGTGGAGCGTCTTGTTCTCTCCGGGGGTCACCAGTCGCTCCTGTTGATCCATGTAGGCGCAAACGACGTGGCCAGGCACGGTGTGGTCGGGATCACCAGGGACTTCCGAGGCCTTGGGGAAGAAACTCAGGGAGCTAAAGGCCCAAGTAGCCTTCTCGTCAATCTTACCGGTCCAGGGATTTGGGCCAGGAAGGGACAGGAGGGCCTCCGAGGTGAACGACTGGCTTAGGGTGTGGTGCCAGAAGAAACGCTTCGGGTTCCTCGACCGCAGCACTCGGTTTCTTGCCAATGGACTTCAACGGACGGGTTACACCTCACGAGGATGGGGAAAAGGTCCTTTGGAGATGCTCTAGCAAGCTTTGTCCAGAAGACTTTAAACTGAGCTGGGGGTGGGTGGGTTCAGGCCCCCCAGAAACGTGTCTGCACTGGACAAGTGTGGGGAGAGGATCAGAGATCTGGGAGCAGGGTTTTAGAGGTACTGCAGGGACTGACAGGACTCCTACAGAGAGGGGCCAGGTATCAGGGAGGATGGGAGGAAGGAGGAGGCTGGGGACTCCAAGGAAAGGAAGCGGTGGGAAGGAGTTGAGGTGCACATACACCGATGCTAGGAGCATAGGTAGTAAGCAGGAAGAGCTTGAAGCTCTCCTGGGAATAGGAGGGTATGACCTGGTGGGAATCACAGAAACTTGGTGGGATGAAAGGAAAGTCTGGAATGTGAACATAGAGGGGTATCACCTTTTTAGAAAGGACAGGAAGGGAAAGAGGGGTGGGGGCGTGGCTTTATACATCAGGGAAGGGATAGGATGCAGTGAGATAGAATGCAGCACAGATAGGGATTCGGTAGAGGCAGTCTGGGTGAAACTTAGGGGTTTTGACAGGGAAAGAGACCTGACAGTGGGGGTATGTTATCGCCCTCCAGGTCAACTTGAGACCCTGGATGATGTCCTGACAGGCCAGATTCCAAGGATATCTCAGGGGAGAGACACAGTAATTATGGGAGATTTCAATCTCCCGGATATTACTTGGGAGACTCACTCGGCGGTGACAGCCAGGTCATGTCGCTTCCTAGAATCTATAGAGGGAGGGTTTTTCACACAGAGGGTCCAAGACGTGACGAGGGGGTAAACATCCTTGACTTGGTCTTAACCAATAGGGAGGAGCTGATAAATGAAGTACAGATTAGGGGAGCTCTAGATGTGAGTGATCACTCCATCCTTTGCTTTGATATCAGGGGACTGGGGACGTGCAGCAGGTCGGGCACTAGAAGCTGGGACTTCAAGAGGGCCAACTTTGGCCAACTGAAGGACTGACTGGGGAAAGTCTTGTGGGATAGACCAGATGTCCATTGGCAAGAAACCGAGTGCCGTGGTCGAGGAACCCCAAGCGTTCCTTCTGGCACCACACCCTAAGCCGCGTCCTCCGGTCCCTTCCTGGCCCAAATCCCCAGACTGGTAAGATTGACGAGAAGGCTACTTGGGCCTTTAGCTCTCTGAGTTTCTTCCCCAAGGCCTCAGAAGTCCCTGGTGATCCCAACCACACCCTGCCTGGCCACATCGTTTGTGCCCACATGGATCAACAGGAGCAGCTGGTGACCCCCAGAGAGAACAAGACGCTCCACTCTGTCCTTCACATGCCGGATGCATGCGCCCGGCAGGCAGCAAACCTCCCTTGTCTTCAGGTTGGGATGGCACACCGCCGCCTCAGTGCCCCTCAGCAGGGAGTCCCCAACAACAATCACCCACCACCGTGTCTTCCTGGTGGAAGTGGGCGGCCATGCCCTGGCCCTCACCTCTCCTGCAGCAGCCCCCTTGCCGCTTGTCATCCCAGGTTGGGGGTCCTGCTGGTCCCCCGAGGCCTCATCAGCCCCAGCCTCCCCAAGCGGAGAGAACCTGTTTCCCAGCTCCAGATTAATGCCAGGTGAAGGAGGAGGCTGTGTTGGCCTCCTCCTCCTGTGGGTGACATACCTCCATGTCTCCACAGCTGCTCCTCCCGTGGCCTCTCCCTCAACCCTCTGTCCAGAGAGGGGCTGCTCCCGGGGGGCCTGGAGAGCTGTCTGAGCCCTCAGGCACCTCAACTCCTCCTCTAGCAGGACCACCAGCTTACACTGAGGACAAGTGTAACCCTGACTCTCCTGGGGGTGAAGGGCAAACATGTTGCAGTTGTCGCAGCAGACAGCAACACCCGTGACTCCTGTCAAGGCCATCTCCTGGTCTGCCATTGGGATCCCTTCCGACACCCTACCTTGGTCCCCCACCTTGTCTGTCCTGCAATACCCCTCACTCACCCAGTTCTTCCAGACAAAAGCCCACACACACACGCAAAGATAAAATAAAATTTAAATTGGAGGAAAAACAAAAGAAAGCAAAGCACAGTACAGCACAAAGCAAAACAAAAAACAAAGAAAAACAAAGCAATTAAAAAACAGTAAAACAAAACAAAAAAACAAAAAAAACCCTCAGCCTCCCAGGAAGGCAGCCTGGGCCGCAGCTAAGGGACGCAGACAAGGGATGACCCCCTTGTCACGTTGCCCTTAACACAGCACTGTTGGCACCGCATCCGTTGACACCCCCAACGGCTGAGCGCAGCCTTATCAGTCCCTCAGGCTGGTGGCCCCACCTGTCTGCTTCCTCCTGGCCCCTCTGGCCTCTCTGGTCCCACCTCCCTTCCTCTCTGCTGCTCCTGGCCCTCTGGCTCCTCTGCCCAGCTCCTAGCTTGCCTTCACCAGTCCCCTGGCCACTCAGCACTCTCTCCCAGCCTGCAATACAGTTACAATACATGCCATTCATGCCTCCCAGTTACAATACATGTCATTCATTTAAATCTTATGTCAACCAAGATCTGACTATGTTGGCCTTTCTTCGAAACTAAATATATATTTGATATATAAAATCAATATTTTTAAAATTACTTGGATTAACTATCTCACCCAGAGGGTTTACATGAGCAATATTTTATAAGCAGATAAAGTTTAACATTGTTCTCTAGTACGTGTATGCAATTAACATAGCACAGAAGTTGCCATTTGTTGTCAGAAAGATAGATAATTGATATATTCTTTCTTAAGGTCAAACTAGACATGAATAAGCACGTGCTTGGGCTTGGTTACTAAAGAGCAGCAGGAGAAGGAAGACAGAGAAAAAAGGACAGATTTGTACTGGAGCCATATATGAGGTGGGGAAAGAGATTATGCAATCCCATATCTGCAGGACAGCTACCAATCCCCTCATGGATATCTATCCCAGGGGACCCAATCTAGGATCCAGTTTCATGGCTGTCATTTAGTAAGCACAAATCAAACACTCAAGAGTCAGTAATATGCTTAACATTACATTTATTTTGGCCCTCAATGTTGAATTAAACAACTTTGTAGGATGTGTACATATTAGCAGAATAGTGTGTGTTTCAACCTTAGTTCTATACAAGCCATCACAAAATGCCATGCACAGGCATATTATGTGGACTGTAATTGCACCCATACTCTCAGGGAATCCCTACACATACGTTCTATTAATGGAAGGATAATAGTGAAAGGACCATGGAATTTCATGAGTAGATTAGCTTGTGTTTTGGGAAAGAAAAGAACTCTGCCCCCTTCCCTTCATTACACTTCTTTCCCTTAAAGAAAATCCCTACAACCCTGGATATAATTACTGCTGGAAACGCATGCTCCAAAGGAGTCCTTCTTTCCTTATATCAGGATGGGGAATATACTTACAGCAGTGTGGCAAAAGCAATAACAGGAACAAACTTGGGTCTTAATGCTTCCAGAATCACTTTGATAATGACACTCCCCATTTGCCCTATTTGTGCTTTCTACACCCCAGAAACTTGTGATTATCTAGAGGTATCAGCTGAGGTATCAGCTTAGGTATAATTGAAATAGCAGATGCATACCAATTATATAATCTTCATCCCATATTACACTTTCTTCCTTCAAAATTGAAATGCAGTGCTGAATAAAACAAGAAACCACTACACAAGAAGAAATGCCTCAAAGAGCAGAGTTAAATCTTCTTGCGGCTTAATATGCAAAGCCTAAGCTGCTCAATCAAGTAACCAAAGCAAAATGTCATCTCCTCCCTTGACACCATCACTCTATCGCTAAAATAGAATGTGTTATTTTGGTGGCCTGTCAAAGGGCAATATATATTTTATAGGTTCCACGAAGAATATTCAGTGCATGAATGCCTGAGAAATATATGAATTGATTCTCATTTGAACCACATAATCCCAAAAAAATAATGCATAAGCACAGGTATAATAATTTAACACCCTATATAATTGGTTGGGAAAGTATGTTAAGTAGTACAAAGCTTCGTATCTCTTGGTAATTGTGTGCCTGGAATTGTAACAACAACAACACTAGTGACAGACCAAAAGAAGAAGAGAAAGTGCTCTGGAACAATGAACAATAAAGCATGCCAATAAACAATACTCCGGTATTTCAGAATGCAGAGAGAAACTGCCTGGACAGAAGAATGTCACTGACTGTTTCTGTGGGAATAAATTCTTACAATAGGAAAAAATAGGAGAAACTTGTAAAAGGCCATTAAAGACAAATGCCCTTTCATTTCCCTGAGCATCCTTAGCGAAAGAACCACAGCTCAGTGGTAGAACACCACCTGTGCAGGCCAAGTGTCTCAGGTTCAACCCCTCTCTAGTTAGAGTGAGAAAAGTTCCTACCTGGAACCCTGGATAGCCACTGCCAGTTGGTGTCAACAATTTGTTGTTTTGCTTGCCACCGAGTCTTAACTGACTTGCAATAACCCTATAAATGAATGCCCTCCAAAATGCTGGGTCCTTGACAGCCCTGCTTAGCTCTTGTAAACTCAAGGCTGTGGTTTCATAATGGAATCAACACTGGGCTAAATAGAGCAATGGTGTGACTCAGTATAAAGTATCTTTGTATATTCCTATGAAAGCATATGGAAGGCAACCTGCTTTCTGGATTTAAAACTGGCTGCACCACACTGTTTTGATTAGTATCCCATAATAAGTAAATTGAGGTTTTTTTAAAGCACTGTGTTAAAAGGCAACAATCTTTCTGCAGCCATCTTCTAGTGTGAAAAAGCTTCACTTCCTGCTACAATTAACAACACATATTAAAAGGCTTCTCTGAAGATGAAAAGGGAAGAAAAAAAATTAAAGAAACTTACTACTGCAACTCTTTCCTTATACTGTAAACCCAAATAAATTAACATAATCTAGCAGTTTGCAAACTATGCTGTGTTCTAGTACTACAATATCCTCTGTAAGCGATACATGGCTTCCATTTCTCTCTCTTGGGTTATCAATTAAATCCAAAAATCAACAGTATAGTTAAATATTGTGATAAAATGTCTACAATCAGATTTGTAATTGTAAGAGTAGCATTCTAATTTCAATTTTTTGATGTAAGCTACAACAATAGTTGCCATGCTCTCTATAGTCTATTGCAGATTCTCAGTATTCCTACACATACAAAAAGCGAGAATCACAACTATCATGAATATGTCCATGAGAAGAAAAAATACACCATGTACAACACAATGTACAAACTGTCCAATAATCCTTGTCCTTCTATTTTCCCAGATAATTCCCACTTTTAGCTCTGAATTTCATTGACCTCAGAAGTGAAATACAGTCAGGCAGAAAGGAAAGTGCTTATGACCAATTTGTCTTGCTGAGAAGTGCTACTTTGACTTTTAAATCAACTGTGGTATTTCATGCCAAGATTAATTTATAAAAAAGAGAAACTATTTAGTGGACAAGAGAGGCTGAAAAAAAAACTAAACCCAGGCAGTAACAGTAACGTCATATGTTGTTTAAGACCTGTGAAAAATCACAACAATGGAGGTATGTTTTGAATATCTTAGCACTCTAATTAATCAATGGAAATGTTAAACATAACAAAATGAAACGAAAGGAAAAGCAAGGATAGAGATTGAACCATTACTGGCAGCAGGAATACTGATGTCTATACTGTACAACATTACTGTGTTAAGATACTTATTCGTCAGTAAACTCTTTACAGATTAGGTTGAATTGTGCCTAGTGCAAAAGATCACATCTTCCATCCTGAAATGGAAGAATCAATGACCTCTTTCTCTCTAGAAACACAAAAGCCAGCAATTACTAAAATTTCCTTCTACTTTGTAGAACACCAACTGTAGTCATCCAAAAGGAGAATTTTTCGGTTGCTAGAAGATGATCTTCTAACAAGTAATGCTTTATCTAAGTAAGAAAAATGTGGTCTCTGACCAATTTAGTTTTTACTGATTCTGTAGCTAGTCTATCATCTAAAATTAAATATCAGTTTCTGCCTGTACAGAGGGCTACCATATTTCTCTTTACATTTTTTCTCACGTATGAGGGAACTTTGAGTTCCAACTAATGTTAGGGACAGATTCAAATCAACATTTCTATGATTTCAAAGGAAGAACACCAATTACTTCTATTTTAGTGAAGTCTTTAACTGTCATTCCTCAATTGGTTATCTGTACATTCACACAAATGAGCATTACACCTGTGTGGAGCCTGTTGTCAGGATGATTCTACAGATAAGTGTTTGGCAAGGAACCCTCCTCTTCCTGTTCTCTGTATTAGTGAGAGGCACTCCTGCCCATTCCCTTAGTTCCACCGAGTCCATCTACAGGTCCCAGGACTGAGGAAGTAGCTTTGTACCACCCCAGTCCAATTCCTGTGCCCCTGTTCTGTTTGCCTTGACACCAAATGGTGTTACTAGGCAAGGTCTGTGAATACACAGATGGCCACTCAAAGAACCGCAGTTAGATAAACAATCTGACTTTCTTCTTTGTGGTCTCTGTGCATCACACATATGAATGACTAGCAAGCTTACCCTGAAGAGGACAGAGCGATGATGTTGCCACTGGAGGACTGCGGAGAGGAGGCCTGTAGCGCAGCCTTCCCCAACCTTGTGCCTTCCAGACACATTTGTACTACAACACCCAGTATTCCCAGTCCTGCTGGATGGGAGTTCTTGGAGTTGTGGTCGAAATGCCTGTGAAGGCCACCAGGCTGGGAAGGCTGCTGTAGTGCTTGATGTATGTTCAGGGTGTGAAACATGTAGCTGCTCTATGAAGGTTCTGCAAGTGTACTCCCACAAGGAGGGCTGTGGACATTCCACTGCTTGTGTGGAGTGTGCTAAGAGTTGTAGAGCTTGTAGGCTGGAGAGGTGGTATTGTGACCCTGGCTGCTACTCTCTGAGTAGAAAAAGAATGGTTTAGCCCCTTTTTGAAACACAGTGTGTAGGAATCAGAGGATGTGTTCATTCAGGATGTCCCATGAGTCAAGGGCCACACGTCACACAAAGTGGTGAAAGCCTGCCACTTGGCTACATAAGACTTTCTCATTGCTGGTTTCTTGGCAGTGGTTCTGACACTCCGTGGCAGAGTATGGGCTGTATTTAGTATTGGCTAAGAATATCACCTTAGAAAGGAACTGAAAATAAATTTGCCAAGATCATACTATGTACATATGTATGTATGTCGTGAAGTTGTGCCTGACCCATCACGACCCCATGGACAACATTCCTCCAGGATCTTCTGTCGTCCACCATCCCCTGGAGTCCACTTAAGCTCACGCCGACTGCTTCAGTGACTCCATCCAGCCACCTCATCCTCTGCCATCCCCTCCTTCTTTTGCCATGTATTGTTCCCAGCATTAGGTTCTTCTCCAGGGAGTCCTTCCTTCTCATTAGGTGGCCAAAGTATTTGAGTTCCATCTTCAGGATCTGGCCTTCTAAAGAGCAGTCAGGGTTGATCTCCTCTAGGACTGACCGGTTTGATAGCCTTGCAGTCTAAGGGACTCACAGGAGTCTTCTCCAGCACCACAATTCAAAGGACTCAATTCTTTGGCGTTTAGCCTTCCTTATGGGCCAACTTTCATAGCCATACATTGCAACTGGGAAAACCAAAGCCTTGACTATACGCACTTCTGTCAGAAGGGTGATGTCTCTGCTTTTTAGTATGCTGTCTAGATTTGCCATAGCTTTTCTCCCAAGGACCAAGCATCTTTTAATTTCTTGGCTGCAGTCACTGTCTGTGGTGATCTTGCAGTCCAGGCAAATAAAATCTGTTACTACCTCCATTTCTTCCCATCTATTTGCCAGAAAGTGATAGGACCAGATGCCATTATCTTAGTTTTCTTAATGTTGAGTTTCAAGCCAACTTTTGCACTCTCCTCTATCACACACATCAAGAGGCTCTTTAGTTCCTTGTCACTTTCTGCCATTAGAGAGGTATCATCTGCATATCTGAGGTTGTTGATATTTCTCCCAGCAACCTGAGTTCCGATCTGTGATTTATCTAGCCCTGCCTTTCGCATGATGTGCTCTGCATATAAGTTAAATAGGCAGGGTGACAATATACGAGGTGAGACACAGAAATAGCCGGATTGCGCTTAGGGCTTTTCCAGAAAATCATCTGGAGGTCTGCTAGATGTACATCATAGAACTGTATCAACTTCTACATGCCCTCTCAAACCACTGATGGACTAGGTATATCCTATGAAGAGCCCGGTCAGTATTCGAACTACACTTGCTACACTTGTTGCCACAATAATTTGGGGAGAGGGGGGAAATCGAACAATGAATCAACATCGTACTCTTGCACACAATGCTTTTCCTGTAAAGCAGTTTTTGAGTACAAAAAATATTCCTGTCCTCAATCATTCTCCTTATTCACCCAATTTAGCTCCCTGTGATTTTTACTTGTTCCCAAAAATCAAAAGTGACCTGAAGAGAATTCACAATGAATGAAGTGATGACAAAAACAGCAAGCCCGTTGAAGAGCCTCACACAAGAAGACTTCCAGCACTGTTTCAATCAATGGGAAATACGTACGGAGCGGTATAGAGATCAGGAGGGGGAGTATATAGAAAGTGACAATGTTCAGAATGCTGTAATTCATCAATAAATTTTAATTACTAATCCGGTTATTTTTGTGTCACACCTCATATAGCCTTGCCGCACTCCTTTCCCAATTTTGAACCAATCAGTAGTTCCAAGTCCAGTTCTCTCTGTTGCTTCTTGACCTGCACACAGATTTCTCAAGAGACAAATGAGATGGTCGGGTACTCTCATCTCTTTAAGAACTTGCCACAATTTGTTGTGATCCACACAATCAAAGGCTTTAGCATAGTCAATGAAGCAGAAGTAGATGTTTTTCAGGAACTCCCTAGCTTTCCCCATGCTCCAGCATATGCTGGCAATTTGATCTCTAGTTCCTCTGCCTCTTCGAAACCCTGCCTGTACTTCTGGCAGTTCTTGGTCCACATACTGGAGGACGATTGCCTAGCAACAGTGTCACACGCATTGGTTACTTCCTGGTTGGATTTCTGTAACATGCTCTTCGTGGGGTTGCCCTTGAAGACAGTCCAGATGCTTCAAATGGTGCAAAACAGAGAAGCCAGGTTGCTGACAGGAACTGGGCATTATTCTCACATAACCCCAGTCCTCTACCAGCTTCACTGGCTTCCCATCGAAGTCCGGGCTCAATTCAAGGTACTGGTAATCACCAATAAAGCCCTTAACGGCTTGGGACCTGGATACCTAAAGGAATGCCTGCTTCCATATTTGCCCTCCCGCCCCTTGAGATTGGCAGCAGAGGCCCTCCTCCGGGAGAGACATCAGGAAGCAAAGTACCCGAAGGAGGGCTTTCTCTGCAATGGCACCCCATCTATGGAATGTGCTCCCCAGAGAGATCTGCCTGCCACCGTGGTTATTTGTTTTTCGGCGCCAAGCCAAGACCTTTTTATTTAAACAATATTTTAACAACTTTTAAATAATATCTATAGGTTTTAATTTTGCAGCCAGGGTGATTCTGGGTTTTTAATTGTATTATTTTACTATGTATTATGTTTATTTATTTTATGTGAGCCATCCCGAGGCTATAAACGATGGGACAGCATACAAAAATTCTAAATAAATAAATAAATACTGCTGGAATCTAACTTGTAGCATTTTGAGCATAACTTTGCTACCATTTCTAATGAGTGCAATGGTGCAGCAGTTCGAACATTCTTTGGCATTGTCCTTCTTTGGAATTGGAATGTAAACTGACCTTTCCCAATCCTGTGGCCACTGCTGAGTTTTCCAAATTTGCTGACATATTGAGTAGAGCACTTTTACTGCAGCGTCTTTTAGGGTTTTGAATAGCTCATCTGGAATACTGCTGCCTCCACTAGCTTTGTTGTTGCTCAGACTTCCTAAGGCCCATTTCACTTCACATTCCAGGATGTCTGGCTCGAGGTCAGCGACCACCCCATCATGGTTATCAGGGACATTAAGATATTTCCTGTATAGTTCTTCTGTATAATCTTGCTACCTCTTCTTAATCTCTTCTGCCTCTGTTAGGTCCCTCCCATTTTGGTCCTTTATCATGCCCATCTTTGCATGAAACGTTCCCTTCATATCTTCAATTTTCTTGAAGAGATCTCTGGTCCACCCTATTCGATTGTTTTCTTCTATTTCTTTGCACTGTTCATTTAAGAAGACATCTTATCTCTTCTAGCTATTCTCTGGAATTCTGCATTCAATTGTGTGTATCTTTCTCTTTCTCCATTGCCTTTCGCTTCCCTTCTTTCCTCAGCTATTTGTAAAGTTTCCTCAGACAGCCATTTTGCTCTCTTGCATTTCTTTTTCTTTGGGATGGTTTTAGTTGCTACCTCTTGCACAATGTCGCGAACCTCCGCCCATAGTTCTTCAGGCACTCTGACTATCAGATCTAATTCCTTAAATCTATTTGTCACCTCTACTGTATATTCATCAGGAATATGATTTTGGTCATACCTGAGTGGCCTAGTGCTTTTCCCTACTTTCTTCAATTTAAGCCTAAATTTTGCAACCAGAAGCTCATGATCTGAGCCACAGTCAGCTCCTGGTCTAGTTTTTACTGACTGTATACAGCTTCTCCAACTTTGGCTGCAGAGCACATAATCAATCTGATTTCTGTGCTGACTGTCTGGTGATGTCCATGTGTAGAGTCGTCTCTTGGGTTGCTGGAGAAGAGTGTTTGCTATGACCATCGTATTCTCTTTTCCTACTCTTTTATTGACTATGAAGGCTACTCCATTTCTTCTGAGGGATTCTTGCCTGTATTAGTATACCTGATGGTCATCTGAAATATATTCATTCATTCCTGTCCATTTTAGTTCGCTGATTCCCAAGATGTCGATGTTCAGTCTTGTCATCTCATGTTTGACCACATCCAGCTTACCTCGATTCATAGATCTTACATTCCAGGTTCCTATGTTGTATTGTTCTTTACAGCATCAGACTTACTTTTCACCACTAGATACATCCACAACTTAGTGTCCTTTTGGCTTTGGCCCAGTTGCTTCATTCTTTCTGGCACTACTAGTACTAGCCTTCTGCTCTTCTCCAGTAGCACACTGGGCACCTTCCGACCTGAAGGGCTCATCTTCCGGCATCATATCTCTCTGCCTGTTGATACTCTCCATGGGGTTTTCATGGCAAGGATACTGGAGTGAGTTGCAATTTACTTCTCCAGTGGATCACGTTTTGTCAGAGCTCTCTGCTATGACCTGACTGTCTTGGGTGGCCCTGCACGGCATAGCTCATAGCTTCATTGCGCTACAGAAGCCCCCTCGCCACAGCAAGGCAATGATCCATGAAGGGGAAGATCATACTGCACTTATATAAATCCACAGTGCAGCTACACTTAGAATAATGTGTACAATTCTAACCATTGCACCTAAAACAGGATACTGTAGCATCAGAAAGTACTGAAAGGACAAATAAAATAATCAAGAGTTCCCTAAGAAAGATAGATCACAACAGCTGAGCTTGTTTAGCTTAGAAAAAGTAAGTAAAGGGAGGCATGATGAGAGTTCTACAGAATTGTGCATGGTGTGGAGAAGGTGGATACGGAGTGACTTTTTCCCCCTCTCCCATAATACCAAAACCCCAGGAAGTTGGTTGGTGGAAGATTCTGGACAGATAAAAAGAAGTTCTTCTTCATAAAGCACATTAACTGTGAAATTCACTTCAATGATATGTAGTGATGGCCACAAATTTAGAAAGCTTTGGGGCCATTCAGGGCCAGTCAGGTTCGGGATAGGCCAGAGATTCTGCCTCTCGGCAACAGAGAGGATGGGTAATACAGAAATGCACTGTTTTTAGGTGGTCTCTGTTGTTAGTTGGGCTGAGAGCTGCTGTTTTAAGGCTCTATTTTATTTTGTTTTGTACAGCATCTTTTGTATTTATATGTTATATATTTATATTAGATTTTAGGTGTTATGGGAGATCCTGAGGAGCAGAGGGGTACCCCCATGGGGGTGTTTATGGGCAGGGGAAGATACAGTGGTGAGGGTTTAACAAGTCATTGCAGAAGTGGGGGGGGGGCAGATGGTTAGTATCTGTCCCCTCTTTTGGCTTTTCCTCCACCCAGACAATACCAGGTAGTGGTATCAGTTGGCCCTCTGGCTTGGTGGGGCTGTTACTGAATGCCAGGTTGGTCTAAACTAAAACATCTGTCAACCAGGATTTAATCCTGGATGAGGGGCCAACCTGGTTGGGTGAAGCAGGAGGTGTAGGGCTTACCCAGCTCTGCCCACCTGTGTATCTGGCTCAGCACCAACCTCACCCAAAGGGAAGGGGAAGGAGTTTGGCCCCAGTTTACAGAGATACAATCTCCCTCTTGGGGTTTCCTGTCCACTAGAGGATAGGTCTTGAGTATTTACACCTGGTGTTGGGTGAGCGAGACAGATTAGGAATTCTGCTGGTGTACTGTGCACCCTTCTGCCCAGCAGACTCCCTGTCTGAGTTGACGGAGATCATCTTGGACCGGTTGTTGGAGACCTCCAGGGACGTTTGTTCTGGGGGACTTCAATTTCTATACTGAGTCTATTCTGTCCAGATGAGTTCAGGACTTCATGGCCAACATGACAACCATGTGGCTGTCTCAAAATGTCACTGGCCCAACATATGAAAGAGGGCACACTCTGGACCTGGTCTTTTCAACTGGACAGGAAGATGGTAATCTGGAAATGAGGGATATGACACTAACCCCTTTGTCATGGTCAGATATTTTCCTCCTGGGCTTTAAACTTGGGGCCAGTTTCTCCCTCCATAAGGGTGCAGACCTGATTAAATTGGTCCATCCTTGAAGTCTTATAGATCACAATGGATTCCTGCAAGCTCTGTGGGAGTCTCTAGTTGATAAGACTGGTGCTCATGTCAACACCCTGGTTGATCTGCCTTAACGGCTTGGGTCCTGGTTACCTGAAGGAGCGCTTACGTCCATATATGCCCGCCCGCCCCTTGAGATCAGTGGGAGAGGCCCTTCTCCGGGAACCCTCCGTAAAGGATATTAGGAGGGTAAGTACTCGGAGGAGGGCTTTCTCTGAGGTGGCACCCAATCTATGGAATGCATAGATGCATTCTATCTAATGTCGTTATTTGTTTTTCAGCACCAGGAGAAGAACTTTTTATTTAAATGTCGTTTTAATTGTTAATATTATTTATTTTTATCTCTGGCCAGATCATCTCAAATTATATTGTTTTTATATTATGATTATTTATTTATTGTTGTGAGCTGCCCCGAGGCTTTGGCAAATGGGGTGGCATAGAAGTTTCCTAAATAAAATAAAATAAATTGCTCAGATTTGCCACAAGTTGGACTTCACAGTTAATATGGTCCTGAAATGGGAGGCATCCAGAGTGTCGTCTGGTCCACCCTTTCCTTGTTGAATAGGTTTCAATTATTGTAGCCTGAGGATGTGGACAAGGTGCTTGGACTAGTCCGACCTTGTTCCACTAGACCCTTGCCCTTCATGGCTGTTCATCAGAGACAAGAACAGGATGTCTACCAGGGTCCAAGAAGTAGTCAATGCATCCCTGAAGGAGGTGGTGATCAGACCCACCCTGAAGAGGGCAAACTTGGACACAGAGATTGCTGCCAACTGGTGGCTAACATCCTGTTCTTGGACAAGGTGCTCAAGTGGGTTGCAGCCAGACAACTCCAAGCTCTCTTGGAGGAAACTGACCATCTAGACCCATTTCAATCTGGATTTAGACTGAAAATGGGACTGAAACTGCCTTGGTTGCCCCGTATGCTGACCTGTGTAGGGAGAGGGACAAAGGGGATGCGTCCCGGTAGGTTCTCCTGGACCTTTCAGTGGCTTTCAATACCATTGGTCATGGTATCCTTCTGGATAGGCTGGCTGAGTTGGAGATTGGAGGCACCACTTTGCAGTGGCTCCACTCCTACTTGGCAGGCTGATTCCAGAAGGTGGTGCTGAGGGATTATGTCTCTGTGCCATGGCAGCTATGCCATGGAGTTCCACAGGGCTCTATTTTATCCACCATGCAGTTTAACATCTACATGAAACCGCTGTGAGAAGTCATCCGGGGGTTTGGCCTGAGGAGTCTTCAGAATGCTGATGACACCCAGCTCAACATCTCTTTCACATCTAATCCAGGTGAGGCAGTGGCTGTCCTTAACCAGTGTCTGGCTGAAGTGATAAGCCAGATGAGGGCCAATAAATTGAGACTTAATCCATATAAGACAGAGGTCCTGTTGGTAGGTTGTTCAACTCTCTGGGTAAGTGATCTATGTCCTGTTCTGGATAAGACTGCATTCCCCCTAATGGACAGGATGTGTAGTTTGGGAGTGCTCCCCAACCCAGAATTATCCCTGGAGCTCCAGGTGAGTACTGTAGCAAGGAGCACTTTCCTTCAGCTTTGGCTGATCCATCAACTACATCTTTACTTGGATGAGCAGAGCCTAGCAATGGTGACCCATGCTCTGGTAACCTCCCAATTGGACTACTGTAATGCACTCTACCTGGGGCTGCCTTGAAGACAGTCCAGATACTTCAACTGGTTCAGAATAGAACAGCCAGGTTGCTAACAGGGACTGCCAGATACACACACATAAGGCTGGTCCTGTACCATCTGCATTGGCTTCCAATTGAAGTTCAGGCCCAATATAAGGTGCTGGTAATGACTTACCAAGTCCTAAACTGCTTAGGACCTGGATATTTGAAGTAGCGCCTCCTTCCACACATACCCACCTGCCCCCTACAATCTGGATCGGACATCCTTCCTTGAGAGCCCTCTTTGAAGGAGATCAGAAGAGTGGCTGCCCATTGAAGGTCCTCCTTTGCAGTGGCGCCCCAGCTATGGAACATGCTCCCCAGAGAGGTGTGCCTGGCGCTGAAGGTTTTTTCATTTTGATACCAGGTCAAACCCTTTTTATTTTCCTGTTATTTTAACTGCTGATATTGTTTTAAGATTAGGCTTTATTTGTTGTAGTATCTTGATGCTGTACCTTACTTTACTTTATTGTATTACTACCCTGAGACATAGTGAAAGGCAGGATATAAACACTATAAATGAATGAATGAATGAATGAATGAATGAATGAATGGCGAATGGACAAATTTGTGGAGAAGGCAGCTATCAATGGCTACTTGACCTGAAGGCTATAGACTACCTCCAGAAAAAATCAGAGGCAGTGTGTCTATGTATACCAGTAGCTGGGGAACTGGGGCAAAGAGTGCTGTTGCACTCATATTCTGCTTGTAAGATCCTGTGGGCAGTTGTTTTGCCACTGTATGAACAGAATGCTGGACCAAATGGGCCATTTGTCTGATCTGACATGGTTCTTACGTTCTTAGCTTGTACTACAGGCCTTACAACCAAGATGAACTCCAAGACACCCTCATTATGACTTCATTCACCCCTATCCTCCTTGTGAAAAAGTGTACATGGCCATGAATGATAAAGATATTAAAATACACTGCTAAAACTACTTATGATTTGAATAACTAGCTAACTATAACTAATAACATTGCTTAAAATCATATAAATGGAGTCTAACATTTTGCTTGATACTAGTTTTACCAGTGTTGGGGACTCGAGTTAAGCGACTCATTCCCAAGTCTGACACAAGCTTCTTCAGTGATTCAACTTAGACTTGATGTGGGAGCAACAAGTGAGTGACTCAATTCAACTCAAGATTTCTATTGTTTTTATGACTGAGTCACTTTTTGGCATGAGGGAGGTGGTGGAAAGGAGGGATAAGGGGCAGTGCCAGGTGGAAGGGATTACAAGTCCATGGGTTACATGTTTATGAATGGGTGGACTGCCATAAACCCTACACAAATTTCCTCAACAAAATGCTGTGGATACTTCTAGGGAACTATGTGAAGTGTTTGGTGATGCGTCATCAGTGGGCACATAGTGTTCCCTAGAGATATTCACAGCTTTTTGTAGAGATAGACATTCCCTAGAGGTAGGCATGGCAAGCATATTCGAGCAAGTGCATTTCAGAACCCAAGTAATGCCTCCAGGATGAAGCAGAAGAGGTGGCAAAAGAGGTGCCCAGGTGACTTCTCCCAACACCTCTGTGGTTCAAAAGTTTGAAATCCTGTTTTTATTCATAACTTCCTAATCCATGAGGTAACATTAAGCCTAACATTAACTAATGATGATGGAGTTGGACCGGGTGCTAGAGAAACATTCAGAAAATGAACAAGCAAAAAGAACAAGTACTTTAAAGCACTCAAAATGCTTCATTTTGATCTTGTTTATAATTGTTATGATTGTTTGATCATAACAAGATTAATGATCTTGTTTTAATCTATGCAAGAATGATAGTGAGCTAGCTTAACTCTATAAGGCACTGATTTGAAAGAATGTTCTAAACTGTTTTAAAAAGTATTTATTTTGTTTTTACAATACTGTATACTTACACACATACATGCAGACTCTCTCTCTCTCTCTCACCAGTACCTGTAGTTATGTTATTATTATTGTATTATTGCATGATAAATTATGTGTTGCTGTTGTTGCTGCTGTTGTTACAATGATATATTGTATTTAAGATGTTTTAGTGAATATGGAAGTGTTTAAGTGTTTTATATGAATGGAAAGGGAAAATATATACATTTACTGAGACAATTGTTTGGCTTACTCATGTGATGTGACTTACATACCAGTTCAACTTAAGGACGTACTTGGGAATGGATCTTGTCCATACCTCAGGGACTACCTGTACAGGGGGAAGGCTTCAGCTCTTTTTGGCGCACTCTGCTCTCCTCAGCAGGAAGCACAGCAGCACTTCTCCTGCCTGCTGCCTCTGCTCTGTTCCTGCACATTTCCAGGGAAAATAACAGTGCCAAGCTGGGGGCCAATCATGTCAAGAAAATCATTTTTCTAAATTACATTTTAATACATTTGAATAACATCACAGCTTTAACTAAATCATGGCTTCAATGCATCACTGAGAAAAGTGTAGATGGAAACACTGGGGGGGGGGGGCGGGTTACAACTTTTCCAATCTCTTACACACTCCCCACCTCCACCTCCTTCTCCTTTTTTTGTTTGTTAAAGTTGGCTCTTGAGACTTGACTAGAAAATTTCTTGTAATGACTTCAACTTGAAAGTAAAGAGACTTGGAGTAAAGGACATGAACACATCACTGAGTTTTACACACAAAGCATGGAGATGAACAGAAAGTTACAGTAATACAGGCTCTGCCAAGCTTGACATAGATCTTCCTTTGCTCCTCTCCATCTCCAAAATTTGACTGAAGTTAAAGTATGCTATGGCAAAATAGGTATTAATATTTTCTACAAAATGAGAAGAAGACATCAAATAAACCAAAAAGGAGAAGCATCTACCCAGGTTTAACAAGAAACCCCTTTCAGATAAGGATGAACTCACTGCTTAGATGTACCATGCAGTAAAACAGACCAAAAATTCCTGTATCACAATCCCACTGTTTACAAAGCCTTATTGAAAACAGTGAAAAGAAACACACATCCCCCCTTTCAATCAACAGGCATATGCACATGCTAACATACATAAAGGAAGAATTGTTCCCACTACCTGCATTCAGTGATACTACAGCAGTAGCTGCCACTCCTCCTGTTACTCCGACGATCTGATCGGAATTCATTCCTTGACTTCCTTAGGCTGAAGTACTCTGTAAGCTTTCCAAAAGACGACATGGCACTAGCACAATCCGACCTTCTCTGTGTGAACATGTGTGTGCAAAATTCAACACACACTTTCACATGCTAGAGCCAGTATATTTGTATTATTCAGGATTTGCCACCAATGCTTGCTGGGCTGGGCAGGAATGCTAAGAGAGTTGGAGAAAGAGAAAGCAAAGGGTTTAGAAAGAACCATGATCTCTGATGTTCTTAACCTGTCAACAACACATAGCATATAGAAATTAAACATTAAGAATGCACTGTTGGAGTGTTTCTGACTTTTTACTTCTAGTTTCCACAGAATTAAAAGGAACAATAATCCCATCTAGGGGAAAAAAATTTTGGTACTGATAACATGAACTCCACAGTTCCTGCTGTAAATGAGGTATTTTCACAAATGCATTCCTCTATATGAGAAATTGAAAGAATCTGGTCTTCAAAGATGCGTTCACTTAAGCGGGAGATAGCCAAAGTTTCAAAGTGGAAAGAAGGTTTATAAAATTAGAATGCACATAAAGAATTGAACAGTGTGTAGTCAAATGCATCTGATCCTAGTGACCTATGTACTCCACAAACACATAACAATAATTGATTTCTGACACATTCAATGTTTAAGCCTGCCCATCCCCCAATTCAATTCTAACAAGAAGTGCCAATCTCCTAATGTGACTAATCTTTAGCATTAATTAGGTTTCAATTAATTTAGAAAACACTTCCAATAATCTGCACTCCAGCCTTCATCTCCAAATACAGTAACATCCACCAAAGTGGAATTCTGCATAGTGTAATGCAGTTCTTTCTCTCAGAATCCTCAGTCAGTCACACACATCATCTCCCTGATTCTCTGCTACCATACAGTGGATGTCAGAAAAAGCATTAATGTGAGATAAATGGGTCTACATAGAATCATTTGAACCCTAAGGAGCATGTAGGTTCAAATTCAATTCAGTACATTTGAACACAAACAGCAAGAAAACACAAGGCTGTGTCACATTTAAAGTGTTTTTAGACAAACACATTGATATAGCAAATTAGCCAACTGCTCTGGCATCTTTTCCAACCTTCTGTTGTAGATGCTATATTAAAAATGAAATGTTAACTGCTACTTTTCTGCCTAAAGCAACCTCCCATACTAAAGGAACAGTCTTTACTACAAGCCTGTCACATAATTTATCTGCAAACAAATACATTTTCTCTAGCTATTTTTTCTCCCATTCATTAATCTCATTAGTTGGTTTCCCATGTCTGAAACACAATATCCAACATTGACTGCATAAAAATTTGCTTCTAAAGAAGAAAAAGAAAAAAAAGGAAAGATTGCCTGAGAATCTCAGTGCTATGCTGTGCTCATGACAGTATTTCAGAAAAATTTAGAGGTAACTACTGCTGTTTTTGTTCTTGCACCCTCATTTCTATAAACAGGACTCTTCCAAGATGCCACATTTCAAAATTTGCATTCATACCAGTCAAATCTGCACTATCACATATTTTCCTCTTTCATGTTCCAACGTAGGCTAAACCAGTGCAGATGCCTCAACATAACTATAGCAGAACATAAAAACACAGGACGGGCAAGGAGGGCAAGACAACAAGGGCTGTGAGGAGCAAGAAGGCTGACAAGAGGACAAGAAAAACAAACCAAAATTAGACCGATTTATGTGCATAAGGCACCTGCTGGCTTGTTTCAGCTGAACGGCTTTAAGAGGTTCTGTTGTGGCGGTGGCGGCGGCAGCTCCCTGCAGTCTTTGAATGAATCTCTTTCTCTCTTTCCCCTTCAGCTGCTTGGCAGCAGGTAGGAAACCTCTCACAACACCTTCTTGTTCCCATTAATATTTTATGAGAAGAGAGTGCAGTCTTGAGACCCCACTCACCTCTCTGAATCACGTCTGGACAGTCTGCCATCCATCCCCTCCCCAAATCCAAACAACTCCACCTCTGTCTTGACGGTGCATTAATTTATTTTCTTTCTTTTTTAATCAATTCAATTGCGGAGAGGGGGATCAAAACAGCATTCGCTCACGTTCTCAGTCTTCTCACATGCACATTCAGTCTCATGCTCTGTCCCACCCTCCCTATCCCTCGTTTCTTATTAGGCACGGGATTGCTATCCAAAGCAATGCAATATTCCAAATGAGGTCAGGGAAAACCAAATGAAAGTGTGCACCAAGCAGTTACATGGGTAGCAGGAAAAGACCCTAAGAAAATGGCAACACACACACTTTTTTCTGTACTAAGTACCAAACCCTATAATGAAGCTCTTCTAGATTCAGGCAGCATTTTCAGGAATCACAGACACCTTAGAAGGGCTGTAAAGATTACCTGATGCAGAAGGAAATGTTGGCTACTAAGCAACGCGAAGAAAGGAAGTGTTAGCATAACACATACTCACAAGATGAGTTGGAGGGGGCCCTAGAGAAAGGAAAAAACAACAATATAAATCTGCTCTCAATAATCAACACTATCAAATAAGAGAGTGTACATATCCGTCAGAAAGAAAGATTTGCTTTTTGACTGCTCTTTCCTATGCAGTTCTATTGCTGCTTACAGGTGGGAAGTTGTAATATATTCTGCAGGACTGTGATAGACATATGAAAACAGAGATTTTTCTAAATGACTAACTAAAAGTGTATATAATTCCAGCACTGGTACAAACCACTCAGGTATTAAAATAATCACAAATCATTTCAACTAGTGGCATATAGTACTCCTTGCCATGATCCAATATAGGTCAAGCTAGGACATATACTTGACTGTAAGCACAACAGAACACAGAAGGACAAGGGAGGCAAGCGCAAGGAAGATAGAACAGTTCTAAAATAGACATACTTCAGGAAATTGTTCTTTGCACATTCCAATGCAAGCTGATCTGGGAAGTTCCAGATGGAGGGTTCTTAGGATACATTTTGTAGCGATTATATATTTCTTCTCCATAATGAATTTTCCACAGTAAAAAAAAGACAGAAAAAGCTGGGAGAAAACACAAGTGGGATATATGTAGAAAGTCCCTATATCTGGTCTTCTAATACAACTCCATAAATCACATAAGGCACAAACAAAGCCTCATCTGGAAACAATCCTGATTTGTATCTCTCTGACTAAAGTATGCCCTTGAACTTAGCTTTCTACAAGCCCTCACAATTTTCAGATATCCCAATGCAGATGTCAAGTCAAAGGAGTAGCAAATTCATTGAAAATGTTTGAGAGAAAATATTTAAAAGCTAATTTTTATATTGATTTAATTTACAGATTGAAAATTAATGTAAAAATGGAATGGAAGTGGCTTATGGGATACACATGTGAAAATGACACAGATGAAAAATAGATTAATTCACCCATCTCTATTTTTGAATAAGTATGAAATCTAACGCCACTGTGCAAGTTTTCCTTCCCAGGATTTGCTCCCTCTAAAAAATTATGTTTTGCTTATTTCAACAAGTACTTGACCAGATCATATCATACCATAGTAAGACAAGGGCAAGCAGCCTTTTCTGGAAAAGGAAGATAAAACTGAGATCTACAGAGTGTCTGAAAGGTTTCAAGCTATATCATCAAGGCCACAAGCACATCTAGTTGGTCCCAGAAAGCAAGCCTATTTTAGAGAAGAACAGCTTGGTAAATTATTACACATGACTTGATAATTGCCAGGCGTATCAATTGTAATGTAATTTATACATGACTGCCTTGAAAGACTGTTTGTAATCTATAGTTGGTTCAAAATGTGGCAGTATCTATGAAACTAAGCTATGGAGAGCATGTCACACTTGTGCTGAAAGATAAAAATCAGTGTACAAGAACAATTTCAAGTGTTGGTTTTGATGCAAATGTATGCATTTTTATTTGGAAACAAATCTAATTGTGTTCAGTTAGGGATACCCTGAAGAAAGTATGTGTGAGATTCCACCTGAAAGCCCTAACTGTTTAGTTCAGTGCTTCTCATAAAATGCTTCCTCCCACTTAGGACTCTTCTGTGTCCTGAAATCATTAGGCTGAGGGGGTGCTCTGAATATTAATTTTAAAATACCATTTTTGAACATAAATCAAGATCCAATGCCACACACAGAAAATGTACATTGTAATAACAAATGAACTGATGTATAACTTCTCCCCTAAAAAATCACATTAACTAGAACAATATTTTAATAATTAAATTAATAATTTTAATAAGAAATTCAATCAGTCACATCTTTCTCTTTTTCTTTTCCTCTTCTTCTTTTAAATGTGAATATATTGGTTAGATTGAATGTTTTAATGTTTGTTATTGAAGTTTAATTGTATTTTATATGGGTACTTATTTTGTTGTGAGCTGTCCTGAGGCTATGCAAAGGATGGCACAGAAATGTTTTAAATAAATAAATGACCAATATTTATTGAGGACCTCAGACATGAAGCAGGCAGGACCTGAACCAAAAGTGCAGAGCCACCACAAACCAACTGGGGCTGCAAAACATACAAGATCACTGGAGCATGGTAACACAATAAGCCATAATCAAGCCAGAAAATTGTAACAGCCACGCAGCAAGAGCAGCATACAAAGAGTTGCAGCACTTCGAGCAGTTGCCACTGACTTCTACTGCCACCCCTGCTGATGCCAGGTATCCGCAGGAGCATAGGGGGGAAACACTCTGCTACATGCTGCCCACTCAACCCATCTGTGGCCTGAGGAAATGAAACATGACAGGTGGAAGAAACTGCCAGGTTTACTTATGCTGAAGGCAGCAAAGTCAAGTGGATCCCTCCCACCGGCCCAATTTTGTCCCCCTCCCTTCACTACCTTTTCTCCTTCCCAGCAATGCAATTGCACCAACAACACACAGGGGGGAGGCAATGATCAGAATCAGTCCTCCACTGCAACAGCACAGTAACTAAGAGGGTTGCAAGTGGTAGATAAAAGAAAAAATGCCTTCTGGCTTCAGTTCCAGTCCCGTCTGCAATGCCTTACTCCTTGGCTAAAAGAGTGGGTCAATTACATCTCCAACACAGTAGCAGCTCTTTTACTGTGCCAGTAATTTAAGAGGACCCACTCAGCTTGCCTTAGGTTCCTTGAAGGAAGCGGGTCATTCGCCTGCCCCTTCGTCCAACAAAGCCAAATAGTACCTCCACCAGAGAAGGGAAGGAACAAACAGGGAGCCTCTGAAGAACGCCAAGAAGTGCCACTTGTCACTTTTCAGGAATTACCATCCTCACTCCACTCCTCTTGCTGCTCCCACAGTATATCCTGGAATATGATTAGGGGGACCAAGAGTGGGGGAAACACCCTACCCGGGACATTACAAAAGTGCCTGATCCTGACGGGTTACACCTGAGGGTGCTTTGGGAATTGGCAGGAGTACTCTCATATCCATTAGCCTTTGTTCTTGAGGACTTGTAGAAATCAGGAGAAATACCAGAGGATTGGAGGGTAGTGGCAGTGGTCCCAATCTTCAAAAAGGGTACCAGAGGAGACAAGGGGAGTTACAGGCCTTATGTCCATTCTGGGAAAGTCAATGGAAAAGCTCATTAATAAGGAAAGCTCTGTATTTGACATTTTATTTGTTGCTTGTTGCAAACCATCCTGAGACACCAGTAGATGGACAGTCTATAAAAGCTTTCAATAAACAAAATAAAAATGTGAGATGGGGAAAGGGATCGGGTAGCCACACAGCATGGCTTCCACAAAAATAGGTCCTGACAGACAAACCTTGTGGAATTCTGGCTAGATGGAGGGAATGCAGTGGATGTGGTTTATCTGAATTTCAGCAGGACCTTTGACAAAGCGCAGCATGATATCCTGATTGAGAAATGGATGAGTTTTGGGGCTGGGCATGGTTGATGGACTGCAAGCACAGGGTGACTAGCAGCAGGGAATCATCAGGACAGAATCTGGTAACAAACGGAGTGTCCCAGTTCTGAAACAGATTCTGTTCAACTTCTTTATCAATGACCTGAAAGAGGGAGTAACCTGTCTGCTGACCAAATTCACAGATAATACTAAAGTGGAGGCAGTGGCTACAACTGGTGAGCAGGTACTCCAGATCCCAAAGCATCTGTACAGACAGTGGAAGTGAGCAGGGGACAACAGGATGGAGTTCAATGCAGATAAGTACAAGGTTTTGCACTTGGGACACAGGAATAGGTGTCACACGTAAAGAATGGAGGACAAGTGGCTGGAGAGCAGCACTTGTGAAAGGTATCTCAGGGTACTTGTCAACAGTAGCAGTGTGATGCGGTGGTTAAGAAGGCAAATGTCATCCTTGGATGTATAGCCAGAAGCATGGCTTCCAGAATGGGAGAGGTATTAGTACTGCTTTATGCAACTCTGGTGTGCCCACACCTAGGCTCCACACTATAAGAGACTCATAGCTAAGTGAGAATCAGTTCAGCGCAGGGTCACAAGGATGACAGTCAGATTGAGGGAGATGTCATAAGATATGAGATTGAGGGAGCAGGGTCTTTTCAGCCTGGAGATGAGGACATTTTATAGCGACATACAGGTAAGTGAAGGGGTCTCACATGGTTGAGGGTCATGACCTGTTCTCCCTTGCAGTGGAGGAAAGGACATAGTCCAATGGGACAAAGTTCTAAGAACCAGGTTTCAGGTTGTATGTCAGGAAGCAGTTCCTGATGGTTAGGACCCCTAGGATATGGAATGGGCTTCCACAGAATGCGGGGGAGGGGTGCATCAGTGAAGGTGTTCAAGGAAAGATTGGGCAACCACAAGTTGGGTATTACACAAGCAGAGCCAGCTGGAGCTGGGGGTCTGACTAGATGGCCCAGGAGACCCGTTCCGACACTCTATGTTTCTATGTGCAATTATCTGCTTGGCATAGGGAAATTCCTTGGAAATTTTAGCAACAGTGCATGCCTACAACTCCAAAGGAGTTTAGGATAATGGGTGAACCCACCCATTCACTTGTTTTCTTACACACATCCACAAACAAACCTCTCTCCCCCTCCTGCCCCTCCCTCCTTAGCTGTCTCCCTCTTCACCTCATTCTGTAACAGTAAGACTTTTACAAATGCTCCAACTACCACCAACAGGGAGATCTTTTAAGTCTTATCAAGTACTAGAAATATTTTAGATATTAAAGAGTGTTAACATATATTGTTAATATGCTTTTGCACAATATTCCTATATGCAGACTTACCAGATAACCAATAGGTGGTGGAGGGGGGGAGAATTGTAAACAGTCCCTGATGAACTTCTCTCAGTGATTGAAGTCCTTTACTTCAGCCATGATTTAGTTAAACAAAGCTGTGATGTTATTCAAATGTATTAAAAATGCAATTTAGAAAAATGATTTTCTTGATATAATTGGCCCCCAACCTGACACTGTTATTCACCCTGGAAATGTGCAAGAACAGTGTGCCAAGAGGAGAGCAGTGTGCCAAAAAGAGGCCTTTCCCCTGTACAGGTAAGTCCCCGGGTTACATACAAGTTCTGCTCCTGAGAATGTCCTCAAGTTGAACTGGTATGTAAGTTGCATCACATAAGTCAGATATTTGTCTAAGTCTGTGCGTATATTTTACCTTTCTATTCATATAAAACACTTAAGAAACACTTCCATATTCACTAAAACATCTTAAACACAATATATCATTGTAACAAAGATAATAATACAGTAATATAAAGTAACTGCAAGTACTGGCAGGGGAGCGGGAGAATGTATGTGTATTGCATTGGAAACACAAAGCAAACATTTCTTAAAGCTGTTTAGAACATTCTTTCAAATCAGTGGCTTAAACTAGCTCACTATAATTCCCGCACAGATGAGGAATATGAAGCATTCTGAGCACTTTAAAGTACTTTATGTTGTTTGTTCTTTTTGTTTGTACATTTTCTGAATATATTCAAGTTGCTCTACTAATTTACAATAAACCATAAGAATAATAAAATGCCACAGATCCAAATAAAACCAAAGCTAACTTTCAGAACTATCTCTTTATTATCTATAGAATTGGGTAATATTTGAAGCCTGCTGGTCACTTTGGAGGGGATCAAGCCTTTTTTTTCTGTGCATGAATATGCACTGCTAATTCAGCATCATTTCTCCATCTGAAATTGTAGTTGCTAGTCATGAAATTGAATCCAACCCATCGCAACCCCCATGGACAACATTCCTCCAGGACTTCCTGTCCTCCACCATCCCCGGAGTCCACCTAAGCTCACACCGACTGCTTCAGTGACTCCATCCAGCCACCTCATTCCCTGCTGTCCCCTTCTTTTGCCATCTATTGTTCCCAGCATTAAGCTCTTCTCCAGGGAGTCCTTCCTTCTCATTATGTGGCCAAAGTATTTGAGTTTCATCTTCAGTATCTGGCCTTCTAAAGAGCAGTCAGGGTTGATCTCCTCTAGGATTGACTGGTTTGATCACATTGCAGTCTAAGGGACTCGCAGGAGTCTTCACCAGCACCACAATTCAAAGGCCTCAATTCTTTGGCGTTTAGCCTTCCTTATGGTCCAGCTTTCACAGCCATGCATTGCAACTGGGAAAACCAAAGCCTTGACTAAACGCATGTTTGTTGGCAGGGTGATGTCTCTGCTTTTCAGTATGCTATCTAGATTTGCCATAGCTTTCCTCCCCAGGAGCAAGCGTCTTTTAATTTCTTGGCTGCAGTCCCCGTCTACAGTGATCTTGGAGCCCAGGAAAATAAAATCTGTCACTACCTCCATTTCTTCCCCATCTATTTGCCAGAAAGTGATAGGACCGGTGGCCATGATCTTAGTTTTCTTTTGCGCTCTCCTCTTCCACCTGCATCAAGAGGCTCTTTAGTTCCTCTTCACTTTCTGCCATTAGATTGGTATTATCTGCATATCTGAGGTTGTTATTTCTCCCCGCAATCTTAATTCCAACTTGTGATTCATCTAGCCCCGCCTTTCACATGATGTGCTCTGCATATAAGTTAAATAGGCAGGGTGACAGTATACAGCCTTGCTGAATGCCTTTCTCAATTTTCTCAGCAAGCCTGTTGAAGAGCCTCACACAAGACTTCCAGCACTATTTCAATCAATGGGAAATACGTATTGAGCGGTGTATAGATCAGGAGGGGGAGTATATAGAAAGTGACAATGTTCAGAATGCTGTAATTCATCAATAAATTCTTTAATTACTAATCCGGTTATTTTTGTGTCACACCTCATATAGCCTTGCCGCACTCCTTTCCCAATTTTGAACCAATCAGTAGTTCCAAGTCCAGTTCTCTCTGTTGCTTCTTGACCCGCACACAGATTTCTCAAGAGACAAATGAGATGGTCGGGTACTCCCATCTCTTTAAGAACGTGCCACAATTTGTTGTGATCCACACAATCAAAGGCTTTAGCATAGTCAATGAAGCAGAAGTAGATGTTTTTCAGGAACTCCCTAGCTTTCCCCATGCTCCAGCATATGTTGGCAATGTGATCTCTAGTTCCTCTCCCTCTTCAAAACCCTGCCTGTACTTCTGGTAGTTCTTGGTCCACATGCTGCTGGAACCTAGCTTGTAGCATTTTGAGCATAACTTTGCTACCATGTGAAATGACTGCAATGGTGCAGTAGTTCAAGCATTCTTTGGCATTGCCCTTCTTTGGAACTGGAATGTAAACGAACCTTTTCCAATCCTGTAGTAACTGTTGAGTTTTCCAAATATGCTGGCATATTGAGTAGAGCACTTTAACTGCAGCGTCATTTAGGATTTTGAATAGCTCAGCTGGAATACTGCCGCCTCCGCTAGCTTTGTTGTTGGCTCAGACTTCCTAAGGTCCATTTGACTTTACATTCCAGGATGTCTGGCTCGAGGTCAGTGACCATCCCTGTGATGGGATAACCAGTCCCATCATGGTTATCAGGGACATTAAGATCTTTCTTGGATAGTTCTGTGTAATCTTGCCATCTCTTCTTAATCTCTTCTGCCTCTGTTAGGTCCCTGCCATTTTGGTCCTTTATCATGCCCATCTTTGCATGAAACGTTCCCTTCATATCTTCAATTTTCTTGAAGAGATCTCTGGTCCGCCCTGTTCTATTGTTTTCTTCTATTTCTTTGCACTGTTCATTTAAGAAGGCATTCTTATCTCTTCTAGCCATTCTCTGGAATTCTGTGTTCAACTGGGTATATCTTTCCCTTTCTCCTTGCCTTTCACTTCCCTTCTTTCCTCAGCTATTTGCAAAACTTCTTCAGACAGCCATTTTGCTTTCTTGCATTTCTTTTTCTTTGGGATGGTTTGAATTACTACTTCTTCCATAATGTTGCAAACTTCCATCCATAGTTCTTCAGGCATTCTGTCTATCAGATCTAATTCCTTAAATCTATTTGTCACCTCTACTGTATATACATCAGGAATATGATTTGGGTCATACCTGAGTGGGCTAGTGCTTTTCCCTACTTTCTTCAATTTAAGCCTAACTTTTGTGACAAGAAGCTCATGAGCTGAGCCACAGTCAGCTCCTGGTCTTGCGTTTACCTACTGTATAGAGCTTCCCCATCTTTTGAGTTGATCATCAGGTGATGTCCATGCGTAGAGTCATCTCTTGGGTTGTTGGAAAAGAGTGTTTGCTATGACCAGTGTGTTCTCTTGAAAAAATTCTGCCAGCCTGTGCCCTGCTTCATTTTACACTCCATGGTCAAACTTGCCTGTTATTCCGGTTATCTTTTGGCTTCCTACTTTAGCATTCCAATCCCCCATGATGATAAGGACATCATTCTTTGGTGTTATTTCCAGAAGATGTTGTAGGCCTTCATAGAACCAGTCAACTTCAGCCTCTTCAGCACCAGTGGTTGGGGCATAGACTTGGACTATTGTGATGTTGAATGGTTTGCCTTGGATTCGAACTGAGATCATTCAGTCATTTTAGAGGTTGTATCCCAGTACTGCTTTTCCTACTCTTTTATTGACTATGAAGGCTACTCCATTTCTTCTGAGGGATTCTTGCCTGCATTAGTTTACCTGATGGTCATCTGAATTAAATTCACTCATTCCTGTCCATTTTAGCTCACTGATCCCTAAGATGTCGATGTTCAGTCTTGTCATCTCTTGTTTGACCACATCCAGCCTGCCTTGATTTATAGATCTTACATTCCAGGTTCTGATGGAGTATAGATCTTTACAGCATCAGACTCTCCTTTCACTACCAGATACATCCACAACTGAGTGTCCTTTCGGCTTTGACCCAGTCGCTTCATCCTTTCTGGTGCTACTACGTAGTACTAGCCTTCTGCTCTTCCCCATTGGGCACCTTCTGACCTGAGGGGCTCATCTTCTGGAGTCATATCTCTTTGCCTTTTGGCACTGTCCATGGGGTTTTCATGGCAAGGGTACTGGAGTGATTTGCCATGTCCTTCTCCAGGAGATCACGTTTTGCCAGAGCCCTCTGCTATGACCTGTCCATCTTGGGTGGCCCTGCACGGCATAGCTCATAGCATCACTGCGCTACAGGAGCCTTGCCACAGCAAGGCAGTGATCCATGAAGGGGTGTTTAAGATTGCCAAACCTTAAATTATGAAAGATTTGGCATAATTTAGCTAAGCCGTAAACAGCCGAGAAATTAGAAAAAGACTGAGATTTGGAAAGGCAGCAAGGACGGAAATAGAAAAGATCATCAGGTTTAAGGACATTTTACTGAAGACCAAAGCCAAGATCATCCACACTACTGTATTCCTGATGAGTATATACAGGTGTGAAAGCTGGACAGTAAAGGTAGCTGACAGGAAGGAAACTATTGCATTTGAAACATGGTGCTGGAGGAGAGTTTTGTGGATACCTTGGCAAGACAGAAAGATCAACCCTAGATCAAATTTGGCCAAAACTTGCCCTGGAAGAAATGGCAAAACTGAAGTTTTGCACTCATGCTTTGTCGTACTTAGCACATATCATCACTAAAAGTTAAAGGCAGAAGAGGAAAATTAAATAGGTAATGGATTGATTCCACAAAGGAAGCTACAGCTTTTAATTTAAAAGAACAAAGCAGGATAAGACATTTTGGAAGGCATTTATTCATAGGGCCATAAACATCAGAGATGATCTGATGGCATGTAATAATAACAACACTCTCCTTGACTTCTTGTAATAAATTTTCAACACAGATTAGACTATTTTCAAAGCAGTAGGCACAGAAATTCCATTTTAGTATGCTGCTTCCAATTAGCCAAAATTAGCACAAAACAGTTGAGATGCTACATTTATTTACCTCCCCTAATTGCTAGCAAGTTGCAGTTGATTCATTCAAGAAGAACCTCGTTTTGTAGAAGCAGAAGCACTACCACTGAAGAAGATTTAACCTTCTCCCCATGCTAGTGTTCTTTTCAAAAAATCTCCTCCCTGCCACCAGCTTCTATTAAGTTTGCTAGAGGAAAAAAAGTACCTGTAATGTCTTGCTTTCTTTGTCAGTGGAATTAAGCAGCCTGGGAGTGGTGGCTTTTAAACTGGAAAAATGGCAACATGTGAACAGCAAAACACCATCTCTTCAACTGACACCACTTCAATCATAAGTGGAGTCCCAACACACCCAATTTAAAGGAGTGGAGAATGCCAGAAGATCTCTTGCATCATTTCTCTTTTGGCCTTCAGATCCTAATGATATCTATATTTTGTGAAATATATTGATATGTATTGAAAGTATGAAATACATGTTTTTTACTCCATGTCTCTATCCATATATGTGCTAAGTCAGTCATTATTTTCCTCAGGTTTATTTCTGGGACTTCTCAAGCAGTGAAATAAGGATACACAGTTTAGCAACATCTGAGTTAGCCAGCATTAATTATAGTGGGCTTATCATTATCCTAACAATACAAAAATTGGGCATGCTTCCCTTTAAATCTTGTCATGATTATATCCACATTCATCTACCTCTAAGTAGTGCCTTGGGTTTTAATTACATATATAAATAATTCTTTATATCATTCCAATGCTTCACCTTAGAGTGATGGGATATCATTCATTACTTTTCCATCTGCCCAATGAGATATGGCCTTCAACAACTATGTTTTACTGTCCAAAAGCTTGACACACATCTAGTAAACCAAATCAAAACAAAACATATTTAATTTTTTAAAAGCTCTATTGAACATATGAGAAAAGCTGCTGTAATTCTAGCTTAGCAAAAAGTGTCATGCAATTCCAACCTTGCAGGAGAGGGTATATCTCTGAAAAGTGGGATATAAATGTAGCAAACAAATAAATGAGACATTAAACTCTGCCTGGCTATGTATATAAGAAGAGTGAAAAAAATACCCTTTGGGAGTCTGCTGGAGATATACAAGCAAAACAACATTTATAGTTTCAGACATACAGGAAATACATGCAGCATGTAGGTATCCCCAAAGGAACTACAAAAGATGGAGCCTGTACAAGATGCTCTTATAATGTATCAGTTACGTATACCATATGGAGAAGGGATGCAGGATCAGATGAATCACAGAATCATACAGTTGGAAGAGGTCTAGAATGCCATCAGGTCCAACCCCCTGTTCAATGCAGGACTCAAGTCTCCCATCCAGATTTCAACCAGGTCTGACCCTTCTTAACTTCCAAGATTAGGCAGAATCAAGCACCTCAGGCTATGCAGAAGCAATTAAGTAGAGGATCACATGCACCAGAGGGACATAAGACTACAACAAAAGGGATTAAGAAAATACAAAGAGAATAACCTTCAGCACAGGGAAGAGTACATATCTAAGTGTGAACCTCCAAAGGCATATCTGAGAAGCAAGACTTGCAACATGGATTCTGGATCAGATCAGAAATCCCACATTAAGTCAAAAGTTGTTCTTACAGTGTCAAGCTTTTAGCAGTCATATTATGGCAAAGCTTTTTGGTCTTAATAAATACAACATGATTAAAATGAAAGACACAAGGTACAGGCAAAACATACAAGAAAACTAAAGTTCTAGGTATATCAGATGTTCATGGGTATGAAAGCTGGACAGTGAGAAAAGCTGACAGGAAGAAAATTAATGCATTTGAAACATGGTTCTGGAGAAGAGCTTTGCAAATGTCCTGGACCAACACAAAGGGGAACAAGTGGGTCTGAAATCAAATCAATCTAAAACTTGTTCTGGAAGGAAAAATGACAAAATGAAGCTGTCATACTGCAGGCACATCATGAGAAGATAAGTCTCGCTGGAAAAGACAATCATACTAGGGGAAGCTGTAGGCAGAAGAAGGGGAAGACCAACTCAGAGACAGATTAACTCCAAAAAGGAGGCTGTAAGGTTACAAGAGCAGAGCAGGGCTTGTCAAGTATAGGACGTTTTCGAGGGCATTCATTCATAGGGTAACCGTAAGTTCGAAATGGCTTGACCACATGCAAAAACAGTCACATGGAGCTGAAAAATGATAAAACACATTTCATGTAATTCAAATTATTTTTTTTACCAAATTTAGACTTGTATTAGTTATCTCCACCTTGAGAAATAAAAATAGTTATTAAAAACAAATCCTAATGCCATATTGCTCACAAGCAGGATCTACTCATTCCCAGGCTTTTAGAAAGCTGACAGTCAGTAGATTGTGACACAAGCCAATCTTCCTAGGCTCAACAGAAATAGATGTACTGCAGGCATACATGTGGCTTTCCAAGCCGAGATCACCTCTTTGCACACAGGCAGCTTTGACAAATGCTTTATGACAGCCTGGGCAGTTGAAGCAGACAGTAACAGGACAACAAGCTTAATGCTAAAATTAGCTTAAAACAAGGCTCCTTCTTTGATGTCTAAGCAGTGCATCTAGCTTGCCCCCCACCAAAATATGTATGTTGAATACATATAAGTCAAAGCATTAAAATTCCTTCTGCTGTTATTTAAATCCAGAAGACATGCTGGTGTTTTGAGGCATATATAAAGAGGATCAAAAGGTTTACACCAAGTAGGGAAACTTATTGCACACCTTGGCTCAATCATCAATTCAAAGAGAGATTACACTTAAGAAATTAAAAGTCAAGACTGAGATTTGGAAGGGCAGCAATGGAAGAAATAGAGATCATCTGCTTTAAGGAAATTTTACTGGAGGCCAAGGCCAAGTTCATCCACAGTACTGCATTCTTGATGCATATATATGGGTGTGAAAGCTGGGCTGTGAAGAAAACTGACAGGAAGAAAGCTGTTGCATTTGAGTCATGGTGCTGGAGGAGAGTTGGACTAACAAAAAGACAGACAAGTGGATCCTAGATCAGATCAGGCCAGAACTTGCCCTGGAAGAAAAAATGGTAAAGCAGGAACCAAAGTACTTCCAAAGTATCATGAGAAGGCAAGTCTCACAGGAGAGGACAATTGTGCAGGGAAAAAGAAGCAGAGGAAGACATACTATGGATCAGTTCATTCACAGTGTTGCCATAAGACAAGTAACAGCATGTCTCACAAACAACAAATGAAACATCAAGCCTAAGAGCTAAGCCCACCCTTCTTGGCTGCCCCAAATGGCCATGGCTGGTTCTGGGGCTATCCCCTTTCCCACAACTTCATTTGCTGGGTGGTTTTCTGCTTTGTTTGTTTGGCCTCCCCGCCACCAACCAAAAGAGTCTAAAAGATAGAAAGTTCTCTCCTAAGCCTTAGTTATTTGCATTAAGATCTTTAAACAGAAATGCACTGGTGTATTTGGTATACTGAGGATAACCTCCTCTGCCTTAGACACTGCATCTTTTGCCATCCAGACCTACCACTGGAACAAGGCCGCTCAAAGGTTATCTGAAATGGAATTTGGTTCTGATTTCCCCATTGAAGACTGCTTACATATTCTTCCATTTGAATTTATTTGGGGCATATTTTAAACGATTTTCAAGATGATGTCTCTAGGGTTGCAACTTACTTTTGGCCAGATAAGCAAATTTCTGATTTTGATAGACTTGGTTACTAATAGCTTTATGTGAGCAGCATTTTTGAATTCTGAAACTGGCATAGTTAGGGTTAGAGCTTGGAGGAGAAAACCACAGATTGACAAAGCATGTGTTTTACATGTAGAAGGTTTAGTCCTTCGCATTGGTGGTTAAAACGCCCACACAGCAAGTGCTGCAAAAGACACCTATGCGATATCATGAAGAGTTGCTGCCAGTCACAAAAACAATGCTGAGTTTAAGGCAACCTCGGCATTCCTTTCTGTGGCTGCATGCTCCTGCCAGCCTCATACACATTTTATCACTAAAGGGCCATAAATGGGAAGGGAAAAAAAAGGGGGGGGGGGCGCTATCCCATCAAAGTTGCAGGTGGGTGCCTGTAATCTTCACATTCCTGTAACATCCTTAAAATCCTATGAAATGCTTTGGTACACTCTTATTTGGTAGATTCTTACCAAGATATGTATTAAAACAAGGTGAAAGCACTTACATATGAGGCAATAGATACAATACACATGGATACCAATGGCATTTTCTTGGTACTCAGTCTTTTCCAGTCCTAAACGGCTGTCCTTTTCCCCCCTAAATACTACTAACAGTGAACTATTACACAATGCCTTAAAGGAACAAGATGCAGTAAACCTCAGGCTCACAGTCTTCATCACTTCCCTCTTCTCCTCCAGCAGAGCAATGAAGGAAGTGTAGGTTTGCACAGCCATGCTGCTCCAGTCATTTCGATGGCGTGGGTTCGAATCCCACCACTGCCAAGATGCTTATTTTTGGACATGCACATAGTGGGCATGTCATGAGCAGAGCTGACTGAAGCCAGGGGTCAGACTAGATGGCCTGGGAGACCCCTTCTGACTCGCTCTGTTTCTATGTTTCTATGATGGGAGCCATAATCCAACACATTCAGAGGGCAGCTAGTGCTAGTTAGGATAGGCTGACTTAGCCTCTCATCCTCTTAATCTTAACCATTAAGTCCAAGTCCATTTCATAAACCACAGTTGGAAGTTAGCTTGTTTTTACTGACTATGCTTAACATTAACCAGAGTTTGTCACACTAAAATACAATAAACTGTAGTTAATCAAAAATTGAAACAAAAGCTTCTAAATTCCTCCTTGTACTAGAGTAGGAGAGAGCATCTGTGAGCCTAGGTACATCCTTATTATGCTAAACTATGGTTCAGTCTAGATTTGCCATAGCTTTCCTCCCCAGGAGCAAGCATCTTTTAATTTCTTGGCTGCAGTCCCCCATCTGCGGTGATCTTGGAGCCCAGGAAAATAAAATCTAGCATACTAAAAAGCAGAGACATCATCCTGCCAACAAAAGTGCATATAGTCTAGG
Organism: Varanus komodoensis; assembly: GCF_004798865.1. NCBI lineage: Eukaryota > Metazoa > Chordata > Lepidosauria > Squamata > Varanidae > Varanus > Varanus komodoensis. The sequence continues at coordinate 12,929,441 of NW_025335684.1, forward strand.
CTTTTCCCAGTTGCAATGTATGGCTGTGAAAGCTGGACCATAAGGAAGGCTGAGCACTGAGGGATTGAGGCCTTTGAATTGTGGGGACTCCTGCAAGTCTCTTGGACTGCAAGGCGATCAAGCCAGTCAGTCCTAGAGGAGATCAACCCTGACTGCTCTTTAGAAGGCCAGATACTGAAGACGAAACTCAAATACTTTGGCCACCTAATGAGAAGGAAGGACTCCCTGGAGAAGGGCCTAATGCTGGGAAAGTCAGGTTGCTTACCTGTAACTGTCGTTCTTTGAGTGGTCATCTGTGCAATCACACATAATGGGTACTGCACCTGCGCAGTGCCTGTTTTTGGCCAGAATGCCCAAGCTACAACGTTTTTTGTTTTTTTTTTTGGTTTTTTTTTGGCAGGAACTCCACACCCCTCCCCCCGGTGCTATACAAGGTGGAGTGCCCACCATTTTCCTCAGTCTCTGGAGACCGGCAGAGCGCCCCCTAGCAGAGCATGTCATCTCATAAAGAAGTCGATAGAAAGAGACTACCATCCCGTCCCTCGACAATGAGTGGGGCAAGAGGGTGGGTTGTGTGACTGCACAGATGACCACTCGAAGAACGTCAGTTACAGGTAAGCAACCTGACTTTCTTCTTCGGGGTCTCTGTGTATCACACATAATGGGTGATTAGCAAGCTTCACTCACTGGAGGTGGGTCGGTGTTGTCAGTGAAGGATGGATGAAAGGACAGCCCATCCGAAGGAGCAATCTTGCCTGGCTCAGACATCCAGCCTGTAGTGCCTGGTAAAGGTACAGGGAGTTGTCCATGTAGCAGCTTTACAAATGTCCAGCAGTGGAACGCCCGATGAAAAGGCCGAGGAGGCCACCATGGCTCTGGTAGAATGAACCCTAGGTACAACGGGAAGATCTATCTTGGCCACCTGGTAAGCCAGTTCAATAGTCTGTACTATCCATTTCAATAGTCTGTAGGCAGAGAGGTGCACCCTTGTCAGGTTCAGAGTATTTGACAAATAGACGTTAGTTTTCCTCAAACTCTCTGTGTGTGACTGATAGAAAGCTAGGCACCCACGCACATCAAGGGAATGGAGAGATTTCTCTATCGGGGTGGACGGGGATGGAAAGAATGCTGGAAGCACAATGTCCTGGTTAACGTGAAATGTTGTGGACACCTTAGGGAGAAATGCCGGATCTATGCGCAGAACTACCTTCTCGTTGTGGAAGTTAAGGTATGGTGGGTCCACACGGAGGGCAGAAAGTTCGCTTGCCCTAATCGCTGAAGTTAGGGCGACCAAGAAGGCTACCTTCCAAGACAGCAATCTTAAATCCGTCGTTGTGAGGGGTTCGAAGGGAGCTTTAGTGAGTGCATGGAGAACTACTGATAGACTCCAAGTCGGTACCGACAGTCGGATTGGAGGATGGAGATCTTGTAGTCCCCTAAGGAAGCGCCGAATGAGCGCGTGAAAAAACACGGATGAACCCGACAGAGGGCCGCGGAAGTGGAATATAGCTGCGATGTAGACCTTGATAGAGGTAGGTTTAAGTCCAGACTGATGCAAAGAAAGCAAGAAAGAAATGGTGTTATCGATAGAAGCCAATTCTGGATTAAAACGGTTCGCTTCAGCAAATGTGGCAAAACGTTTCCACTTCGCCTCATACGACCTACAAGTGAATGGTCTAAGGGCGGACTGTAGGATGAATGCGATCTCCTGTAGAGATGATGCAGCTTCGGAGGAGAGTCGAGTGAGGTCCTCCGGTACCGACTGGTGCTCTGGTGTCAGAACCGAGGTGTCTTGTCGAAGTCTGTGAGAGTTGGGAGAGGTAGTTAGTGCAGGAGCCATGCGGTAAGATTGAGGGTATTGAGGTCGGGATGAAGAATCATCCCCCTCCCCTGTGTAATTAGGGGGATGCGTGGCAGACAGAAGAACGTATCTCTTGACAGCCTGAGAGCGGTCAAGAACCAGGGTTGACGGGACCACCATAGTGTAATGAGAATGACCCTTGCTCAGTCCAGGGCAGCCTTCTCCAGGGTGGGTGATCAACGGAATCAGTGGAAAGGCATACAGGAATGAATCCGACCAACTCTTGGCAGAGCAGCAGAGGCACAGGCTGGGAGAGAGTGCTGAGTGGCCAGGGGACTGGCGAAGGCAAGATTGGAGCTGGGCAGAGCAGTAGAGAACCAGGAGCAGTGGAGAGGAAGGAGGGGTGAGGCCAGAGAGGCTAGAGCACCCAGGAGGAAGCGGACAGGCGGGGCCACCGGCCTAAGGGACTGATAAGGCATCGTCCCTTGTCTGCGTCCCTTAGCTGCAGCCCAGGCTGTCCGGAGACTCCCTTCCCTGAGACATAGAGGTTTGATTGTTTGTTTGTTATTGTTTGTTTGTGCTGTGCTGTGCTGTGCTGTGCGGTGCTTTGCTTTGTTTTGTTTTTCTTCCAATTTAAGTTTATTTTATCCTTGTGTGTGTGGGCAAGTGGGTTTTTGTCTGGGAGAACTGGGCAAGTGAGAGGAACTGCAGGAGAAACGAGGCAGGGGACCAAGGTAAGGTCTCGGAAGGGATACCGATGGCAGACCAGGAGATGGCCTTGGCGGGAGTCACAGGTGTTGCTGTCCGCTGCAAGAGCTGCGACATGTTCGCCCTTCTCCCCCAGGAGAGGCAGGGATACACTTGCCCTAGGTGCAAGATGGTGACCCTGCTAGAAGAGGAGGTGAGGTGTCTGAGGGCCGAAAGCGCTCTCCGGCTCCCCCCGGAGCAGCCCCCCTCTGGACAGAGGGTTGAGGGAAAGACCATGGGAGGAGCAGCTGCGGAGACATGAAGGTATGTCACTCACAGGAGGAGGAGGCCAGCACGGCCTCCTCCTTCTCCTGGCACCAATCTGGAGCTGGGAAACAGGTTCTCTCCACTTGGGGAGGCTGGGGCTGATGAGGCCTTGGGGGACCAGCAGGACCCCCAACCTGGGACATCAGGTGGCAAGGGGGCCGCTACGGGAGAGGCGAGGGCCAGGGCATGGCTGCCCACCAGCACCAGGAAGGTACGGCGGTGGGTGATTGTTGTTGGGGACTCCCTGCTGAGGGGCACTGAGGCGGCAGT
>NW_025335684.1:12932625-12991854 GCF_004798865.1 Varanus komodoensis
AAGTGTAAGATTTCACAGCAATGGAGCAGAATGAGTTAATGATGCTAAAATAAGTTTAAAGGGATTCAAAAATTGTTTCTGAATTGAGTAGCAATATTTATTTCTTAAGAAAATAAATGAACTGAATAACTAAGATTCCCATGCACAAATAATTTCTTTAAATCTTAAGTGGAAATAATCTTGGCATAATTAGACATAAGGAAAAGACATTAAACACACCACTAATTAGACACGCCCTACTTGCTTTATCAAAACATTCCCTCTTGCTTTGACAAGTGATGCCATATTGTAGTGATGCAGACCTGCAACATCCCTGCTAGCAGCACAGTTTAGATGATTCTGAACCATTGTTTTCAACACCAACATAGTAGAGTGGGAGTTCAGCACAAAAACTAACAGACAAGTGGTAGAAATATTCAGAAAACTAAGGAACTGTATTTCTAACTATTAACAGCCGATCAATTACTTTTTGATAGAAGAAATATAGTCACAAGAGAGATCTTTTAAGAAGACTCCACAAATAGCAAAAACAGTGTTTATTCATTACTTGCATTCTCAAATGACATCAAACATTCATAATGATTCTTAAATGGGTACCACTAAGTCTTTAAGGAATGATACTTAACAGATGTTCAGATTGCTTTGTGAGTTTCAACACAACTGGTAAACTAGAAAAGAAGTCCACAGAATTTACTACCTTGCAAAATAAGGTAGCATTTTCATTAGTCTACTAAGCTAGAAATCTGCATTAAACTGTTGGCTTTTCTTTCTTAACAGCTAGTATGGAAACTAAGTAGGCTGAATGCCACCCTCCTCCTCTCCTGAGTCTGCTCACCTGTATACATAGAATTCTATATATTCACCTGCATGAAATTCCTGATCAACCCAAGGCTTCTCAGTAAATTACATAATTTTTTAAATTAATGTGCAGGTGCTGGCCAAAACTGTTCTAGGAGGCAATGACAATTCCATTTCCAGCCACTAGAAGGTGGACTACAAGTTAGTAAGAACAGGAGCTGCTATTTTCTATATAATTGTTTAAGCAGAAGTGTAATTTCCACTTCTGCCTGTAAACTTTTCAGCAAAATACTCTAGTTAAGGCTTTTCTATAGGCTTTACACTCTTTACAAACATAAAAGCACATAACTAGGACACTTAAATCTTATTAAGCATCAACACCACTCCCCTGGAGATCATTTACAACTTACTGAAGAATTACTTAGCATTCAAGTATCCTGTGGAAGCTAATAGACTTGCATCTATTTAGTTTGAAGTCATCCTGCTTTCGACATTATGTCTGAGTCATTCTTCCAGTCTCACATCACTCCACCTGACTGCGTTCCTGCATGAACCAAGAGCTATTTTATGGAAAGATGGTGGGCTACTAGAAGCTCTGTTAGACTACTCTTTGCAGCAAACCAGCTCCCTTTAATGTTAAAAAAGCAACAGCAAGTTGGAAGGAACAGAACAGCCTCCCAAACACTGTACAAAGGAAATCCATATTAGACTATGCTAGTTACCTAGCATATTTGCTTAAGAGCTGCTTGGGTAATGGCTGTTTTAGATTCTTTTAATGGGAAGCAGCCATTTTTGCACCAGTCCTTTATTTAAAATAAACTGCATAATCAGATTGTCTATTAAAACAGGACATTTCAAATCTCATTGCTCATCACACCATGATCTAGATATTTTTTTAAAAAATGTTCTTTATTCTGTGCCTGGAAATAAGGGGAGAAAGTAGCATAAGTCCCATACATAGCAAAAGAAAAAATGAGTTGCATCCACTGTTAGTCCTACTTAGAGTAAACTACTTCTAATAAAAATAATATTTCATTTCTACACTGCCCCACAGACAAAGCTGTCTGGGAAGATTACAAAATCCATAAAAAATGAAATATAAAAATCTGAAAAAGAGAGTTTCAAATAGCTAAAACAGTTGATTAAAACATACTAGCAACTTGAGCCCCATTAATTCTAATTGGATACAGCCGGTCATGAGTACACTTCTATAACTTGCTGGGATATGGAGTGTCTAACTTAATCTCCCTCTCTCTTTCTCTTAGTAGGTAACACTCAGGTTTCTGTCAGCTTCTCTCTTATACCTTAAAATACTTGACAATATTGAGTTCAGACTCTCCCTAGTCACTAATATGCCCTCTAAGTTTTCTGATTCCTTACTTAGAATCTTAAATGCTTTTTACAGCACTCTGCAGGATGCTAATGAGAAGGCTGCCTCTTCAGATTCTGTAGACATCTGACAAACCACAACTCCATTAACTTCTGGCAGATCACACTTGACTGTAACTGCTGAGAGACTACTACTCTCTTCTTGCACTTTTCTAAGTTCCACCCACATACTCTCACTCAACAACCTCCTCTTTTACCCCCTTTGCTCTTCTGAAACTTAGTAACACAATCAGTCTCTTGAAATCATTACACAGCCCAAATTGGATACAATTCAAATGGTAGGAACAAAGTATGGCCCATTATCATAAAAGTTCTAACTGCAGATGAAAATATGTTATAACTTTGGAAGTCAGGTCTCATTTTTATACAACGTTTGAGTCTTTGTCAGTCTGTTCAAACTAGAAAGCACCATCTCTATGGCTTACAACATTGCAGTATCATTACCAAATACAAGGGGGGGGGAATGAAGACTGAGGCTTTTTCATAGAATCAGTAGAAAGCAAGAGTTCAACTGTCAGACACCTCTGATTTATTAGGCTCCCTACTCAGTTCTTTGTAGTATAATTATTTGGTGCAAGACCTTTAATTACAGAAATACTTGAGAGAAATACTAGCTTTTGAAAGGCTAGAATGTTGATGCTTGTATACATTTCACCAATTTATTATCATCTCCATGAAACTTTCAACAGATTTAAGGAGTTTTTGCCACTAGTCATTATGCAATAAAAAGATGAATACAATATAAGAAAATATTTGCCTGTTTGCATTATATAAGATACATTATTCAGCTGCTTTAATCTAAACCATGCTAAAAGGCTTGTGCCTATTTTTGGGCAGCAGTGCCCGCCTCATGCCTCACAGGGCATTTTCATGCAGTCATGTTTTGATTCATCCCAAATGCATTCAATAATTTCGTTATTCATATACTCTTTAAATCTATCACTACAAAGTGGCACTATAGTTTCAAACTTTTAAAAGTTGCTATGTTCTATCATACCGTGCTTGACTGTTTTAATTGTTGCACTTTGTCCAGGGAACATCAGCTTCTTGTCACTTTATAAACATAAAACACTAAGCAAACTGAGCCATCTTCTGCACATTCCATCCCCAGTGCACCTATCATCCCCCACCCAACCTTACTCTGTATAGCATACCAGGAATCCTACCAGAAAGGAAAGAAAAGAGAGAGTGGCATCTCCTAGTGCATCAAGAAAAAGGACCATTAGGGATGAATTAAACTGTGTGTGCTTAGTTCTCAGGGTGGTTTAGAAATTCTCATCATTCCTAGGTCCCACTGGCTGGGGCTGATGGAGGCTTGCATCCAGCAAATTCCCCACTTCTGCTTTAGAATATAACAGTTCACAAAAGCTACCAGACCACTTGTCACTTTTTTCAACTATAGTTCTCAAAGTGGCTCACATTATTTATGAATGAATATTAACTCTGTTCAGGCAGAAGCAAGCATGTGAAATTCTTTCCCAGTGGGTAACTGATGTTAGCCGGCCCTGCGGGGAGAAGAGGACTAATTCAACTGGAATAGAAACAGGTGCCTGGCTTTGTCTTCACCTGCTTCCTTCTCCTCCCTGAATTACTTACTGCAGGACACTTGGTGTTCACGGATGTAAACATCTATGCTAGTAGATTGCTGCCTGAAAAATAAAGAGAATTAACTGTTATAAAACTTTCCTGTCTGTGGCAGGTGGTTATCAGCAGAACGAACTGCACATGTAGCTCAAACCACTTTACAGCCAAGTGTCTGTTTAAGCTAAAGGATCTGTCTTTTGCTAATTTAACCATCTAGAAGGTGCTAAGCAATGCAAGCATCTTGTTTTTCCAAGATGTTCCTAACATGATCGTGAGTGGTTCAAATGGAGGCTTTATAAGCGCTCCAACTGGGGAAACACCGACTGGACAGGAGGGCTTAGGTTGTTGAGACATTTCATGAATCATTGTGAAAAGGAATAGGAGAAGACTGAGGAGCCTTCAGTGGGGCCTCAGATAGTAGAGACTGCGGACAGGTAGACCCTGATAGAGGTAGACTTTAGTCCCTTTTCATGCAGGGAGTGAAGGAATGCCAGTATTCTTTGTATCAGTGCTGTGGCTGCCTCAAAGGAACGTTCCTCCAAATAATTCTTGAATTTGGCCCATTTAGTGGAATAAGAGCTCGCAGTGTTCAGATGCAGTGCTGCTTGTAGAATGCTTTAGATATGACAGACCAAGTCATTAGTCGTGGTCATTAGGTAATCAGCCATGCTGTAGGGCAAGGCCTTTGAATATTGGGATATAACGGTTTTACTTTCCCCTGGGCCAGTTGACTTTGAATGTTGAATGTGAAGCTTGTGATTGGAGGGAGTTCAAGGTAGTAGTTGTGGCCATTAAGTAATCAGCCACACTGTCAGGTGAAGCCTTTGAACATCAGGATCCCCAGGAGAAAGCTTAGGTTGGTTTAAGGAGCAAGTTCTCTGGATGACCATGTCGTTAGGCATCCCAGCACAGCAAGTTATTGAGCTGAATGAAGACCTTGTCTATGACATCAGCCAGGCAGAGGACTCAGTTCCAGTAGCAATACAGTTTATACCAACCTTAGCCCATGCTATGAAAGATTCCTGGGGAACTACCAAACCAACCACATCCCACTTCTTGCTGACAGAAAGGGATGTGCAGGGTACAGGACAGACACACCCTATTTTCTGCACCATTTGCACCCGAGTTGCATCATCATGGAGTCTACACTGGGAAGACCACAAAGAGAGCACTCCACACCAACTGACCTGGAAGATCAAAGACTGGACATGATGGCACGGCACATATACTCTGCAATGGGCCTGGGCCTTTGCATCTCAAACTACGAAGTCATGATGGAGAGGTACCAGGTCTTTCTGTGGCAAAATGCGGAAGCTCTGGCTGCCTTTCCGCCAGATCAACAATGCGAGCTCGTCAGAGCCTTTCACACTGAAGCTTTCCAGCTCTCAAAGCAACAAATCACAATAGCTCACCATTACATCAATTGTGATTTGAGAGTCCTTGACAGTGCAGTGGCCATATACAGGAATATATATATATATATGGTGGCTAAACTTCTCCAGGAGACCCATCCCAGAACAGAGAGAATGCTATTGGATGGAGAAGGCCTCTTCCATGACTGCTGGGTAATATATAATGCACCAGGACCCAGGAAACAAGGCAAGGTGATCCAAGACAATTCAATTACCAGTCTAAGTCACTAGTCCAAACTGCAGAACTTGGTCTAAAGTCAAACCAGGTGTCAATTGTAGCACAGTCCAGGAAACCAGGGTGTAGTCAAACCGAAGCCAGAAATCAAGAGTCAAGAAGACAACACAAAGAAATGGGTACCTTGCAGTAGAAACAGGGTCCAGTGGCAACCTGCAGGAACAGAAGTTAGATGCAGGAGCAAGGCACAGGCACCAAACACAGAAAGAGTGTTAGACCAGTGTTGCTGAGACTACTTCTGGAGGGAAAAGCAGGTTGCTTACCTGTAACTGATGTTCTTCGAGTGGCCATCTGTGCAGTCACACATATGGGTGCTGCGCCTACGCAGTGCCTTTGGCCAGAAGATTACAAGCTAACGGTTTTTGGCAGGAAAGCTCCGCTCCCCCTCCCCCATGGCCTATAAAGAGCGGAGTGTCCGCCATTTTGTTCAGTCTTTGACGACCGAACGTACACCCCCGTGTGGAAAAAATGTTCCTACTGTAAAACGGTATCGGTACTGTCATGAAAGGGTTGTATAAACATTCAACTCTCCACAGAGCAATACAATTAAAGTCCTTTAATGTTAATTGTCTACAAGATTTACGATACTATAGATAAGTTCTCTAACAGCAGTCCCTGCAGAGCAGATGTCAGTCCTATAATGGCTTTTCTTTCTGAGCCCACGTGGGATCATTCTCCCAAGTCACGCCTTTCCTCTCTCTTACGCTGTCTGCTTTGTATTTATTCAAGTCTGCATAAAAGACGTTTGTTTTCAGCTTTTGAGAAATCTATGACACCTATAGTGTCTTCTGTTTCTGGCTCGGGGAGATCAGCATCAAGAGAGGAGGAGGCAGTTTGCTCTGCCTCTTTCTCATGACTCTCTGTCTCTGATAAAGGTCCAGGCGTTTGCTCAATGAGCTGGGGCTCAGGGGAAGACGCAATAGCTGGTTCAGCTGCTTCTGCATTGGGTTGTGGGGGTGACTCTTGGGTGCAGTGTGTCAAGTGCAAGGCCTCCTCATGAGTCACTATTTCTGTTGGGGCTTCATGCACGACAGGTACTCAGAAAAAGGGAAACGTTCGGTACCAACGAAAAATATCCACTCACCAACACCGAGCGGGGCCGGCGGGTGGGTTATGTGACTGCACAGATGACCACTTGAAGAACATCAGTTACAGGTAAGCAACCTGCTTTTCTTCATCGTGGCCTCTGTGCATTACACATATGGGTAGATTAACAAGCTTACCATAAAAGGAGGAGGGGAGGTGTCCTCAACGAAGAACAGATGAAAGAATGGCTCTGCCGAAGGAGCAATCTTGTCGAGCCTGAACATCTAAACGATAATGTTTAGCAAAAGTGCAAGGGTTCGCCCAAGTAGCAGCCCGACATACATCATCAATCGGTACTCTTGATGTGAAGGCAGAGGAGGTAGCAACAGCCCTAGTCGAATGGCTACGAGGAGCTGTAAGTCAATCTTAGCCAGTTGATAGGATAAAGTGATAGTATGGACTATCCACTTAGAAAGTCTCTGCAGAGTGACAGGAGCGCCCTGATCTCTGGCAGCATATTTAACGAAAAGTCTATTTGAACGCCTAATAGATTCCGTCCTAGATCTGTAGAAGGCTAAACAGCGCTGAACGTCAAGTGAATGCAATGATCTCTCTAGCGGAGTCGATGGAGACGGAAAGAAGGCCGGCAAATTGATATCTTGTCCCATATGAAAAGGAGTGGACACCTTTGGGAGAAAAGATGGATCAAGCCGCAGGACAACCTTTTCTCTATGAAAGTTGAGGTAAGGTGGGTCTACGCGGAGAGCGCAGAGCTCATTGGCCCTTCGGGCCGAGGTAACCGCTACTAGAAATGCTGTCTTCCACGAAACAAGACGTAAATCGACTGTTGCTAACGGTTCGAAAGGAGCTTTTGTAAGCGCTTGCAAAACAACAGAGAGACTCCAGGTAGGCATTACTGGCCTGATCGATGGATTCAGATGATAGAGTCCCTTCAGGAACCTCTAAACAGCAGGTTGAGAAAAGATGGACGCTCCATCTAGCACGCCACGATGATAGGCGATTGCCACCATATACACCTTAATCGAAGATGGTTTCAGCCCAGAGTGGTATAGTTCTAAGAGGAACTGGAGAATTTGGTATATCGATGATGTAAGTGGAGAGAACGAACGAGACTCGGCAAAGGTGGAAAATCTTCTCCATTTAGCCGCATAAGACTCCCGTGTGGAAGGCTTTAGAGCGGAATCCAAGATGTATTGAATGTCCGGATGAAAGGTTGTTGGATTCGATGGAGCAATAGTCGGGTCCGATAGTGCTGGAGCGGAGCCGACTCCAGCAGATTCGAAGGTAGGATTCGAACCACTTGAAGTAGTCAACGGTATAGACGTAACAAAGTCAGTTATCGGATTTGCCACGCTGTTAGTTTCAACAATAGTATATCTGGGTGGCGAAGTGCACCGTCCTGCTGGGTTATGAGGTAAGGAAGCGGTGGAAGATGAAGGTATTCCCCATGAGAAATGTCCAGTAGTGCAGGGAACCAAGGTTGGCGTGGCCGCCAAGGAGTCAAGGTGTTGGTTATGACCTATAAAGCCCTAAACGGCTTGGGTCCTGATTACCTGAAGGAGCGCTTACATCCTTATATGCCCAGCCGCCCCCTGAGATCGGCGGGAGAGGCCCTTCTCCGGGAGCCCTCCATGGAAGAAGTTAGGAGGGTGGTTACTCGGAGGAGGGCTTTCTCAGCGGTGGCGCCTAAGTTATGGAATGCGCTCCCCAGAGAGGTCCGCCTGGCGCCGTCGTTATTTGTTTTTCGGCGCCAGGCGAAGACCTTTTTATTTAAGCAGTATTTTAAATGTTAATATTATTGAATTTTATTTGGCCAGGGCGGCTTGTTTTATAGTGTATGTTTTATATTATATATTTGTATTTTATTGTATATATTTTAAAATGTTATTTTATTTTTTGTTGTAAGCCGCCCCGAGGCTTCGGCGAATGGGGCGGCATAAAAATGTTTTAATAAATAAATAAATAAAATAAATAAATAATTAGTATCCCCGTGGCCCGATCGTATACAATCTTCACTATGACTCTCATCATCAGAGGAATCGGTGGGAAGGCGTAAAAATTCAGGTTGTTCCATGGGATCATGAAGGCATCCCCTAGGGATTCGCACCCGATTCCCGCTCTTGAACAGAAAGTCGCACACACCTTGTTCTGTTGGGTGGCGAACAAGTCCACATCGGGAAACCCCCAGCAATGAAAAAGGTTCTCGCGTGTCTGGGGATCTAGTTCCCATTCGTGAGAGATGAGCATGTGCCTGCTGAGAAGGTCCGCTTCCACATTGTCCGTACCAGCCAGATGGACTGCTATCATCATAATGTCTTTCGAAATGCATCAGTCCCAGATCTGCATAGAAAGTCTGGCCAGGGTCGGAAATTTCGTCCCACCTTGTTTGTTCAGATAAAAAAACGGTGGCTATGTTGTCCAACGTTATCTGAACGACCCGATGTTGAAGAACATCTTCGAAAGAGTGCAGGGCTTTGAATATGGCCAACAGTTCCAGGAAGTTGATATGATTCGTGGATTCCCGACGAGTCCACGTGCCCTGAGTATACAGGCCAGAGCATACCACTCCCCAACCCAGAAGAGACGCGTCGGTACCGACTGTTATTAATGGGCATCAGGGCCTGAAGGGGACCCCAACAGTCAGATTGTCCGGGACCAACCACCATAGTAGGGAATGGAGTACCGAGGATGGGAGTCGAAGCAGTTTCGACAGTGGATTTCTCTGTGGGTGGAACGCTTTGTTGAAAAATAGCTGCAGAGGACGAAGTCGCAGTCTGGCGTGTGGTACCACAGCAACGGCAGAAGCCTTATGTCCTAGAAGCCTCTGGATGGACTTCGCTGGAACCGATCTGCCTCGTCACATTCGATGGACATGGCGAGCGAGAGTCAGTTGTCTATCCCGAGAGAGGAATGCCTTTTCCAACGTCGAATCCAAGTGGGCTCCGATGAATGTAAGCCTCTGTACCGGAAGGAGAGAAGATTTCTCGGTATTAATGCATAGGCCCAGATCGCCCAATAAGGCACAGGTAATACGAATAGAAGTGAGGAGCACTTCCCTGGACCTGGAGACCAGAAGCCAGTCATCAAGGTAAGGATAAACTTGTATGCCCTGGAGGTGTAGGTAAGCGCAGACAGGGGCAATGCATTTAGTGAACATTCTTGGAGCGGTGACCAAACCAAAGGGTAGAACCATGAATTCGCAGAAATTTGAGGCAACAGCAAAGTGAAGGAAACGCCTATATTTGGGATGGATCGCAATATGGAAATAGGCGTCCTTCAGATCCAATGAGGCGAACCAATCCTCTCTCCTTAGCAGTGGCAAAATATTTTGGAGGGTGGTCATTCGAAACTTCGTCACGATGAATCAATTCAGACTACGTAAGTCTAAAATCGGACGTAGGCCACCATCCCGGTTGGGAGCTTTAAAATAGCTAGAATAGAATCCGTGAAGTCCGTCATATTGAGTTAGTTGACGAATCGCTCCTTTACGAAGAAGTTGTTGTATTTCATCAAGCAATACCGGCGAGCATGATGTAAACCGGATCAGACTCGATGGAGGAACGGTGTCGAATCCTATCCTATAGCCATGCTGCATGATGGACAATACACACCAATCAGATGTGATGGACTCCCAAATGGGGAGTCGGCTTCGCAGCCGGTCCCCAGGTGAGAGGGGGGTGGGTATGGGATAGGTTAGATGAATGGTTCGCCAGTCCCGTCAACGCTGCCTCCTGTCGTCATATCGGCGGTGACCCTGTTGGTAGCGTTGTTGGGGCTGTTGTCGGCGGCGTTGCTGTTGCTGCTGCCCGTGCGGAGGCTGTTGCCTAGGATGGTAAGGCTGTCTGTATGGCGGACGGATCCATGCCCACTTACACCTCGGTTGCGACTGGAGCTCCATCTGTTGGGCTGTCATGTGGGACTCATGAAGTTTTTTGAGTTTGTGATCCATCTTTGAGCGGAAAAGCCCGGACCTGTCAAAGGGCATTTCCTCAATTTGGCGCTTGGTCTCTTCGGGGAAGTTGGCGCTCCTCAGCCATGCATGCCTGCAAAGGGAGACGGCACCGACCAAGGCCCTTGAGTTGGTGTTCACATGGTGCCTGGCTGTGGACAGCTGTTGGACTGCGATGTGCATTGCCTCCTTAATTAGCACCTTGGCCAAGTTGCTCTGGTGGTCTGGGAGGGCCGAGACGACATTGTGGAGGCGTTGCATTATAAAATACTGGTATTTCACCAACGTCGCCTCGTAGTTCAAGATACACAGTCCCAAGCCTGAAGCTGCATAGACCCTCCTGGCCAGGGAGTCGATCTTACGGCCCTCCTTATCTCACGGAGTGGTGTGGCCTCTTGCCTCCCTACCCTGGGAGGACTCCACCACGACCGAGTTCGGCTTGGGGTGGCGGAGGAGGAATGGAATGTCCTCCTCCCAAACCTGGTACATGGCTTCGTACCTCCGTGATGTGGGTTGAGGGTGAGAGGGCAAGTCCCAGGGTTGCGTCATCGCTTGCTGTAGAGTGGTGATCAAGGGCAGGACGATCGAGGTGGACTGCTCCCTGTGGAGGTCATAAATTTTATCCGTCAACGGCCCCAGGTGCTGGACGACGTCAATATCCAGGGACTGGACGAGACTGGACATCAGCTCCACAAAAGAGACATGGGACTCGTCCAGTGACGCAGGGCCCTGGGAGGTCACCGTGACGTCGGGAGAGGTGGAATCGACGTCTGAGTCAGCAGAGTCCGTGCCGTAATACGGAGAAGCCGAAGAAGAGGACTCCACCGGCGAGACAGACCGGCTGCTTTCATCCCGGGAAACTGGGGATGCGCGCCTCAGATCCAGTGGCAGCGGGCGATCACGAGAGCGTGGTGGGGATCGATCTCTCAGTGCGGGATAGTACCAGGTAGAGTATGGCTTGCCCCAAGATGGATAATAGAAGCGACACCATTCCTCAGATCGTTGTTCCCTAGAGCGACTCCTGCAGGCCCTGGGCAGGGATCTGACCACATCCGCCTCCATTGTGGCCATGGGCATAGGCATGGGCAACCTAACCCTGGGAGGAGAGTCCTGAATTTCCCCATCAGAGATCGACTCCCGCTGAAGAGGTGGAAGCGGCTCGATGTGGGGGTCGGCCACACGCCGAGGGGACCCTTGAGGGGTGATCCTCATAGCTGCCTGGAGTACCAGCTCGGGTGGGGTCAGTACAGTAGCTGCCGCTGGTACCGACGCGGCCGTCAAACCCGAGTCACGGTGCCATGGCCGCTCCGGATCCTTTGCCTTCTGGGTCGGTTTAGAAGGCTTCTCCTTCCTGGCCTTCTTTGCTGATTTATCAGCATCAACATGTTTGTGCTTCTCGCGTTTCTTCTTGGGAGAAGCGGGTGGGGCCCTCAGGGCAGAGGCACCTTCATCCGAAGGGTGTGAGGGTGGGACCACCGTAGCCGGGCCAGACTTTGGAGCCTGGAGTGGGTCAGACTGCATAAGAGCCCAATCCCACAGGAGCCTCCAGAGGCAGTTCTCCCGATTTTTCCTGATCTGCTTAGAGAAGGCCAGGCAGTGGAAGCACTTGTCGGTCCTATGCCCCTCCCCCAAGCAGAGGAGGCATAGAGACATCTTTGACCCGCATTCCGCGCATTTGCGGAAAGCCGCTCGCTGCGCCATCGCAAGAAGAGGAAAAAAAGAAGACAGTGCAGAGGGTAAGAATACATTTTTGGGGGTTTTTTTTATAGAAGAAGGTAGAACGGTAGAACGAGACGACAGAACTACAGAACTAACAGGAACTAACAAGAACTATAGAGACAACAAGAGCTAACAGGGGTATAAAAACTGGGAGCTTAATAAGGAGAAGAAATAGGCCATGAGTAACGGTCAGAGCGATAGTCGAAAGCAGCCCGAGGCACAGCGAATGGCGGTCACAAAGACTGAACAAAATGGCAGACACTCCGCTCTTTATAAGCCATGGGGGAGGGGAAGCAGAGCTTTCCCGCCAGAAACCGTTAGCTCATAATCTTCCGGCCAAAGGCACTGCACAGGCGCAGCACCCATATGTGTGATGCACAGAGGCCACGACGAAGAAGAGTCAGTTCTTAAATAGTTCTTCCTCCAAGGCTCCCAGGTGATACTTATGAGGATCCTGGCAGTTGTAATAGAGTTTGAAACAAATTCTGCAACTACCAGGGCTGTTATTCTGATGCTTGACCAGCAGCAGGTCCAGATCCTGACATCTTGTAACAATGTATTTGGTTTCTTTTTTCCCAGGTGCAGCACTTGACAATTGTCTCTATAGAATTTCATTCTGTTGTTTTCAGCCCAGCACTCCAATCTATCAAGATCACCTTGAATCTTGTTTCTGCCTTCTAGGGCATTAGCAATCCCATCCAGTTTTGTGTAATCTGAAAAATTGATAATCATTTCCTGCACTTCTTCATCCAAATCATTAATAAAAATGTTGAAGAGCACTGGGCCCAGGAATGAACCATGTGGTACTAGTTACTTCTCTCCAGTCTGAGAAAGTGTCTTTGATGAGCACTCTTTGAGGCCGATTCAGAAGCTAATCATGGATTCACCTGATAGTTGTTTCATCTAGCAAACTCTGAGCTACTTCACTAATCAAGTTATCATGGGGCACTTTGTCAAAACCTTTGCTAAAGCCAGGACAGATTATGTTCACAACATTTCCACAGTCCATCAGTAAAGTTATCCAATTGAAACATGAAATTAAATTAGTATGGCAGGATTTGATCTTGAGAAATACATGTTGGTTTCTAGTAATGACTGCATTACTTTCAAGCTTTTTGCTGACTGACTGCTTTCTAAACTATTCCAGAATTTTCCCAGGGATTGATGTCAGACTTACTGGTCTGTAGTTCCCAGGTTTTTTCCCTTCTTGAAAATGGGGACATCATTAACTCTTCTCAAGTACTCCATGATTTCTCAAAGATAATGGAGAGTGGTTCTGAGAGTTCTTCCGCTGGTTCCTTTATGATTCTAGGATTGAGTTCATCAGGCCCTGGTGATTTGAACCCATTCAACCCAAATGCTCAGTCCTTCAGCATTTACCTATCAATCTTGAGTTACCATTCTGCTCCTTCAACTTCTACTTCCTCTTCATCAGGAAGACATTCTTTTGGGAGAAGACAGAGCCAAAGAAGGAATTGAGCTCTTTTGTCTTTTTGCCATCCACATGGAGTAGTTGAACCACCATTTCTTTCCTCTGTCTTTTACTTTAGACATATCTGAAAAGGGCTTTTTTGCTGCTTTTAGCATCCCTTGCTAGCTTCAGTTCACTCCTAGCTTTGGCCTTCCTGGCACCATCCCTGCAATTCTGTGTTACCTGCATTCTGTGTGATTCCAACCACTGCATTCCTTTTATTCCATGTTCCATTTATATTAATCCAAATGCTCTTCATGGGACTACTAAGCTAACTCCTCTACTTCTGTGCAAATATTTGTATCTTTAACATATAATGCAACTTTGCCTCCCTCTCTTTTCCTTACATTCTTCTTGAATAGATTATATTCTTCAGTTGTTGAATTCCAGTCCCACCAAGTTTAATTTATACCTATCAGGTCATATTCACCTTCTGTATTAAGAGTTCAAGTTCATGCTTTTGCTTCCCATGCACCTGGCATTAGTATATAGCAGCCTTTCCCAACCTTGCACATTCTAGACATGTTTGGACTACCATACCCAGAATTCCCAGTCAATGGCCCTGTGGGATGAGAATCCTGGGAGCTGTGGTCCAAATGTCTCTGAAGGCCACCAGATTGGGAAAGGCTGGTATATAGATATCAAAGACCATGTGCTTTATACTCTAGCTTTCTTCCTGCATTATTTTGGAAGACTACTGTTAGGCACTCTTAGAGCTTCTCTCTGTGTCTCTGTCTCTCTCTGTCTGTCTCTCTCTCTCTGTTGCAGTGCATAAGTCATTGTCTGTTGTTACACCTAGGTGTACTTCTCCCTCCCCTGTAGGATTCAGTGTAAAGCTCTCCTGATAATTTTCTTCATCCTGTGGCTAAACGCATTCTTTCCAATCCTTGTAAAGTGCATCCCTTTATGCAACCCTTGCCAGCAGAAAAATGTCCCCAGAATCTAAATGTCTCACATCAACACCAGCATTGTAGCCAGGTGTTCATTTGGCGCATTTCCCCCATCTATTCCATTTGGAATTGGAAGGATTAAAGAGAAAACTATTAGGGCCCCAAAGTTCTTGGCTTCCCTCCCAAAAGGTTCAAAGACTATCGTGATTTCTTCAAAACTCAACTTGGCAGGGTCATTTGTTCCCACATGTATAAGTAAGGGATACATGTCAGTGGGCTGCATGAGCCTTAGCAATCTTTCAGTTATACCACTAATCTGTCCTCCAGGGAGACAGCATACCTGATGAATCCACAGGTCTTCCTGACATACATGTGTTTCCATTCCATGCAACAGGAAGTCTCTCACAGCAAACTCTTCTCTTCTTGTAAGCCTTGATATCATTGCCACTACTTAGTCGATCTTTAGCCTCTTGTTCAGTGTTGCACAGGATCCAGAACAGGCTGCCCTCCAGTCTCATCCTTGAGTAACTGAAAGTGGATTGAGTTCCACTGCTTCAAACTGCTACAGTGTCTTGCAGTTCTTTTAGCTCTTCTCCACCTAATTGTCACCCTTTTCCAGGGACTTTCCTCCTCATTTTCCCTTTCCTCAAGATTCTCTTCTGCGTCTGCTTGCTGTTGCATTTCTAGCTTCTGTACTACTCAGCTGTTGCAGTTCTACTGCTCTATCTATAAATTCTTCATCTACTTTTATTACCTTGAAGGTGGACACTCACTGCTCTAGTGCTCTCATCTTTTCTTCTAACAGGACTACTAGCTTGTACTTGTTGCACATGTAGACCATGTTGACTTCAGGCAGGAAACAAGCATTGCACAGACATTCTAGGTCACCATCACCAGGGAATCTTATTGGTCCATTCTTTCTGCTACCTTTTTGATTCTACCTTGTTGAATCTACCTTGAGATTAAAATATTTTGATTTTTAAAGTATTTTTATAGCCACAAGCAGATAGACAAGTAAGTTTGTAAAAATGTGTTGCAGGATAGGAACTTGTGAATTTATCTGAGAAGCTATTTGAAAGGCAAGCTGGGACCAAACAAGCTGGACACTCATTGTAACATGTAAATAACTGCTAGTTCTAGCTGTTCAACTAATTCAGCTAGCATCCTCAGAACTATTGAGAATGTGGAAGAGTTTAACTCCCCTTCTTACTCTCTTTGCCACAGTCTCATTGAAAATTGCCTGCCAAACTGCACTGGGACCAAAGAGAGCTTTCCTTGAAATGCAAATAGCATCATCCAAGAGGGGAAGATGATATAGAGTGAAAGAGTTAAATTCCCCCTTCCTTGGCCCTCCAAGTTCATTCATACAATTTATGTCATGTCAATGTGAGCTCTTTGTTTTAGTCAGGTATGAATGAGTTATATACTGACATTAATGAAACTGAATTGCCTGCACTACATGGAAATATATCAAAATGAATCCCTTACTGGGACAAATAGCTAGAAAAGAGGAAAACTAAAGAACCTAAGAAAACTAGTGAGAAACCCTATTGTGCTAGAAGCAGGGGAAAAAACAGGATCTTAATGCACACTTTTACTGGTTGCTGTCTTTCTAAATTTATATCAAGAAAACTGCCAACACAGTTAACAGCTGCACTGCTGGTTGAGCATGAAAAATGAATGAGGCTTTTTTTTATCAAATCATTCACTTTGTTGCAGAGAGATGCGATGGGCATGGAGAGAGAAAAAGGGAAGACAAAGTCATAAATCTATACCTTGGACATCTCTGTGAGATCATGGCTGTCACAGACAAGGCCAAGGTTTAAAAAAAAATGGATTAAGGTAATGGAGATTTAGGTGTATGAATGTAGACCTTGCTCAATGTTCTCTTTATCTGCACACAAAATCAAACATTACTCTGCTTACCAAAGATACATTGCTCTTCATAAAATAAAAACTAAATGCCAAGTCCATGTGCATTCAACTTTTATAAACCAACCACAGTACAGAATGGACAAATTTCAAACATTATGTTACAGATCCATTTATTTGGATGCACACCTCAAATAAATATTTGAAGTTATTGTGAATTATTCTAAAAGGATCAATAGTACCTAAAATTAGGAATCAAATGTAATAGACATGGCTTTGTAAAACACAAAAGGAAATATTCCTGTGCTTTGACATCAATGAAAACACTTGTCACTAGTATCAATTAATTTTGAACCAGGATTTGACACCAAAAGGAGACCTCTTTTGGTTACATTTACTATTCTGAATGGTCTATAAAAATGTGATTGTATTATTCCCCAAGGGCTAGAATAAGTGTGCTCAAACAGCAGCAGCTCACTGGATTAAAGATCACCATACTGCATACCTCTAAGAAAGTTAAACTGTTAGGAAAGATGTGTGTTTCTCACATGATAAAGACTAGTACTTTTTCATCCATAAATGTAAGCTATACAAATTTATATAAAGCAGAGATTTCTGTGTCATTTGTGAGTTCTCTGTGTATAAACATAAGTGAGATTTAATCAAAGATTTAACTCATAGTAAAAAATAGGCAACCATACAATATTGTACATGCTGAAATGTACCACAAAGCAGATTTTTAATAACTTTAAACTAGCTACATATGCACAGTCCCACTTTTGTACTTTCTTCTTTGCCTTTTATCAGGATTTGTTTCATCATCGCTGCTTTGTGCCAGTAGTATGGTATCATCTGCATATGTTAAGTTGTTGATTCTTCTGCCAATTTTCACTCCTTCCTCTGATTTTAATCCAGTTTACTTTAGGATATGTTCTGTGTACAGACTGAGCTCATACAGAGATAAAATACACCCTTAACTGACATCTTTGCTTCTAGGAAACCATTCTGTTTCGCCACATGCTGTGTTTTTAGAGCAGCCTTCACTTCACTTTCTAATACTGCAAGCTCTTCTTCATAGGATTTCACTTTGAAGAAGTCTTTCCATATCTTTTTTTATAGTTCTTCTGAATAGTCTTTCCACCTTCACTATTTTCTCCAAATCAGATAGTATGTTCCTTTGTTTGTATTTTAGCATTCCTCACCCAGTTTTCAATTTCCCTTCGATTTCATAGATCTTCTGAAAGAGGTCTCTTCTTTTTCTCTTTTGTCATTTTCTTCAATTTCTTTGCCCAGGCCATTGTAATATTCCTTTTTATTTGCACCTTACACTCTAAATTTGTCAAGCTGTCATGCACCAAGTTTTCCAACCTTCATACATTCAAGGCAACAGACCATTTTCTTGCAAAAAGCTCTTTATTCACCAAGGATACCCAATAAACACAATCAATACAGAATGTATCTCTGAGCATGCACAAAGCAGTTCACTGAACCCAGTTTAAACAACTACTACCAGAAACCTTCCTTTTGAGTATGGCTGAGTCCGATCCCTTCTGAAGGACCCCTCTGGAGGCAAGAATGCCTCTTATCAATATGCCTATATTCTAACTGGCTGGTCCTCTCCCAACACTGTGTCATAGGGTCAAGAGTCATACCAGGTTCATCTGACTCTAAGAGCTCCTCTCCCATGTCACCACCTAATACCTGTGCATGCTGGCTATTCTCAGAGTCTGCCTGAGTGCTTGAGGGACTGGCCTCCACTTCTTTCAACTCAAAGTCTAGAGCCCCACATTCCCAAGGACCCTCTGCCTCCTCCCCTTCATTTTCTAGTCCAGATTGGCACACTAGGAATGCATGCCAAGAACAACTGCCACCTTCACTCCCAAAAGAAGTGGTCATCTGTTTCAATATCAAGACAGTTGTTAAATGTAGGTTTAACACCCTATGTACATAAAACTACCTATGTAATGGAACTCTGTGAAAGCAATGTGCTTTGGACCATTCCTGATCTGGAATATCTATAAAATTAACATCAGATCTACAGCAGAAGACACATGAACACACTGTATCAGAACAACTACTTTGTGGAAAGTTAGTAGTCTTGCTTTCATTACTGAACACAACATATGGATGGAAAACGTCAGCAGACCATTGCTTACACTGCAGAACTGGGAAAAAACATTGAAAGCATTTTTCATCATTTTATGATATCACTAAACTCCTTAAAATGATAATTCTCTATTAAAGTCACAGAGATATCCCAGTAGGCAAAAGGATTTGTCTTATTCCCGCCCCCTAAAATGTTAAATACTTCTGCATGTTCCAGAGCTGCAATCTAAGATTGCATAATTCCCTGTTGCACACACCACCCCCTCACAGCTACCACAGAAAGAACCACAGTAGTTTCTTTTCCAAGGTCACAGCCGCAACCTCAGAAGACCACATGGATAGTTGAAAAGAGAAGCTAGTATCTCCCATTCACACCCATTAACAAGTAAGCTGAATGGGCTCAGAAGCTCATTTAACTGACTTGTTTTTGAGGAGGCAAAACCACCACTGTCCTATCTCCTGCCCTCCCTGGCTCTCACCATCAGGGTATAGGATAAATGGAACATTAAATGTCCAGGAAGTTGACAGACAAAACAACATCCAATTGTTCTGACATAACACAATCCAAAAGGAAAAGGGAATCTGTGCTTTATATGAAAGCCAAATTTATGACAAGTCTTGCATTCTTTGCACTGCACACAGCACAAAAAAGAGCATGGATAATCTGAAGTGTGAACACAGTCTACCTGCTATTCAACTCCTAAAGAAACTGAGCTATTCGTTTGAAACTCATTATTGGTCAGTGCCATTCCCATTCAATGTTAAAAAAATTAACTGCCACTTCACAGGAAAATTCCAAACCTGCTTTTTCTAAAACAGACAGGAGAGAAGTTAAATAATGTTTATATTTAGAGTCATGTCCCTAGTTTGACTTCTTTAATTTCTTAACTGAAATGTTTTTAAAAACATTATCTTTTATTTCCAATTCTGCAACCCAAACAGACCAACAATGCAGGACATTGTATGGTATAATTACAGTTCAGAGACTGTAAGTAGTTCAACTGCTTTGCTTTCCTCTGCCAACCACAGAACCACACATTTTTTTCATCAAAGAGTAACAACTTCAAGCCTATTCACACAGCTATCTGAATAGGCCAGAGTTAGAAGCATATCAAAGGATGACATGTTCTCTTTCCCAGCTCTTCTCCTTTCATAGGAAAAATCCCACCAGTCTGAAGAACAATTAGAGTTTATACCAGTAGTGACCTTAGTCAAAATTAAAACCAAAATAGATACCCTGGTCAATGCTGATGCAAACACATCACCCTATGACAGAACAATAGAGTATTACACTGAAAAGAGAGGAAACTTGTGATCCTCTGACCCAATCCTGATCTCTTAACCCACTATTTGCTGCTTAGGGTGAAAATACCTGAGTCAAGTTATAGCTGCAGCAGCTACAAAAAGGCAATGTGTTCATGATGCCAGTACTTTCTAATTTGAGCTTAATTTAGCATTCTATTATTATTATTATTATTATTATTATTATTATTATTATTATTACAACATTTCTATGCCACCCCTTGCTGAAGCCTCGGGGCGGCTTACAACACAATAAGATACATTGAAATACAATAGAACATAATAAATTACCAATAAATACAGAAATACAAAAAATACACTGAGATACAATAATATAAAATTAAAATTAACAGTATAAAATAAGTAAATAAAGAATATAGGAGGAGGAAAGAGAAGGAAGAGGAAGTTGCCCTGGCCAGATCATATATTTTAACAATTAAAATGATGTTTAAATAAAAAGGTCTTTACCTGGCGCCGAAAAACCAGTAACGACGGTGCCAGGCGGACCTCTTTGGGGAGTGAATTCCATAGGTTGGGTGCCACCACAGAGAAAGCCCTCCTCCGGGTACTTACTCTCCTAATTTCTTTCATGGAGGGTTCCTAGAGAAGGGACTCTCCCGCAGATCTCAAGGGGCGGTCGGGCATATACGGACGTAAGTGCTCGTTCAGGTAGCCAGGACCCAAGCCGTTTAGGGCTTTATAGGTCATAACCAACACCTTGAATTGGGCCCGGGCTTCAATGGGAAGCCAGTGAAGTTGATGGAGGACTGGAGTCATGTGAGCATAACGCCCCGTCCCCGTCAGCAACCTGGCAGCTCTATTTTGCACCAATTGACAAATACTCCAACTGCTATTTGCTCAGTATCAAAAATCAGTATGCACCAATACTATGAAGTACAGAAAATGCATTCAAATGACCACCTCACCACAGCTTTAGCTTTTTTTTTTTTTTTTTTTTTGTATGGCCATGACACACAAAGGTGGTTATGAAAACAGGCCATCAGGGATAGGGCTCACACAAACCCCCAACAAGCCATTAGCCTCACTTAAGCAGCACACAAGCCGCCATCCCCCACCATCAGTTAACCCCCCCTCCTCCTCCCCCCCCTCACCTGGTGGTGGCAGCAGCTCTTCTTTCTGTCCTCATTTTTGCCCCAGGCCAGTTAGCCATACTGGCAAAAAGAAGCCTTATAAAAGCCAACAGGTCCTGAGAGCCAGTGTGATGTAGTGGTAAAGAACACAGGACTGGGATTCAGGTGATCTGGGTTCTTCTTCGTGGTCTCTGGGCATCACACATATGCACAGAATGTTTGACAGGGGTCCCTCTTTCCCCTAGTATAAATAGGCGGGGCTTCCACCATTTTCCCAGTTCAATGGAGACCAATGTTTTGGCCTCAGAACTGGGAATCAGGCACAACATGGCCCAAGTCTAGGATGTTTTTATAAATTATGCCATAGAAGAGAGATTGATGGAAACTTTTTGCAACCATAAGTAAGTCACCAAAAGTGATGTGCGGGCTGGTGGGTGGGTTGTGTGAATGCATGAATGACCACTTGAAGAACATCAGTTAAACATAAGCAACCTTATTTTCTTCTTCATGGTCTCTGTGCATCACACGTATGAATGATTAGCAAACTAACCCTGTATGGTGGTGGGAGGTGTTGTCATCAAACAGTGGAACAATGCTCTCGCACAGCATGTCTGAAAGAGCAGTCCTGTCTTGCTCTAATGTCCAGCTGGTAGAGTTTTACAAATTAGACTAGGTAGCTGCCTTGTAAATGTCTTGCAAGGGGATCCCAGCATGGAGTGCCATAGACATTGCCATAGCTCTTGATGAATGTGCTTTTGGTTGGTCTGGCAGCTGTGGGTGTGCCAGCTGGTAAGCCAATTTGATTGTCTGTATGATCCAGTGGTCCTGACTTTGAAGACTGATCAGTTCGCCCTTGGATTGTTCAGTGTAGGCTAATAGCAAAAAGGCTCTTGGAACATATCTTGTTGTCAGAGGAAATGGGAGGAACATAGATCAATGTTCCCTTGCCCATGGAACAAGAAAAATATCTCCAAGAGCGCCCTAGCCAATCTCAGCCATGGAGCAGAAGACCCCACATGTAGGAACCTTAAGAAGTGGAAGTAGTCCTGGTGAATGGAAATATTCAAGTATGCATCTTTCAAATCTATTGTTGCGAACAAGTCCCCCTGCATAGTAGTGGGAGGATATTTTGCAAAGAAACCACTCAGAAGTTTTTGGTCAGAATTAAGTGGTTGATGCCCCAAAAGTCCAGAACTGGCTGGAGATTTCCATCTTTCTTCAGGATGGTGAAATATCTGGAATAGAAACAGTAGTGTATACTGGATCGATGGGCGGGAAGGATTGCTCCTTTTGCTAATAAGGTATTGACTTCCTCCATTAGGGCTTGAGAGGGAGGATGGTGCAGACTATTTTGAGTGGTGGTAATGTGCCTAATACAATGCGATATCCATGTTGTATTATGAACAACACACACTGATCTGGTGTGGTGCTTTTCCATTTGCATAGAAAGTCTCTGAGGCAGTTCTCAAACTGAAAAAGTGACAACGGTGATGGACCGGTTTGCACAACCCATCAATGGAGTTTATTGGGTTGCTAAAAGCATGGTGCACCATGGTGATGCTGTCAAGCGAACTGTTGTTGCTGTTAGTGTTGGACAGTGAACAGGGTCCTACTCTGGTAGTGATGGTATGGAACCAAGGGCTCCATGGCCACTTACATGCTCTCAGAGACTGAGGTGATCCAAAGCCCATCCATCTCACCATTGCTCTGGCCTTTTGAACGGTGTCAAGGTTCTCATTGGTCCTCCCTCCCATTGAACCTGGTTCCCTGAGCTTTGCTCCGTTGGAGCGCATCATGCCTTCCTTTGCAGGGGAGGTCTCTACCCACCTCCATGTGACATCCCCTCACATATCTGAATGTTGCCAACAGATTCCCTCTGAGTCTCCTCTTCTCCAGGCTGAAAAGACCCAGTTCCCTCAGTCTGGCCTCATACGACATCCCCTGCAAACCGGCCACCAACCTTGTGGCCCTACGTTGTACTGACTCTAGCCCGGCTATATCCTTTCTGTAATGAGGGGCCCAAAACTGAACACAATACTCCAGCTGCAGGCGCACCAGAGTCATATAGAGTGGTAGTAATACCTCTCTCAATCTAGAAGCCACACTTCTGGCTATGCAACCAAGGGTGGCATTTGCCCTCTTGACCACTGCATCACACTGCTGACTCATGTTTAGCCTGCAGTCAACCAGTACCCCGAGGTCCCTTTCACAAGTGCTGCTCTCCAGCGACTTGTCGCCTAACCTGTACTTATGACAGCTATTCCTATGCCCCAAGTGCAAGACCTTGCACTTATCCACATTGAACGCCATCCTGTTGTCTCCTGCCCACTTCCATAGTCTGTCCAGATCCTTTTGGATCTGGAGTACCTGCTCCTCAGTTGTGGTCACTGCCCCTGTTTTAGTATCATCTGCGAATTTGATCAGTAGACTGTTCACCTCTTCTTCCATGTCATTGATGAAAATATTAAAGAGGATCAGCCACAGCCCTGGGGGACCCCGCTTATCACTGGCCACCATCCTGATGATTCTCCATTAATGGTTACCCTCTGCTTTTGGTCAGTCAACCATGCCCTAATCCATTGGACAGTGCTTTGGTCTATCCCAAAACTCCTCAGTTTCTCCACCAGGATATCATGGGGCACTTTGTCAAAGGCCTTGCTGAAATCCAGGTAAACCGCATCCCCTCCATCTAGCCATCTTGAAACCTTGTTGTAGAATTCCACAAGGTTTGTCTGGCAGGACCTGTTTTTGCGGAAGCTGTGTTGTGTGGCTGCCAACTTCCCTTCCCTATCTAGCATCACTAGATCTCTCGCTATTATGAGCCTTTCCATTGCTTTTCCTACAATGGACACAAGGCTAGCTGGTCTGTAATTCCCCATGTCCTTTCTACTACCCTTTTTGAAAATTGGGACTACTGATGCCACCTTCCAGTCCTCTGGAACTTCACCTGTTCTCCATGAGGCCTCAAAAATGGAGGCCAGCAGGCGTTGAGAGAACCTCTGCCAACTAAGTATTCTTGGGTGTAACCCGTCAGGGCCTGACGCCTTTGTAATGTCCAGTGCCCTGAGGAGCCCCTCGACTTCTAGGGGGCTGACTCTAATCTGTGCCCTTAAATCCCCAGCCTCATCTAATCTCCTATGCGGATCTCCCCCGTCCTGCTTTGGGGAGAACACAGAGGCAAAAGGGCTTGGTTACTTCTTCCAGCAGGACTGGTAAAGATGGTGCGTGGCGGACCACTCTGAGAGGAGGCATAGTTTCAAACTCAATTATATATCTGTGCTCTATAATTGAGAGAACCCACCGAGATGCACAGATGATTTTATAGTCAATCCCCAAATGGGAGGGGTAGGTTCAGAGAGATGAGAGGAGAGGTTCACACAACCTGTCAGCGCTGGCGTTTGTCAGAGTTGACATGCTTCCTAGGCTGCTGGTAGCAAGGCGCATCAGTACAGCAGGTACAGCATTGGGGAAAGGGTTGGAGACCCATGGAATACCCCTGCTGATAAGGTTGGAAGGGGTGGTATTGATTCTGCATGTTTGACAACCACTTACGAGGATGCTGATGAGAAGGTCCCCATCCCATCCTACGAGCAGTAAGGCATGCTTTATGACTTCAGTCCAGCTTGTCATTGGTCTTTGCGAGAAACGGTCCAGTGCCATCAAAAGGCATGTTTTCCACCCTCTACTTAGTCTCCGGGAGGAGATTGCTGGCTCGGAGACACACATGTCACCTGAGGGCCACTGCACTGACAAGCGCCCTGCAGTCGCAGTTGACATGACAAACAAACACACCATCCTATCTAAAAAGACTGAGAGTACCTTCTGTATTGC
Source organism: Varanus komodoensis (assembly GCF_004798865.1). Classification (NCBI taxonomy): domain Eukaryota; kingdom Metazoa; phylum Chordata; class Lepidosauria; order Squamata; family Varanidae; genus Varanus; species Varanus komodoensis. The sequence goes on from NW_025335684.1 coordinate 12,957,322, forward strand.
ACAGATAATTCATAGTTATGCAGTCACAGGCTCCTTTCTTATTTCAAAACAATTAAAAAGAGTTAGATGATCGAAAAGAAAACCAATATACATCAAGAAAACCATACAAATTCTAAATTCAATGTCGATAGACCTCAGTCACACCATTATATTGTTCTGTATTCCTTTCTGATTCAAACATACAGCAATTCTATACTCACATCCATTTGAATGAAATCAACTAAGTCATTTCCAATAATGTTGTGCTTCAAGAATTTATATTTGATGAAGTTTAATTGAGGAATAATTTCTAGTCTCTTGTATATGTCATACAAAAAGTAGTCTATCCTTAACTCAGTCTGCATGTTAGAGAAAAATGGTGGGGGGAAAGAATTTGGTTTATTTCCTAATCACAACCATAGACACAGGAGTCTTTTGCTAGAGGCCATATCCCCTGCCAATTTCTGCATGTTCAAGTCAGTGTGTCTAAGTCTGATAAAGTTGCCTGGGAGATGTTATTTATAATACCACTAATGGAGTTGGTCATTAAGCACTGGACACCTCTTTCAGATCATTATCCCAAGGGGATATTTCCATAGACAAGTACTAAAAAGAAATCTGGAGTCTAAAAAACACCTCTTATTACTTCACAGTTTATACACAGGAAGAGAAAAAAATGTTTAGTTGCAAAGTAAAGTTCTGATTTCTGATACAAAAATGGGGGAATGGAGAAGAGATATGCAAAGACACTTATTTGCCTTCACAAACAGCTAGAAACTTCTGTATTTTTGCCACCATGGATAGAAAGCCTTCACACTAGCTTCCACCATGTCAGTGAGTATTAGTTCACTTGCCCACAGGCAAAGGATTAAACAGAAAAAGCATCAAGAAATCCTTTGTCTACAAATGTGTCAGCAAGCAGAGCATGAGTTTCCTGAGGAGTGTAGGGGGGGTCTGGACTTCAGGGATGCAATTTCCTCTCATAGCATGAAGCTTGCTCTCTGCCCTTGTTTTCTGAAACTACAAGTTATTTATTCCTGCTGCTGTGAAAGGAAGTTTCAGCGCAATTGCTCTTACAAATTCCTGTGCAACTTGGAAAGCTCTTTCTAGATCAGACGGCTCTTGATCAAAACAATCATGGATCAAGAAAACAGCACCTGCATAGCTTGCTGCAATGTACAAATGACAAGCAATTAGGGGGGTTGCATTTTAATTGTTCTTACATATCCTGTGCTTTTTGTTATCTTGCATTGTTCTGCATTCTTTTAACCATTTGTAACTGGCCCACATAACACTCATTAGCCGGCAAATCAAAAATACAGTATAGTAGTGCTTTTTTTTGTTTTAAAAAAATAAAAGGTGCTGGAACTCACATCTTGTTAATCTTTTATTTAAAAAATTATATATTCAGTTCTTAATATTCTGGCCTTTTTATTAGCAGGACCGGTGGTTGAGAATTAGTAATATTTTTCATTTTTAAATTTGGGGTCACACTTTTACACTAAAAATTAAAAAAAGATTTTCAATTCACCAATGTTTTTTTAAAATAAAGAAATTATTTACTTTTCGCATGTAGTCAGTCACTGTAATGAAACATAATGGTTGCCGCCCGCAGTAAGCACTCAGCACGTGACCACACGACCAATCAGAAGCCAAGCAGCGTCACAAGCCGAGCAGCGCCATCACAACCAGCACGGACACACAAGCAGCCCATGTGCACCATTTTAATGATTTTGCCGCAGACCTGCTACGTCCAACAGGGCGATTCAAATTCATGTGGAAAAACCCATCGAAAAAAGGTGCCGGAACACCGTTCTGGTGCATTCTATGACAAAAAAAGCCCTGCAATATAGTAATTACAATTAATGTGTTAATTACAATTTATCGTACATTTATGTCAGACAAATCCTTTAGATTCTTAACTTTTACCAAATGGGCAGAGCAACTGGAACACAGAAACTGAAAGAGAAGAACATTCATTAGATGAATGCTGAAATGGAGCAATCAGATTCTAAGCCAGAATTATAAAGTACTCCATTCAAAAGAATTGCACCGACTTTGGTTCCACAATCTGAAGTTAACTGAATGTGGAACAATGTACTGGTGAGATCAAAAAAGTCACCTTTGAAATGATTACACTTGTTACTACTAATTCATATTTTGTGAATATTCCTGAAGCCAGGAATTTTTCGTATCAGAAACTTTTGACACCAGAAGGAATCTACTTGTAGTGAGCACTATCTTCATAGAAAGCTTTACTTCACAACCAGAGAATAGTGTGGTATTTTCCAAAGCACCAACCATGATCTTTATGTTGTGAGACTGTGCGCAATACAGATAACAACACTTGAGGATTGTCTTCATTACTAATGGGTACAAAGAAACAAGAAAAGGAAGCAAGGCTAAGAACTCTCCCCCCATGATAAATCCTTTCTTGCAGATCTCATCAATAGTCAGGGAAGAGAATGGATTTTTCTCAGTGCACACATAGATCTAATGTTTCCGGGAAGTCACAAGTGGTATGAACTGATTCTGTGAGGTCATCTCTTGAGGGGGCAACCAGGAGCCATTCATCAAGGTACTTGGACTCCTTATAAGTGAAGATGACAACCATACATTTGGTTAAGACTCTTGGGGTATTGGAGAGTCCAAATGAGAGGGCAGAGAATTGAAAAGCTTTCACACCAACTTAGAAGCAAAGGTAAAGTTGGTAAACCTTATGGATGATGATATGAAAATAGGCATGTTTTAAATCAATAAACACAAACCAGTTCCCTTGACATAGCTGTGGTAAGATGTTTTGCAAGAAAACAATGAGAAACATCCTCAGTGTGATGAAATAGTTGACATCTCTGAGATCTAGAATCAGGCATAGGCCACCATCCTGCTGTGGTACCACAGAGTATCAAGAGTAGAACCTGTACTGAAGGTAAAATGGGAGGACAGGCTGTATGGTCCCTTTCAAGAGCAGCACAGCTATCTCTGCTGCCAGGATGAGGGATGGTGGCATTACCCACATGGAAGCAAGAGGTGGCAAGGTGTCAAATTTGATTTGGTATCCTCTCCCCACAGTGAAGAAGACCCACCTATCCAATGTTATGGCTTCCCAAGCGGGAAGATAGGTGGAGAGACATTGAATCAAACCAGACAGTGAAGGGGACTAGTCAGTGGCACTAGCCAATGCCACCTTTTGAACTGCTGAACTAGCAGCCTCCCTTCATCTGGGTTGGGCAGCAGGCTGTTGGTGCAGAGAGTAGGAGTACTGCTCTCATGGTATATGGCATAGAGGCCCCCAGTCCACTTACATGCCTGTTGTGGTGGCTGCATCTTCTTCCCTGCATCCTGGCCTTCTGAATGGAGTCAAGTCTTTCATCAGTGTTGAAAAGGCTCTCCCTGTCTAACAGCAGGTCTTTAATGCCACAATGTGCCTCCTGCGATAACCCTACTACACAAAGCCAAGTGTGTTGACGAACCACCACTGTACTAACTAGAGCCCTGAAGTCACATTTGACATGGTAGCATGCTGTGTTGATCTGTTGACATGACAGGCAGAGGACCTCAGATTGAAAGACTTAGGCCAGTTCTCTGTATCGCTCTGGGAGATGGCTCAGAGAAGAAGCTCATCTTCTCCCAAAGAAATCTCTGGTAGGTGGCTATCCTGGCTACATAACTGGAGACATGATGGCTTAATGCCATAGATAAGTAAACACAGTGTGCCATCATGTTCAGCTGGCATCCCTCCTTATCTACAGGCACTGAGTGTCCTCTCTGCAACTGTCCCTGTGCTAACTCAACAATTACCATATTTGGCCAGGGGTGCTGAAGCAGGAATGGGATCAACTTCTCTTGATCGCAATGCATCTGCTCAACCCACTTCAACACGTGCGTTAGCTGTGCCGGTGTTGTCAAAGACCAGGTCCACAACTGTCTCAATGTGTGGTTGTGCCTCAAGTCCAAGCAGGTAGCCATCAAGAGAATTTGCTCAGAAAAGTGTCCCATGTCCTTGGAAAGAGATCCCATTTTCTGCGATGATCATGTCTGATGAGAAGGTGAACAGATCCTCAAACTGGGCTGAATATGAGTCCTAGACATAGTCCTCTGGGACCAGAGAGAGATGGAACTTTATTGTGAGATGGGAGGGAGTCATGGTAGTGTTGACCTTGCTGCTGGTGCTCTGCTGCACCCTTCTCCATGGTATCCCAGATATTCCTCATACTTACATCTCATAGAGGCCAAGAGATCCCAATCCCTGTCAAGTCCAGTCTCCTGGCCATATATTGTGGAGTTAGTCAGCAGGTTCCACTTTTCCGATCAGAGAGGGCTGACCGAGACTAAAACCACATGACATTCAGGTGTGGTATCACATGATGTCAGTAAGGAGGTCTCAGCCCACTGAGAGGGCTGAGGAATGAAGCAAAGTCACCACAGGTCTTGGTTGCACTGACGTTAGTAGTGACCGTCATGGAGAGATCTCAGAGGGAGTCAGGCTGGTATGTGTAACAGCTAACCACAGATCTTACCCTCCCGGACTCACAGCCAAAATAGAGTCTGTCATCCACACAGGCCCTATAACAGCTGGTTCTTTGGGTGGTGAAGTCACCTTCAGCGTCAATGGGGAGTGGCATGCCCAAAGCCTTTTCTTGTGTTTGGTCTTTACCAACTCCACCATCTTCTTAGCCTTCTTACCCAATTTATTGGCCCTATGGGCCTCAGCAGAGCACAGTGGAGTAGACAAGACAGATGGTGTGTTTGAAGGAACCCCTGCAGCCACAGATTGCAAATGTGACAATCCTAGAGGCCAGGACATGGATAGGTTGTTTTGCATAACAAAGTGGGGGAGTTGGGGGGATAGAATTAGGTTTGGGTAACAAGGGGATAAGAATAAGAACAAGAATGGAAGTCAAAGCTGGAATTAAAATGAAGAAAGGAGTCAATGAAAAGCAAGACCTACCAAAAGAGGAAAATCTGAAAGTGGCAGTCAGAAAAGAACTGAGGAAAGGGTAGGAGGGGAGTAGTTCCCACCAAAATAGGTCTAGGCTAGAAAATCATCCTGACAACAGGCCCTATGCAGATAGACAGTCTAGAAACACCAGTATTTAATACAAGTTCAATTATAATGAAGTAACCAACTAGCATAAAACAAGTGCCAATAAATTCCCTCTTCGTGGGTCAAATTAATTTATAAGATGAAAGGCTTCTCTTCAAGAAAATAGCAATGAATCAATAGTGAAGCATTAAGAGAAATAACTTTCCATCTTTCCTGATTTTCCTTAAAAGAGAGAGGAGGGAGACCATTCCACTTCCTACTACATTGTTGGCAAGATGCACTCCCCTTTTTAGATTAATTATGCAGTTTCCAGACATGCTCTTGTTTAGGCCAAGAACATTATGCCACTTCTAGCTATAATCCTTTCAAACACTCATAAACACACACTTAGTACTTGAATAAAGAAACTACAAGGAAACACCTGCAACAGCACAAAATGTAGCACCTGTTCACATTCTTCTCTGTAAATTGATACTGAAAGTTAGCACTCCAACAAGCAAAGACAAACCTCCCTGTCAAAAACTTTAGTTGCGAAGTATCAATACCTAGTAAGAAATTCCATCATTCCACTTGTACAAATGGCACCGGGCTAGCAGAAAAAGGAGAATCCAACTAGATACCTTTGAGCAGGAGTGGTAAACCCTGCAAGTATAATCTGAAAGTATAAAATAGAATGGAAAGATTTGACAGCTCTCCACTAGTGCTATGAGTCTGTGGAGTAACACTGTTGGAATACCGCTCACAATGTATACTGAGAATCTGAACTTACGCAAGCACCAGTACATTGAATGACAACACAACGGGCTTGGAGATGAGGAGGTACTGATAGACAACTGAATTATTTACCTGATATTTGCATGTTATTATTCCATGACATTTTACAGTTACTGAAATAATTAATGTATTATCAAGCACTTTAAGAATTCTTTCAAGTGTCTACTCTTGAAAAAAATAATGCATTCGCAGTAAACTTAAGCAGCTGAGAAAAAATAAAACCTGTGGCCCTGCTCCCTCCTTTATAAACTATTCTTCCCTTACCTAAATATCTGCTTACTATCATACAATGCTAGATAAATGTATTTGTCCAGTGCTTTAATATACTTCCCTTACCTCTAGCTACAGACTTGCTCTGTAGTTTCAATTATGAACTGTAAAAAGAGAAATCTTCTTTTCCAAAGACTTCCTGTAACCAAGCATGGGGAAATATTACTCACTTAGAAATTACCACTTTCATTTTGACACAGTTGACCTAGTCACCTCCCTCTACCTACCTGGTCTCTCTACTTCCCAGCCCATCTCTCCTCACAAGTCTGTATTTCACTTTTTGATTGATCTGAGCCACTTCAGAAAACAATCTTGCTCTGAAAAACAAAATAAAAACTCAAATTCAAAATCCTTGCCTCAAGACTTTGAGTAAAACCACATAATAGAAACACCATGCAGCGTCCATATAAGCATGAGCATAACATATAGTACTAGCCATTATATCACTGTAGCTTTTTCTCCTCAGCATACACTAAGGAAATATACTACACAGTATTCTAACTCACGTGAACTGCAAAATTTTATGCAGTTCCCACTGAGATGGTTAATGTAAAATTGGTCTGTACACTTCTGACTGCTAGTGGGAACTCACAAGAATGAATGTTCATACAATTTATTTATTTAGATGTGCAAAATGTCTGAAAATATAAATCTAACAGCAGAGAACCTTATATACCAGTCTTAAATGCTGGTATATTGCTTATGGAAGCCTTCACTCACATGAGACCCCATCCTGAACTGGTACAACCAAACACAGATTTACAACCAACTGATTGCTAAATATATTCTTATTCTTATAATCATCATCAGGATTCTGCCTTTCCTCATAAGCAGCCCAGGTTACCCCATCTGCTCTTGGGGTAGCTAGTCACAAAAAGTGGCTAGTCACAAAAAGCATTATGGAAATTGTTGCTGCAACCAAAATTCAACCTATTTGTACAAGAATTTTAAGGGAAGGGAAAAAGGAACATGACTGCCAAAATTACTTGTGTCTAGAAAGCTTCTTTATATCATATGGATGACATCTAAAGAAATGTGCAAGTGGATTTCCCTTCTCCTTCTAACCTTCAAAATCTATTCCAAAGGAACCCCCAAGCCCCTGGAACAGATATGGGGGAGGAATACTGGTGATTGGAGTAGAAAGATCCATTCTACTCCACATTCCACTGAGAGACACTGTTCCACTGATGGACAGACATTGCTAGATCCAACCCAAAAAGTACAGTGGTACCTTGGCTCATTACTTAATCCGTTCCAGGACTCTGGTCGTGACCCAAATTGGTCGTGAGTCAAGTCAAATTTCCCCATAAGATTCAATGTAAATAAGGTTAATCCATTCTGTAACTATTTTTTGTTTAACCTCAAAAATTTGACACAAAGTGGCAAAGAACAACAAAGATCACGACCATCTCCCCCTCACCCCAAGCGCAGCCACCACCATCCAACGCAACCGTGATTGCACCCGTCATCCCTGCATGAGCGTGACCGCAATCATGGCCATAGATGGGTGATCGCAGGTGCGCTCAGGTGGGGAGGGGAGCCAGGTGTGATCGCAGGTGCGCTCGAGGGGAGACAGGTGCGATCACGGGCGCGCTCAGGAGGGAGACAGGCACAATCACGATCATCACTCGATGCGGAGTTCACAACCTGAGGCAAAATTTTTCAGAAATTTCTGTTCGAGACCCAATTTGGTCGTGAACTGAGGCATTTATGAGCTGAGGTTCCACTGTATTTCCCATAATTTAAATACATACAAAAGGAAATTAAAGTTAGGAAAATATACACCCCATCTCAATTTTCAAGACAATGACAGAAAAATATATTATCTCAAATGTCATTTCTTATGCACAGCTGCTTAACTGTGTACAGAATGTGTTCCTCCCAGGAACTTTTACCACTGACAATTTAATCTTTACAAGTAGAGCAACTATTAGTCTGCAGCATATACAGATATGGAGGGAGGGGGAGAGAAGAACATAGGAAATGCTGTCAGAACATCATCTTGTGCAGTCAGGAAAGAGTTTTTCCAATGCTACCCGAAATTCTCAAGGATTGAACCTGGAACCTTCTACATGGAAAGCAAGTGCCATACCATTGAATTACAATCCTTCCCTGAGGGTGACTCTGCACACTCAGTGAATCTGAGCATCAAACATGCTCCCTACTTGCTATGAAGAAATGTTGGCGGGGGGGGGGGGGGGTAGCTACCAGAGCATCAAAAAACTTCAAAGCACAATGCTAGGAGGAATGAAGTTTCTACAGTGGACCTCTGGGCTATACCTTATAAAGCCCATGAACTAAGCACTCTAACTCTGCTGATATTCTTTAAGTGCAGGAATTCCAATAGTGATGTCAACCCTGATATTACTGTTTATGGTTTCCTCAAGACTTGGAAAACAAGACACACATAACCACAGAATATGAAGTACTCTGAAGGAAAAAAAATTCTTCCCAAATTCATACAGAATTTTACTGAACATCACATGAATATGAAACAAAAGCTGTTACTTTCAAGGCACTTAATACACAGAATCAGAAATAAACAACACCCTTGAAAATGCTGAGAATCATGAAGAATTTAAAATTCAGAGACATCTGTATAAAGGAAATATTAATCTTCCATGAATTGAGTTGTAAAGCACTTTACAGGTACAAAGATGTGGTGTGTCTTACACTGCAGGGAGAATAAGAAAATGGGAAAAGGTCACTGGCAAGCTATTTAAGATTAATAAGAGAGCACTTGAATAGGGTATAGAAAATGCTCCCCTCTTTTCTAGTACTGAAGACTACAGAGGCACTACTACAGTCGGCTTCAAACAGAAACAGAAAAACAGACCTGTCATTCAGCCCAGAATAAATAGGGTTTATTTTTGAAGAATCTACTCCTTTGTTTCCTGATACTGCAATAAGTAGTTTCTGACCACTCTACTGTGCACACAGAAAAACGGGATATTAATGAAAACATAACCTGTGTCAAAACATAAAGCATGCCTGTCTTGATTATCTCTGTACTTTCATCAGGGGATCATTTGTCAGCCATTGTAATGAGGAACAGACTGCTTCAGTGAACCAGAGAAAAATGCTTTTCTGGTTTTTTTTTTATTTACATTTTGAAAAGGATTGTAAACATCTGTTTTTACTGACCTTGGTGACTTGGCAGGGTCTCTTTCCAGCAGAGATCTAATCATAGCTATTTTCAAACAATCTTCCATTTTCCCCCAAATATTCCCCATCTCCACATTACCCTAGAAGATGTGGACATGACCATCAGTTTTGGTCATGGGTGGCCAATACCAAGTGGGCAGTGAAGGAAGAAGCATTCTTCTTTAACATCCTGTGAGAAAGAAGGAATGACTTCCTTCCCAACCCAAAACAAATGAATTCATTGTTGGAAAAACAACACAAAACTGTATTATAAAAGACTTCAGAATAGTTGCATTTCATTGCAAAAGTGCTTGCATTCAGTGGAACTGTCCTCTGATCTACCATTTGGTAAAATATAGGTCCTTCTTTCAGCAACTACACTACTACCACACAAGAGTATTCCTTTGAACTCTGCATCTCAGGTATGAATAGTTCCACAGAGAAAATCACTGCTTTTCTGTTTCATCTTCAAATGCAGTCTCATCATACATCCATTCATTACAAGACTTCTCCAAGCGCCATATGCTGAGCACAGAACAATGTCATTTAGTTTCTCCCAAGAGATAAACTTGAGAAAGTGAACCTTTTCAACAGAAAGTGACTACCTCTTGTTTTAAGGTCCAAATGTTATAAAACCATAGAGGTTCAGTATTGGAATGGAACAATCCAAAGTATAGTCATAACAAAGTTAACTGTGAGCCTCAATGTATCTATACTCCAAAACCAACCTTTTTCTGTCATTTCTAAGACTTTGCAAACAGTGATATTTTAACCGAATTTGAATGTGAAAAGAATAACCATCTTACTAGGCTTTAAAATGCACAGAGGATAAGTCAATAGTTAGAAGTTCTCAAATGCCAAGGATTACAGCAGTTGGAAGAGCTAGAAGTAGCTAAGTTTCATTGTAAGGAACCTCTGTACCTATAGAAAATAGGGTCAGAGAGCAAGATAACCTCTCTCCTGCAGAAAAAGCTGATTTCCACTGGAATGAACTCCTGAGTCCAACTTCAAAATAAAAACAGTTGTATTGCCTTTCTAATCTTGAGGTCTGCGAAACAAGAAATTTCTTATACCCAGATAAGAAGGACCATTTCAAGTGATCCTCACAACAAGCATTATTGTGAAGGCAAAAGAAAGAATCTGAAGGCTGGATCCACCCAACAAGGCTAATCCTAGAGACAAAAACTAGACTCACAGTCAAGGAAGGGGCACTGAGAGCTCAACTGAGAGCTTCCTAACTTTCTGGCAACTTCAACCCAAAAGCTCCTGTGCTTATGCTAGTGAACTCTTTTCAGAGGAAAGTGGTCAGTGACTTAAAGCAACCTGTAAAACCTGCAGTCTGCCTTGAAGAAGGTCAGCAGTACCAAAAGACCTACAATAAACTCTTGAAGAGAAAGAGGGAGCTAGGCAAGACTTGCAAATCCAAGGAGCAAATTGCAGAAAAAAACCTGACAAATTGCAGAAAAAAACCTGACAACCTTGTAACACTAATGAGTCACATGACACCAGGGAGGGAAAATGGCTAATAATGCCCAATTTGGACAGTTTCACTTAGGGGTGTATTCACTTTTGTTGCCAGCAGTTTAGACATTGATGGCTGTGTGTTGAGATATTTTGAGGGGACAGCAAATTTACACTGTTATACAAGCTGTATACTCATTACTTTACATTGCAGCAAAGTGTAAAGATATAATACATGAAAAGATATAATAAAATATTTACAAAATGTGAGGGGTGTACTCACTCCTGTGATATACTGTAGATCTCAAGAAAAAATTTCCCAGATTTTATCCTCCTTATGTTCTCATACTGCCAGGTTTAGTTTCTGCCATTGTATTGTCATATATTTTATTTTCTTGATTTTAAGCAACTTCTTATAATCTGCCTTGCATTTACTAAGTGTTCCTAAGGGTTCCTTAGGATAATTCTAATGCAAGTCCCTTAATTCTTAGGCCATTGTTTGCTGCTCTGCATTCAGCATCAAACCAGCCAGAATGCAACGCTGATGTACTTTTATTAACGGAATCATTACACAGGGTCTAAGTTCTGTAATAATTTTTTTTGAAAAAGATCTAGATGATTTGCTGAGTTGTTTCAAAATAATTGTTGCAAAGATCATCATACTATGGCTACAACTTCTTTCTTCAATGGCACTACTCAGGCTGTGTGACCATTTTAGTCTTCTCTCACCAAACACTACCGCTACCTTTACACATATAAGTATAATAACCTCCAGATTTGTCCACAGAAGTTTTGTAAAGTATATATAGATTATAATGATATACAAACTTTAAAAATCTTAGTTAGCTGCTAGAAAACATCTTCTAAATCTAAATCCAGAGATAACAAAGGCCCTTCTGAAACTGCACCTATAAGGTCAAGTCTCCACAAATAAAGATGAATGCATTTGATAACTTCCAAGTTATCTGATCCAGAAGAGATACTAAATCCTTCCAGATCTTATCAGTCACTAGTCTTTCCTTTGTGGAAGGGAAATAAGTATTCCTACAGAAAAAGAACATTTCCATCCATCGCTTTAATTTGTATTGGTAAGGAGGAACCATTTTGTGATCCACCATCCACTAACTGTGGGTCTTCTGCTAATTCTAATGAGATAAAGAATGCTAATCTCCCACTTCCTCTGCCTTTCATACATTTCTTTATAGCTGGCTGATATTGAGAGAGAGAGAGAGAGAGAGAGAGAGAGAGGGTTGAACTAACTAAATTTCTCAGTGTATGTCCCAACTCCTACATTAGTTCTGAAGTGCAATTTCTTCCTTTCATTTCTATGATGAAATATTTTGATATTACAGTAAAACCTTGGATTGCAAATATAATTCGTTCCAGAAACATGCTTGCAATCCAAAGCACTTGTATATCAAAGCAAATTTCCCCATAAGGTTCAATGTAAATAAGGTTAATCTGTTCTGTAATTATTTTTTTTTTTTAATCACAAAAATTTGAAGCGGGTGCATTCGGGGGGGAGGCAGGCTCAATTGCGGGCGCGCTGGGGGGAGGCAGGTGCGCTGGGGTTGGGGGAGACGTTGCTGGACTCACACCCGCAGAGAGAGAGAGAAGAACTGGCATTCAGTTGTGACGTGACACTTGGCAGACAAAGCACACATAATACTCGTACTGCAAGACATTGCTCGTTTATCGAGTTAAAATTTAGAAAAACTTTTTGCACGTCTTGCAAAACACTCGCAGACCAAGTTACTCGCAATCCAAGGTTTTACTGTATTTGGATAGCTAACAAAACAGGAGCTCTCATATCTGTTCCTTCCTTTCCCTACCAATCCAATTATCAACATTAGCCTGATTTGCTATTTCATTCTTTCTTAAAGGGAGAATTATTGAACGCTCCTCTGAACCAACACGAGACACAGTCCATTTTTCTTACAGCATTCTCTATTGCCTCTAGTACAAGTCACACAGGCCAAATCTCTGAGCATGCTCAGGGTGGTTTGTTGAACCCAATCTGGTAATTAGTTTCTGAAACTCTGCTTATGAATCTCCTGAGCCCCATCCCTTTGAGAAGACTCTCTGAAACTAAGCATGGCTCCTCTCTGCTCACTGCTCAACAATCTGGGCCCCTTGCCACAGGGTTGAGCTCAAAGGGAAGGGGTTCATCTACTCCTGGGCGTTCCTTGTCCCCAGCAGCCCCTCCCATTGGCGGTTTGCCTATGGCATTCCCAGGAACAATTCAGCACAGCAAAGTGGTCAGCCTTCAAATAATCATTCCCTCCTCCTCCTCCTGCTGTTGCATCCCACAATCCTGCACCAACCCACCCACACCCACTCTTGCTGAGACATTCCTCATATCCTGAATCTGAGTCTGTATCTATGACATGGCTAGTGTCCCATGGGAACACTTGCCCAGGCCCACCATCCCCCTTGTTCCCAACAAGAATAGAGTTAGTGTACAGTTGATATGGCTCATTTTGATATTGTTAATCTCAAGTGATAACTCACTAATCCCTCTGTTTTCTATATTTTTGGGTTCTATTGAAGGTTCAGCAGCCCCAGCAGGGAGAGTAAGGCAGTGCCCTGAGATGTCCAGGCGTTCTTCCATAAGAGGAGAAGAATCCAGTTGTGTGGAGTTTGACTAAAAGCTATCTTGTGCTTGGGCAAAAAAAGGCAGCAGCATCAATTATCATCAATCATGGGTCAGATGGAATAGGGTTAAGAATGGAAAAGGAGCTGTCAGTGCTGCCCTCACATACATTTTAATTAGACTGATAGTATAATTCTGAGTTTGTTCTCCAGTCAAAGACAATATTATTTAATTAAAGTAGTGAATCTGTACAGAGCTTATCAACCTTAGTTGCATCCTTTTGCTGTTCTAAGTGGGCTTGCACAGAAAGCCGATGCAAAAAATCTCAAGAGCAACTAGCCTGATCAGAGTGCTGATAATAGCTTTCAGACCCAAAACTGACTCTTGCAACACATCCATTTTATGAAAAAATTATCTCTGCTGTCTGTTTGGATTAAAAAACATTGATCTCTTCATAGACTGTACAATGTAGACATTTCTGTCTCAACATCCACTCTACTTCACCTGAATTCTTACTAAGTGTGTTTAATATCGTTTCATATGAATTGGAATGTATTTTGACAGGAACTGAGCAATCTGCCCTTTCTTCCAATACTGGGCCCAGCACCAGCAAACATTTTATATAAACAGGATACAGAAAATATCCATTGTAACAAACTAATCAGATGAAGTCCAAGGTAATAAAATATAAAAATTAAAAGTAATTTCAGGAACTCCCACCCAAAAGTTAAGTAATTAAAATAAAACACTGAAGATTTTGAATAAATTCATATAATAATCCCACAAACTACTAGTTTGTTATGGTCAGAACCAAGGCTTCATGCACTACCTTCTTCCAATCTGAGGCAGCAACCACTTAATAAAAAGCTGTTAAGCACAGTAAACCTCCCTACCCAGTTAAAACAATACATCTCTAGCAGCTCCCCCTAATGTATCCGTTTAGGCATCAGAGGAGACAAACACAGCCCCAAGTAGCTGTTCTTCCTTCTTTCCCTCCAGCTGCTCCCAAGTAGCCACTGGCAGCCCTGCCTTTTGTACCTGTTGCAGCACTGCTTGGATACTGGAAGAGACAAATACAGTCCCAAGTAAATGTTCTTCTTCCCTCTTCTCCTCCAGTTGCTCCCCCACTTATCTTCTTGTTACACCTAAGAAACAGGTCTCTATACTGTTTCAAAAACCTTCACATCCTATTTGACCAGAGACAGCAAAGTGACAAAGAAATATATGCACTCACTCAGGAAACCAAGCCTCTCTCAAAGTACTTTCATTTCTCTTTAAAACTATCATTTATTTATGTATAGCCTTAACCTTACAGAAAATTACATCACTATGCTTACTGAGCAGAAAACTGGATTCCTCAAACCTTATGTGAGCATTTTTTTCCTGTATCTTTCTTAGAAGCTTCCATCCTACTACAAACAACACAGAAAAATATTCAGATTCTCAGACTAACAAACATATGTAAGTAGCCTCAACGCTTATGCCATGGATTTCCACCACTACATTTCTATGCCTTTAGCATGCTGAATGAATTCTCAGTTTTACACTACAAGTGAATTAAGATAAAGCAGGGCATTGCAAAATAGGTTCCTCCTTTTATTTTTATGTATTTCTAACATTATCACAACTATCATTTTTAACAGGAGGAGAACATGTTTTAGTTTTGCAGGCATAACAGAATTTCACTGAGAACTTGCTTTAGCATAATTTTATCACAAGAATGAAAATTCAGGCCACATAAATGGTGACATTTTACTTCAAAGTGATTTTAAGAAAACTGTTACACTGCAAGTTAATAGCATATTCCATTCATGCATAAGGTTAGGTACAAATAGGCACAGAGATTAACTTGTACTTAATTAGAATTAATTTTAATTTCACAGGAGTAAGGAAGATGCATTATACAGCATCCTTCTTGACATTTTATCTTTCAAGCTATGAGCAACAGCTCTTCATGCAGCTTCTACTCCTGCTGTCACCCAACTCACATCTCCTTTCCCCAAACTCTCAAGCAGGAAGCATCTGCAAGAGGGAATGTATCCTGGGAAAGATGTGGTGACATATCTCTGGGAGATGGTAGATGTAAAAATGAAAACAGGAAAGCATATTAGGCATTCTGTTGTCAGACAGATAAGAGAAACCAAGAGAAAACTGGGAAAGGAGGGAAACACAAGAAATGCCAAAGAAATATAATGGAGCAAAAAGAGGGGACATCTTTCATTAAACCAAACCTAAAGCAAGTATGAGCCTCTCTGTCCAGAATAACTCTGCGGTCAACTCTAATGTTTAAGCCTAACTTTCCTTTTGGAAAGAGTGCAAAAGGTTTGCAGGCAACTGCAGCCACTGTAAAAGCGAAACAGCCAGAGTACCAGCAACAAAATAGGTCAAAATTTGTAAGATTTTAAGGAACCACTACAATTTAGCATTCTTCCTCAACATTATACTTCTGCAAACTTAAAGGTTTCCCTGAATCCCTTATACCTCCCTTATGTGCACACATGGTGCCATTTTGGTTACATAAAATCCACACTTGGAGAATTCAGTTGGTATTAGTGTATAAGAAGTTAAAGCCACTAATATGTAGCAAATCCATTTACTATTAAATGCTTTTCCTAAAAGCACACCAATCCCAGAGAAAAGCAGGTTGCTTACCTGTAAGTGATGTTCTTCGAGTGGCCATCTGTGCTGTCACACATATGGGTGCTGTGCCTGCGCAGTGCCTTTGGCCAGAAGATTGCAAGCTAACATTTTTTTGGCGGGAAAGCTCCGCTTTCCCGCCCCCATGGCCTATAAAGAGCGGAGCGTCCGCCATTTTGTTCAGTCTTTGACGACTGAACGTGCGCCCCTTGTGGAAAATTTTTCAGTATGAGAAAGAAAAAAGGGATCGGTACCAAGAAAAAATGGGAAACTTTCGGTACCGATGAATGTTTCCACTCACCGACACCGAGCGGGGCCGGCGGGTGGGTTGTGTGACTGCACAGATGGCCACTCGAAGAACATCAGTTACAGGTAAGCAACCTGCTTTTCTTCGTCGTGGCCTCTGTGCATCACACATATGGGTAGATTAACAAGCTTGCCATAAAGGAGGAGGGAAGGTGTCCTCATTGAAGAACGGAGGAGAGAACAGCTCTACCGAAGGAGCAATCCCATCGAGCTCGAAGATCGAGACGGTAGTGCCTGGCGAAGGTGCAAGGGTTCGCCCAAGTAGCAGCTCGGCAAATGTCATCAATCGGGACCCCGGATGCGAATGCAGACGAGGTTGCAACAGCTCTAGCAGAATGGCCTCGAGGAACTGAAGGCAGTTCGAGCTTAGCTAATTGAGAGCATAAGACTACAGTGTGGACTATCCACTTAGAAAGTCTCTGCGGAGTGACTGAATTGCCCTAATCCCTAGCAGAATATTTGACGAATAGTTTATTGGATCGTCGAATAGACTCCGTTCACGATCGGTAGAAGGCTAAGCAACGGCGAACATCGAGTGAATGCAGATATCTTTCCAATGGAGTAGACGGTGACGGAAAAAAGGCAGGCAACACAATGTCTTGTCCCGTATGGAAGGTGTAGACACTTTAGGCTAAAAAGACGGGTCGAGGCGTAAAACGACCTTCTCCCTGTGAAAGTTTAAATAAGGAGGGTCTATGCGAAGCGCGCAAAGTTCACTGGCCCTCCGGGCTGAAGTGACAGCTACAAGAAACGCCGTCTTCCAAGAGACCAATCGAAGATCCACCGTCGCCAAAGGTTCGAAGGGGGCCTTCATAAGTGCCTGTAGAACTACAGAGAGGCTCCATGTGGGCATAACCAGTCTAATTGATGGGTTAAGATTATATAGTCCCTTCAAAAATCTTTTGAGGATAGGATGAGAAAACAGAGGTGATCCGTCAACTAAGCCACGGTAGTAGGCTATTGCGGCTGTACACACTTTAATGGACGACGGCTTCAGTCCGGAATGGTGCAATTCCAGGAGGAACTGAAGAATCTGTTGAATGGATGAGAGGAATGGCGAGAATGAACGCGACTCGGCAAAGGCGGAAAAAACGTTTCCATTTAGCCTTATATGACTTCCTTGTGGACGGCTGTAAGGCAGAGTCGATGATATGCTGAATATCAGGGTGCAAAAACATCGGATTCAGATTCGACGGGTCTTGTCTCGAACCGGATGGTACAGAGAGACCAGAGAGGGGGGAAGCACCCGAGTGATTGGGTTCAACAATCAGATCCGAGGTGGTCGAAGTCATCGTCAGTACTGACGGATTAGTAGAAGCTGTCGGATTCGTAACTTTCGAAACCATCGTCAGCACCAATGGAACGTCAATCATCGAATTCGCCACGCTGTTAGGTTCAATGAAAGCAAATCCGGGTAGCAAAGTGTGCCATCCACCTGTGTTATAAGATATGGGAGCGATGGAAGATGAAGAAATTCCCCACAAGAGATGTCGAGTAGTTTCGCAAACCACGCTTGACGTGGCCACCAAGGGGCAACTAGTATCCCCGATGCCTGGTCGTGCACTATCTTTGCTATGACCCTCATCAGAAGAGGGATCGGAGGGAAGGCGTAGAAGTTCATATTGTTCCAAGGGATCATGAATGCATCCCCTAGGGATGCGTGTCCGATTCCCGCTCTCGAACAGTAAGCCTCGCATACCCTGTTCTGTTGGGTAGCGAATAAATCCACGTCGGGAAACCCCCAGCGCTGGAAAAGGTGGTTGCATGTACGGGGATTTGTGTGATGCACAGAGGCCACAACAAAGAACTAACAACAACCATTGCCCTTTCCAGCTGGGGCTAATGCAGGTTCATGTCCAAATCATCAGGAAGGGACCCAAACAGGTCTTTAACAACAGGTTGTTTCAAAGCTCTCCCATGAAATGACTGAGCCTGAAGCACAGCATTTGTCTTTATAGCGGCCATATGCAGAAACCTACGCTATATCACCTGCAGTCACACTTTCTGCCCAGGTACCAAGGTTTCTGCATGTCTTGCACTAGTTAACTAAAACTGATCATCATGGCACACTAGCAGCCCATGGCAAACAACATTAAGAACACAGATCTCCCAGGAGCCTACCTGCAGAATACCTGATGTATGGTCACATAATTTACCAACTTGGCCCAGCCTTGTCAGCCTCCACTGGGAGCAGGTACAGTGGTACCTCAGTTCACAAACGCCTCAGTTCACAACCAAATTGGGTCACGAACAAAAATTTCATTAAAAAATCGACTCAGGTCATGAACTCCGCATTGGGTGGCAACCACGATTGTGGGCATTTCCCCACCCCACCCCCCAAGTGGGGAGATGGCCACAATCATGGTCACCTTCATGCAGGGAAGACAGGCGTGATTGCGGCTGTGCTCGGGAGTGGGGGGGGAGTGAGGTGGCCACAATCGTGTGGGGAGGGAGATGGCCAAGATTGCACCCGTCTTTTCTGCATAAGCACGCCCATCTTTCCTGCATGAGTACAACCACGATCTCGGCCATCTCCTCCCCCCCACCAGCACGATCATGTCCGTCTCCCCCACAAGCACACCTGGGATCATGCCCATCTCCCCCCGAGCGCACCCGTCTGCCCCCCATCTATGGCCACAATCATTTGCAGGGATGATGGGTGCGATCACTGTCATGCGGAGTTGGGGTGGAGATGGCCACAATCCTTGTTGTTCTTTGTCACTTTGCTTCACATTTTTCTGATTAAAAAAAAAAAAATAGTTACAGAATGGATTGCCCTTATTTACATTGAACCTTATGGGGAAATTTGACTTGGCTCATGACAAATTTGTGTCACGACCAGAGTCCTGAAACAGATTAAGTTTGTCAGCCAAGGTACCACTGTAATAGTACTTTGTCTCACATACCTAGATTGTTCAGGCATTCCAGGTGCAAATATAAAATAGACTAAGTTATTTTCAGAGGAGATTTACCCAGTTCTGTGGAAAAACAAAGAAATAGTCCCCTCAGAGGCAGGAATGTCTAACATATTCTGTAAGTATTATTTTCATATTGAGTGAAGTGTGCCTACATTTTGGCTTGAGAAAAAAAAGTGTTCTTCAACCTTCAGAAGACAGGAAAATACAACCATATGTCCAAGGTAAATGTCTCTAGCATCAAAGCATAAGCCTCACAGATCTCAATATAACTTACTTCTGAATAATTCTGTTTATGATCATAGTATTAATAAAATTCTTTTATGAATGCAGCTATGCCTTAGCTCCATGGCCAAGAGAAAAAAAGGAGACTCTTCATGCATCAACACATCCGCAAGTAGTGTTTTTATATTACAAATTTATCAGGCAAATAGCTGGCAACTTGCCAGCTGTGTCTCTGGCTTAGTATCTGCCATATTGGCTTCTTGGTTACTTGCAAACTCTTTGAATATGTTCCCTGACACATGAGATCAACATTTAACTTCATATTTTCCTTTGTTTTCTCTAACTAAATGTTTAGAAGGCAGTAGACATTTTCTAATCAGTTATAAAAGGTTGAGGCTATCATTTCTTCCCACAGCAAATTCAAAATGTTGGGTGCCAATAAGATCAGAACCAAAATGGGCTACTGAGAAACAAAAAATTATTAGCATACTAAAGTGAACCTTAAATATACGCTGAAGTACACTAAATTTAGAACAAAAACAAAAAAGAAACTTTTCCCTAATCTTCCCAAAATCCAGTTTAACAAGGATTGAATATGGTCAGTAGCCTCTAGGAACTCCATAGAGGGCAAGTTTACATGTTATGACAATCAACCTAAGAAATAAGCAATACAGGGTGAGCTGCTCATGAAACAACCCAAACAATCCCACTCCTTTTTTGCTCTATCTTTCCATGGATATCACAGAAGAATCCATGGCAGGACCAAGTATTATGCTGTGCTCTTGCTACACCAAGTCCTTTATCACTCAGTGAAGGTTTCTTTCAGCTTTTACCTCTAAGACCACTTCTAAAGAAATCCTCAGAAGACATCTAAAAAGATCCTTCCTTGACCCAGAAGACCTTAATAATTGCAAGCCAGTAGCAATTAGAAATAATTGCAAGCCAGCAGCAGTAGAAAGTGTTCCTTTCCTGGGCAAGGTTCTTGAGAGAGTGGTTGCAAATCAACTCTAAGCACTCTTCAATGAAACTGATTATTTGGATCAATTTCAGTCAAGGTTCAGGCCTGGTTTTAGCATGGAAACTGTTACCCTGTTTGATAACCTATGACACTGGAGAGACAAGGAACTGTCATCCTGCTGATAATCCTAGACATCTCAAAAGCTTTCAATACCATTGACCACGGTATATTTCTGGAAAGATTGTGAGTTGGGAATGAGGAGTTCTTTATTGCAGTGATTCCACTCCTACATGGAGGGCTACCTCCAGAAAAAGGTGCTTGAAGAATACTGTTCAACCCCATGGATTCTCCAGTATGGAGTTTTTCAGGAGTGTTCTATTCTCCATACTATTTGACATCTATGCAAAATTGCTCCATGGGGTCATCTGGAGTGCATGCTTTCAGTACACTGATGATACACAGTTCCATTTCTATTTTTCATTAGCAACAGATGAAGCTCTGGATGTGCTAAACCAATGGCTGGCTGCAACAATGAACTGGATGAGGGCTAGCAAACCAAAGCACAAACAAGGCAAGCCTGAGACGCCGATGATGGTGGTTTCATTGACTGGATGGGGGTGTTCAACCTGTTCTAGATGGGGTTACGCACCCCTTGAAGAAGCAGATTCATAGATCAGGTGCCTGGAGTGGCTTGGAGTGCATTCTGGTGGTCTAAGCTATGCCCTTACCTGGAAAGAATAGCCTGGTTTCAGTAATCTATGCTCTCATATTTTCTAAGTTAGATTTCTGCACTGCACGCTACATAGGGCTGTCCACTCTCAAAGATGGAAACAAGTATCTTGGTCAAACATTATGCCAAGGGATGATGATGTGAAATTAATATCAGAGAACAATTTTGCTGTTCAGCTACACATATAGGGTTGGCAAAGCATGAGTGATTTGCCACGCTGTATGCTGTGCACAAGCCACTTCCAATATGAATATGGAATCTCTAAATTCTTCCTGTGGATTATTTTTTAGTTAAGCAAACCAAAGTTAACCTTAAAATCTCTAATGTTGGGGCTCACACGCAACAAAGCAACCTACAATCAGACTGATCACAGGATGCACATTTAGATTGAAAGTGGCTTGCACACAGCATCAGGTAAAGTATGCGTTAATTAATCCATGATTTGCCACTTCTATATGCAAACAGGGCATTATAAATATATAAAGAACTCTCCTTTACCTGCATGTGAACACACCACATAAAAAAAGGAGGAAACCTGAAAATGATCCTTCTTGCAAATGTGAAAGCATAAATTATTATTATTATTATTATTATTAGAACATTTCTATGCCGCCCCTTGCCGAAGCCTCGGGGCGGCTTACAACACAATAAAATACAATACAAAAATAACAATATAAAATTAAAATTAATAGTATAAATAAATATAAAAGATATAAAAGAAGTTAAAAGAAATTAATACTAGTGATCATGTATCTTCGTATTTTTTCTACATAAAAATATGGATGGCAGAACACACTGTGCAAGTTTCAAGGAGCAATTGCTAGGTGACAAGATATAAACTGATGAAATATCTAGCTTAAAGTTGCTGTGGCATCATTTTCCTTCGTAAGAGTTCATCAACAAACAATTCCTATGAGTACTTATGGGTAAGAATTTTTTACCACAGGAGGTCTTCAGATTTTTAGGACATCACAGAATCATAGAATACAGTGGTACCTCAGCTCACAAATGCCTTACTTCATGACCAAGTCGGGTCGCGAACAAAAATTTCATTAAAAATTTGACTCAGAACATGAACTCCGCATTGGGTGGCGACTGCGATCACAGCCATCTCCTCACCCCCCTGATTGCAATTGTGCTCAGGAAGGGAGCCCATCTTTCCTACACAAGCGCGCCCGTGATCTCAGCCATTCCCCCCCCCCCGGCATGAGCACACCCATCTACCCCTACCGAGCGCACCAGGATGACAGGTGCATGCAGCGATGACAGGTGCGATCACGGTCATGCTGGGTGGGGTGGAGATGGCCGCAATCTTTGTTGCTCTGTCACTTTGCTTCAATTTTTTCTGATTAAAAAGAGTAGTTACAGAACAGATTTACATTGAACCTCATGGGGAAATTTGACTTGGGTCACGACCAGAGTCCTGGAATGGATTGAATTCGTGAACCAAGGTACTACTGTAGTAGGGTTGGAAGGAGCCATGAAAACCATCAGGTCCAAGCCCCTGCTGTTGTAGGTCACCAAGTTATACCATCCTCAGATGGCTGTCCAAGTTTTGCCTTAAATGTCTCTAGTATGGGAGAGCCCACAATTCATCTAGGCAACTGGTTGCACTGTTGTATTGCTCTGCCAGTGAGGAAACTTTTCCTGATATCTAGCCTGAATCTGGGTTGCCACAACTTGACTTGATTATTTTGTGTCCTACACTCTGGTATCAGTGGGAAAAGTTTGTGACCTTCCTCTTTATGACAGCCTTTGAGGTACTTATAGAGGGATATCTTGACCCCACCCCCCTCAGTCTTCTCTTCTCAAGGCTGAACATATCCTGGTCTCTCAGTCTCTCCTCATAGGGCAGTATTACCAAACCCCAGATCATTTTTGTTGACCTCCTCTGGACCCTAATTTTACTGCATCTTTCTTAAAACTTGGTGCCCAGAACTGGACACAGTATTTCAGATGTGGTCTGACTAGTGAGGAGTAATGGAGAACTACTACTTCTCATGACCTGAAGTAATAATTCTGTTTATACATCTCAAAACAGCATTTGCCCTTCTACAGTTGCATTGCACTGTTGGCTCATGTTTAGCTTATTGTCCACAATAACTTCAAGGTCTTTTCCCTTTTCAACTCTGTTGAGCCACATATATCGATGCATTTGGGTTTTTTTCCTAGGTGGAGGACTTGGCACTTGTTTCTATTGAATCTCATTCTGTTGCTTTCCGCCCAACATTCAAGTTTATCAGGATCTCCCTGGATCTTCATTCTATCTTTTTAGGCTGTTTGTTATTCCACCCAGTTTTGTATCATCTGTGATTCTGATTATCTTTCCTTGTACTTCCTCATCTAAATCATTAATAAGGAAGTTGAAGAGCACTGGGCCTAGGACTGAACCCTGTTGTTTCCTTAGTCCATTTGGGAGGTTACCCAATCAAAAAATAAGATTAAATTAGTCTGACAGGATATATTTTTGATAAATCCATGTTGGCTTCTATTGATCACTGCATGTTCTTACAGAATGATTTTTTAAATAGTTTGCTCCAGAATTTTCCAGGGATTGATGTCAGACTAACTGGTCAGTAATACCCAGGTTCATCCTTTTCCCCTTTTTTAATATGGGGACATTAGCTCCTCTCCAGTTGTCTGGCTCTTCTCCTGTTTTCCAAGACTGTTCTGAGAGTTCTACCTCTTTTATGACGCTGGAATGGAGTTCATCAGGCCCTGCAGATTTGAACATGTTCATTCCATCTAGATATTCTTTGACCATTTGTCTGATAATCTCTCACTTTCGGCTTGTACTTTGTTGTAGATTTTCTTGTGGGAAAAGACTGAGGCGAAATAGGAATTGAGCCCCGCCACCTTTTCCTTGTCATCTGTTATCACTCTGCTATCCACTTTAAGTAGCTGGACACTTTTCTCTTACACATGCCTTGTGATTTGGATGTATCTGAAGAAGGCTTACCTGTTGTTCTGAGCATCCCTTGACATTCTCAGTTCATTTCCTGCTTTAGCCTTTCTGATGCTGTCCCTGCAATTCCTTGCTATTTGTTTATATTCTTCCTTTGTGGTCTGGCCCTGCCTCCTGTACATGTTCTTTTTTTCTTTCAGGTTGTCATTTACCTTTTTGTGGAACCCCCTGGGCTTCCTCTGTTGTTGCCTACACTTGTTTTCTGTTGGAATAGTTTGCAATTGTGCTTTAAGAATCTTCTTTTTCAAGATTTCTCACCCCTCTTGGACTCCTTTTCCCTTAAGAGAGAGTTGTCATGGCACCTCACTTATCATTGCTTTGAGTTTAAGTTGGCTTTCTTGAAGTCCAGGGTACATGTTTGATGAAAGTTAACCTTTGTCTCCTTTATAACTGAGAATACAAGGAGCGCATGGTAACTATCCCCCAGGGTTCCCATGGTTGTTATTTTGTCCACTAGCACATCCATTAGTTAGTATTAAATCGAGTATAGCTGATCCTCTCATACCTTCCTCTACTTTCTGCTGGAGAAAGTTGTTGGCAACACATGTCAGGAATATCTTGGAGGGGCCATGCTTGGCAGAATTTGTCTCCCAGCATATATTGGGGAAATTGAAATCCTCCATAATGACATCATTCTTTTTGGAAACGCTGGCAAGTTACTTTTCAAAGGTTGCATCCTTGTCCTCTTTTTGACTGGGTGGTCAGTAACACATGCCAATAATTATGCTTCTCATTTTTTGCTCCCTTTCAATTAAGCCAGATGTAATAGGACTACGAAGTTCCTCTTCTTGTATTTCTGTCCAGATATATGTGTCCCTTATGTATAGTGCGACTAACAGTTTTGGATTTTCCTCCCTAGAGCTTCAGAGTCTGATGTTATTCCTTCAAAGCTTCTCCTGGCAGGGTTGGTAGTTCCCACGTGGCAAGGAAGGGATATTTGCCAATGAGCTGGATGAGATGCATGAACTTAGTGTTTATATCTTTAATCTTGGCACCAGGGAGATAGCATACTTGATGATTCTCTGGGTCATCATGACATACTTTTTTTTCCATTTTGCACAATAGGGAATTTCTCACAACTATCACTCTTCTCTCTTTGTTGTTGCAAACGGTGATGGCTTCTTCCTGACTTGATCTTTTGTCCCTTTTTCAGAGGTCCTCAGTGTGCTGTGCAGTTCTTTCCCAATAGATTCCTCATTCATCTCTTCCCTCAAGTAACTTAAAGTGGTTCAAGAGTTCCACTGCTTGCACTGGTGCAGAGTGTCTTCTAGTTCTACCTCTGTCACCTTGTTCCAGGGAGTTTCCTCATTTTGCTTTCCCTCAGGGTTCCCTTCTTCTGTCTCAGTTTGTTGATGTCTTTCTTGCTTGTGGACTACACTTAGCCTTTACAGCTCTACTGCTGTGTCTAAAAACTCTTCATCTTTTATTACCTTGAGGGTGGGCACTCACTGCTTCAGTGCTCTCACCTTTTCTTCAACAGGGCTTACATTTATTGTATGCACAGGCCATCTTGCCCTCAGGTAAGAAAACAGACATTCCACAATTGTTGCAGGTCACCACCACTGTGGAGTCTTCCTGGTTGATGGTTTGTGGAACCTTTGTGATTCTGTCTTGGGAAACTGTCGTGACAACTGGTGTTTTCTCCCGCCTTCACTAAAAGTTAACAACACAGTCCTCCTAGTAAGTGGGAGTGTGCCACAAGGAGGAAAACAAGTGTGGTGGGGAACTAAGGGGAAAGAAAGAGAGAAAAAGAAGGAAAAAAGGTTAGGGACCTCCCCCACCAAACTGCCCCCAAACTCCTGTTTGATCTCCCTGGTCATTCACTCTGGTCTCTTGTTGCTTGGAAGCTTGGCTGCTTCTATCCTAGAGGCCCTAGACCAGGGATCGGCAACTCACGGCTCCGGAGCCGAACGTGGCTCCTGAACCCCTCTGCTGCGGCTCTGTCGCTCAAAACACACACTGGCACAGCCGCTGATCTGCTCAAAGCTCCACTCAGGAACGCAGCACTAGCTAGTCAAGTAAATCAGCTAGTTAAGTAAATCGCTACATTCCTCTGCTAAACAAGCTTCCTGCAGGCTCTCATGTTACACTGAAAAGATTCTCTTTGTCCCAATGTAATCTCCTTCATCTGAATGATAAATGCTGTGCTTATGACCTGTCACAATTCACATCACTTGACTGTTTATCTGCTAATCAGTCACTAAACACACCTATATGACCCGATTTACGGAGCTTTCCCCCACTCCAACCATGGATAAATCTGAAGAAAAGTTTCTGAAGAAAACCGAACGTTTAATGGTACGTGGGTAGATTCATTTGCTTTTACTGCTGACGAACTTATGGGGTTTGCTGTTTAATTTAGGCAGCCCTTTAGCACTGACTTTGACTCTGCAGGAAGCTGTTCTCCTATTCAAAATATATGAAAGGAATCCTACTAGTTTATAACGTAAGATTAAAAATAACAGTTTTTAGTAACTGAACAAGAGCTGCAACTAAATCATAATGAAGATATAGAACTACTTCTTTGTTTTAAGAAGATTCTTATAAAAATTCCAGCAACATTATTACATTGGGAGAGGGATGTTTGTTCAATATTTCACCACGTGATAAAAGGATGAGGGCACACAGAAGCAGACGGCATGTTTGTTTGCTGCTAGTGGATAATATAAGTTCGGTTTTTTATTTCATAAATACGAGGACTCAGACACTGAGTATTTTATTTGAAAGTAACTTTCACTCCAGTGTCTTTTTTTTCGGAATTCAAAATGTTTTTGTTGCATGCAGAAATAAAAATTTGTTTTCTCTGTAGCAGTTCATTTATTATTCATTTAGAATTTTTGTATGCCGTCCCATCACAAGAGCCTTGGGACAGATTTCATTGATTTCATAAATGCAACATAGTTTTTTATACATAGCATAAAGGTAAAAAACTATATATGCAGTGTTATCTTCATTTTAGATGCCAAAAGGGTTTTGCGGCTCCTGGTGTTTTCTTTTCTGTGGGAAATGGGTCCAAATGGCTCTTGGAGTGTTAAAGGTTGCCGACCCCTGCCCTAGACCAACTGGGGCAGCTTCCTCTAATCTGCTCAGCTCTGCTGGGAGTCAGGAACCAGAATGAATCACTCCATCCACACAACTGCTGCTATCTGATCAGGTCACTCCCCTTCAGTTCTAATCAGGAACTTCCCTTCTGTTGTCTCTTCCAGAGCACACAGACTCTTTAAAAAAAAAAAAAAAAAAGACTGCTTGCTGGACTAGGGCAGGTCCTTCTCCACTTTGCCTGCCTCTGTCTCCTCTTCCACTACAACTCCATCATCAAACTCGTTTGCTCTCCCTGTTCACTCACTCTAGTCTGCATGCCCAATTTGAGTTAGGGATAGGCATAAATCCTATCTAGTGTTATCTCAAGTGCATATTGTATCATGCCTTCATTCTGAATAACCCCACAAGTAAGTGGCTACAGGAATAACTTGCCTTTTCAATCGCAAAACTGAAAAAAACCTCTTGATTCAACTCATCTTTTAAAAAATATTATCCTATTTAAAGTGGCTCCCTATAGAGCAGCCTTCCCCACTTGGTGTCCTTGAGATACATTAGACTTCAACTTCCATAATTCAATCAGGTAGATCAACTGTGATTGATGGGTCTTGCAGACCAGGGCTGCTGTTGTGTACTACACATATATTACCTGTTATCTGAAGCAAGCGTTCTTTTAACGTGATGAATAACTTAGCTCAAACCAGGAGTAAGGCACTGGCCTTTAGGCCACATCTGACTTCCACTAGACAAATCAGAAAGTGAGGAAAGGGGTGGCATGTAAGATTAAACTACCATCTCCTACTCTTGCTCTCAGTTTAACTGAGTTTGACTAACTGCTCTCAGTTTAGCCTACGTCCCCTCTTTCATTCTGCTAAAAACATTGTTGCAAGAAAGAGAAGAACAAGTTTCAGAAGTAGGAAGAATTGAGTTTTTTCATGTTTCACCTGTTATAGAAGGCTCAGATGCAACCTGATAAGTTAATGCCACCCCAGGGCTTGACAGAACTCACAATGAGGGGTAATGTGCTAGAAAAAAAAACCTTATTCTGAGCACTGTATTCAGTAAAATGAATGAAACAATGCTGGGTATTACTTTTGTAGACTCCTTCCATTAGTAGGAAAGCATGTAATTTTCCTACAAGGGTTGCTCGTGATACTCTACCAAGCAAAGCCATCCCTTCTGTAGCTGCAAAATATTCTATATGAAGCAAGCATCAGATGCTATCTAGCCATGCAGATATAACCTACTGATAAAGAACAAGAACTTCATTTTATACATCAATTATTATTATTATCACTCATAAGTTACTTTGTTATTTAGCTTCAGTATAGATTACTCCTAGTAGTACTTAGCATTTACATTGCACTTAAGAATGTTCAAAATACTTCACAAACCATTTCAGTAATTCTTAGAATAAACCCATAAGGGAAATCTATATTGCTATCCATAAAATGAGGATAGGGTGGGGGTTGAAAAGCTGAAGCCAAGAGATAGTAATATGGCTAAGATCACCCAAAGAGTTCAAGCTTAAGGCAAAACTTGAATGAGGAGTCCTCAACTTTCATCTACTACACTAGACCTGCTCCCAGTAAATTCAGCAGAAAATGCAAGCCATCTTAATCAGCAGGGTGATGACAAACAGCTACATTTAACTGCAAACAGAGAGAGCGCTGATATAGTTCAACCTAATAAGCATTACTTATAGCACTGCTGACTACTTCTTCCTGTCCTCAGGGTGAAAAGTATTCCAATATTTTATTTTTCTGAATAAACTGTTCTACTTCCTAAATTCATTAGGAACAATTCATGGATGCCAATTACAAATATATTAGGAAACCAAGACAGTTTTAAAGTTGTAATTAATGTTTTTCAAGATGTGAGGGAACACACACAAGTAAGCGAGAAACAAATACAGCTTAGGGTGAAATGGAACTCGTAAGTAGCGAAAGTGAAATTGAAGGTGCCCAACAACTGTAAATAAAGAAAGTTGAACTCTGTTAAAATAGATAAGCAATTGTCAACATAACATGCACTGTTCTTTGAGCTGGTAAAATTACCGAGTGCAACCTTCCCAATTTGTCCAGTCAACCATGCTCACAAAAAGTTGCTGGAAATACATTTTCTCTGGAGGATACTAGGTTGGAGAAGGCTGAATTAGTCTTGAATCCTATGAACAATTACCTGAGAGTAAACCCAATTAAATACAATGGAATCTACATTTCAATAAAATATGTACAGGATTGTCCTATTAGTGTGGTAACTGTTGACAGTACCATTTATTCATTCAAACAATGTAAGAGAAATATATGCTATTAACATTTTTCTAAAAATGCCAGTAAATAAATCTACATGATATAACATTTAAATCATATTAACTGTAAATGACTTTATCCTTCAGATATTTCTGGTAAAATGTATGTGTGTGCAAAATGTGAATTAAAAATAGTACTTTTACTTTGTTGTTTATTAATAACTAATATAAACATGTTATATAAGATAGCTCTCCAGTGATTTTTCCAAAACAAACTGAAAAATTACCAATAAAGATGGCCTTATGCAAATTAGTTTAATTTCTATAGGAATTTTTCAAGAAAAAATATATCACTGCTTTAAATAGTTAGCCTAAACAATGTAATGAATGTAAACAAAGTTTATCTCTGTATATTATTTATATTCCTTTTGATTTTATGATCCACAAATGAGCTTACAACTGATTTTAACAATTCAGTACAAGCAACTAACTAATCTTTTGATGGTGGAGCAGCCAAGAAAGATGCTATAGACCATGGGTCCTCAAAATACGGCCCGCAGGTCAGATCCAGCCCACCATGCCCTTTTATCCGGCTCGCCATGGAGGTTTTGGACTTGCTGCATGTGCGTGCAGAGATTGTTTTGGACTCACTCAAAGAAAAGGATCTCTCAGTGTGCGCGCACGCCCCCCACCCCGCACCACCTTGCCAGCCTACACCCATCACTGGTACCTTTCAACTGGCCCCCTGTTGAAAAAGTTTGAGGCTCCCTGCTATAGACAGACATTTTAAAACCTCTGCCCACCAAATATCACCACTGGCTTCTGTAATGAGGCATAATCAATTCTGTATCAACAGAAGAGCACAACAGTTTCAATACTGGGAATAAGAATAAGTAACTGTAGATGACAACTGGGCAGTTGTCTAGATCAGAGTTAAGATGAATGGTGTGCTTTGCTTTCAGTACCAACAAGACAAGTGGTTTGTTTGTTTGTTTGTTTTTACACAGTTAGGCACTTTCCCCAACCTGATGCTTTCTAGCTGTTTTAACTTCAACTCTGTCAGTCTGGTCAATGGTCAGAAATGCTGGGAGTTATAGCACAAAACATCTGGAGAATATCTGATTTGGAAAAGCAGAATTAGAGCCTAATTATTTTCTGAGAAATAAATGTGGAAAAATATAACTAGTGTCCAAAGGTTCAGTTAACAAAAATGTATAGAATAATATGTAGTTTAAACACCAGGCTAAGTTTAAAGGGGACAATATGGGGACAATAAATTAGCATAACATGTAATCTTTTGTAAGTTTGTCAGTACATGAAATTTAATCTCAAATACTATTCAGATAGTAATTAACACCCTCAAAACTGAATTAAATGTTTTTAGTGGCCCACATACATTGTTGAAAATGTAGGGCAAAAAGAGTGAATGATTTACACAGTTGGAGATGATGTCAATTTGCATAGTCAAAAGAAACAGTTCACATGTAGCAGCAGCAAATCAAGGATAAATTAATCCACCACTTGCCACAGTTTATGCCAGGCATGCACTTCTGCCTTTATACATATGCAACCTCTGATCACCCCAATCATCCTGAGCTGCATGACATTCAAAACAGTATACTATGGGTTAATAGTTGGTTCAGACATTACACAGCAACCACTATTTGAGCTGATCAAAAATTGCACATGCAAAATGACTACAATACATGCCATAACAAAGCCGTAACAAATCATGCAGTAACCCATAATTTGTCACCATTATGTATGAACATGGCTATCACAAACAATAGATCACAATATGAAATTGTTATTTTGTCATTTTATGGATTCATTTGTTTCCCAATACAGTCAAGACAGTTACAATAGTCCAATGTAACACATAAACAGTATATCTATGGTTGCTAAATTGCCTGGCTGAAACCTATTCCAATACACGATAAATGGTATCTAATTGTATTGGACAGTATGGCCATAGCAACTTAAAGCTTGAGATTTTATTCACTATCATGATGGCCCAAGTTTTCTTTTTCCATTGAACCAGACACGGAATGAATGTTGATCACCAAGCTTTTGGATCCTTGTAACTATTAATATATAACTCAGCATTCAGATGCTTTATTCTAATTACAGGTAGACCCTGGGTTACAAATCTCTGGATTATGAACAACCCATACTCAGAAATGTGCATAGTGCCATAAACCCTATATGGATATCTCTGGGGGGAGGGGGGAAGCAGTAACTATCACCAGGGAAACATGCAACAGGACATCAGTGGCAGCGTAGTTCATAGAATCATAGAATAGTAGGGTTGGAAGGGGCCAAGAAGGCCATCGGGTCCAACCCCCTGCTGTTGCAGGACACCACGTCACACCATCCCACTCAGATGGCTGTCCATGTTCTTTTTGGATTTCTCCAGTGTGGAGGCGCCCTAAAGAGTGTCATGGTTTATCATTAGGGATATTCATGGTTTTTTGGTAGAGTTAGATATTCACAGCTTTTCACTAGAGAAAGTCACAGCTCTCTCTAGGGAATTACATGTTTGGTGATGCACCTCTCAATGGCCATGTAGTTCCCTAGAAATACAGTATCCATGGCTTTTCATTCCATGGTGTTGGCTCAAGCATACCCAAGCCGATATGGTTTTGGAGCATGTGCAGGGCCCCAAGGATGAAGCAGAACCATGACAAAACAGTTTCTGGGAAAGGCAGAAGCAGAGGTGCCCAGATGACTTCTCCCTACTCCTCTGATATTGTATGAAAGCTTGAAATCCTGTTTTCATTCATAACTTCCATTATGAAGTACAATTAAGCCTAAAATTAACAGATGATGGAGCTGGTGCTGGAGGGTCAGGGTTTGATTGCGCTGCTGGAGAGGGGAGTGGGTTACTACTAGATTTGCTTTCTTGAAGTAGGCGTCAAGGGTTGTTTGTACAGCCATTTTCTTTTTCTCATCATAAATGGCCTTGTAGCAACAGAGGGCCTGGTTAGAAGGGCAGATGCTGAAAGGGAACTAGATCAGTATTAGCATGCACATACTACAGATGGGGAAATGATGCTGAATTGACAGCAGAGAGAGAGCGTGCACACAGGTGAACCAGAACCTGTCTGAGGAGAATTTGGCAGGCTTCAAAGTAGTCAACAGGCTTGCAAATATGACCCAATTCTATTAAAAAAGGAATGAAAGTTCTGATTATTTCCTCTGTTTTGTTTAAGGTTTGGTTTACATTCTACATGGGGCTATCCTTGAAGACAGTCTGGAAACTTCACCTGGTCCAGAACAGGGCAGCCAGGCTGCTGTCAAGGACTGGCAGATACCATATAAAGCTAGTTCTCTACCATCTTCTCTTTAGCAGTTGAGAACCAGGCCTAATTCAACGTGTTAACACTTGTGTTTAAAATTTGTGGTCAGGATATCTTTAGGAGCACCTCTTCCACATGGGTGTACCTGGCTTCACAGGTCATCATCAGAAACCTTTTTGAAAAATCCCCCTCCTCAGGAAATGAGGGTGGCTGCAGGAAAAAGAGCTTTCTCATCAGTGACACCCCAACTTTGCAACCATATCCCCAGAGAGATTTGCCTGGTGCCCCCTTTTCTTTTTTTCTTTTCAGCACCAGGCAAAGACCTGTTTATTTTCTCAGTATTTTAACTATTAGAATTACATATTTTAATTGTTTTAATATTTTATACTTGGCTGCAAATCATGGTTGTCAAATAAACAAATGTAATAAATGTATTTATGTATTTGACTTTTATTGTAATACATTTCTGTATTTATCATGATAAATTGTATAATTAATAAACTTATTGTAATATATGTATTACAATATATTTAATATGTTTTAGTGAATATGGAAGTGTTAAGTGATTTATATGCATAGGAAGATAAAATACATACATATACTAGGACAAACATTTGACTTACTCAGGTGTTTTGACTTAAGGATGTTCTCAAGAATGAAATTTGTTCTTAACTCAGGGACTATCTGTATTGTCAAAGAAACAAATCTTCCAAATTATAAAACCCATCCTTCTACCAATAGGGAATTGTTATAAAAATGTTTAAACACTGCAGAAATTGATAACCTGAAAAGATTAGCAGAAAATGTGGCATGCAACATCTATTTCTTCCTTTTTATCCTAACCAATAGTTAATAAAAGATAAACCTAAACAAACATTGAAAAGACACATGCATTAATTTAAAAGATCTTAAAACCAATTAAATCTAGTACTATAAGCAGACAAATTTATCTTATTTTCTTGATTACTGAGATGTATTCTGAGAGTAAGATTAGGTCGCAGTATATTAGTGTAGTAAACAAGTTTTCACCATATTTATTCCATGGTTATTTCATGGTTACAAACCTCTTCAAAAAAATAAAAAAAAGTTCTTTCCCATCTCCAGTGTTCATAGCAACAAACCTAGTAGAAATAGCCACATCACAGAAGGGTGATTCCAGGCAGCATTGTCACTTGGAATCAGACTTCTCAAAAGGAATGGGACTGCTGGGTCACCTGCTAGTTGACGGCAGCTAAGAAAATTGTTGGGGAAGAGTATTAAAGTCTCTGCCCAGCTTTCTAAGGTGGTCCTGCCACTTCCACTAACTTCAGGGGGCCTGCAGTGAACTGAAGTGAAAACAGAGCGCATCCTAAGAAGTGTGCTTCCAGATTACACCCAAATTTATTTATTTATTTATTTTTAGAAAGCTTCTATGCCGCCCCATTCGCTGAAGCCTTGGGGCGGCTCACAACAATAAATAATAACAATATAAAAACAATATAGTTGGAGACGTCCTGGCCAAAGATGTAAAATCAATAAATAATATTAACAATTAAAATGACGTTTAAATAAAAAGGTCTTTGCCTGGCGCCAAAAAACAAATAACGAAGGCACCAGGCAGACCTCTCTGGGGAGCACATTCCATAAATTGGGTGCCACCGCAGAGAAAGCCCTCCTCCGGGTACTTACCCTCCTAATATCCTTCACGGAGGGTTCCCGGAGAAGGGCCTCTCCCGCTGATCTCAAGGGGCGGGCGGGCACATATGGACGTAAGCGCTCCTTTAGGTAACCAGGATTGAAGCCGTTAAGGGCTTTATAGGTGATAACCTATTTATATCCTGCCTTTTTCCTACAAAGGGCTCAAGGCAGCTTACATCATCTCTCCTCCTCCATCTTATCCCCACAACAACAACCCTGTGAGGTAGGTTGGGCTGAGAGTCTGTGACTTTGGGCCAGTCACA